>NW_025936959.1:389433-890518 GCF_000764305.2 Hyalella azteca
GACTAAGTTGTTCATAACTAGTCCTGTTTATTCAGATATAATGTTAGGTCTTGTTTAGGTTTTATGTCTGTCTTTGAATTTTGACTTTTAAAGTGATTTTATTCATTTTTAGTTTAGTCGAACTGATGATGGAGCTGGACTCCGAAACGTTTTCAATATCGATATGGTGAATTTTCTTGGCGTTTTCTTTGCTTTTAAATTCCTTGTGAAATTGTAAATATTGATAGAATGCGAACTGTGCAGCAATATTTGGCATTAAATATTCACTTCTCCGTAACAGATTCTAAATATTGATTGAATGTGAACTTGATTTAACAATGAAGATCTGACAATACAGGCGGACGCACGCAAGGAGAAGCTGCTGGACTCGTACGACTTGCAGCGCTTCTTGAGCGACTACCGCGACCTCAGCTCCTGGATACTCTCAATGATGGGACTCGTGAGCTCAGACGAGCTCGCTACTGATGTCACTGGTGCAGAGGCGCTGCTTGAAAGACACCAGGTGTGTTATCATTTATTGCCATTAAAAACATAGATACTGCTCACCTGGCCTCACCATGGTCTGCGTCAAATGCGTCGCTATTCATAGGGTGTTACAGTTTTTACTGTCCTTGTAACGCAGTGCGATCAATTTCAGTACTGTTTCAACAACTTGGAAATGACTTCTCGACTTATACATTCACGCTTTGGCACTATATTCATAATATGATCCTATTAGTATCGTGAAAACCTAGGTATATCAAATGCAATAACTGGCTTGAAGTTTGCATCGTTTCCTTGCTTGATTATAAATATTCCCATTTTAGTAAATAGTAGAGGATGTACCATTTTTATCAATTCCAGCAATGCATCTGTGCAAATGAGTGTTGCAATATCAAGTTCTTAATGGTTTCTCACTAATGATCGCCTAACTAGTCACTGGGTCCTAACTAATTGAGTTATGAAAGCGTCATAATCTTCAGCTTTCATTTCCAAAAAGATGCTCTAGTTACCAAAGCTAATGATGTTCTATGTTGGAAGTAAGGGACATCAATTCATGAGGCATTGATTACTTGGATATGTCTAATTTTTGGGCTCGGTATGTTTTTTTCTAGAGTTTCCGCTCGGAGTTTGATACTCGCTACGGAGTTCCTCAGGTACAACGCTGCGTTTACTGGCAGCCTCCCCATTCGTGAATTGATGTTTTGTGTTGTGCTCAACCGAGAATTTATTGTGCGTTCATGGCACTCACATGTTTTTATTGCTTATTTATCCTGTACATACGTTACTTAGATTAACTCACTCTTTCAGTCTAATATAATTCACCTCTTTTGCGTAGCTTTGCTCTTCTCCATTTCGCCATAAATATAACGCCGAAAGATTGCTTCCTTCAAGATTTCCACATTACATTACTGATGAAACAGTGAAGAATTCTTGCGCCAAAGAATCTTTGTAATGCGCGAAATCGTTTTTGTTGATGTATATTCATTCACATTTATAACATTTAATAACTAACTTATCATCATTGTAAAGGCATTTACACTTACCGATGTTGAACCTTGAACTCCTTGTTAATTCTATATTTCTGGTCATTAAGTACTCTGCATTCTCCTCTGAGCCTCAGAACTAATAGTGCGTATATCAGCTCCATGATCACACTTACTTACTGTAGAAAATGTAAGATTCTTTTGGGTGGATAATAATGTGTAATTAGTTTGAGATTCACGGTCGTTGTCCCTAATTAATTTTTTCCCTGTTGTTTCCATGCAAAATTTGTAGGCTTAATATTTTTCTCCAGGCTAACTGATGAATTTTCTCTTACAGATGGTTTCTTAAGTTTTATTTGCATACTTTTTTAAATTCATCAACTTGTTCCGTGATATTGGTCTTAGTGCGGTCAACTCAATGTTTAAATTTCAATTCATATTTATCCTCGCGGAAATTATGTTATTGAAGATCTCTTAAACATTTTCTGATAGCTGATGTTCAGCAATTGATAATGTTTTTTCCTGAACTGTGATTAACCAAGTTTTCACTAACTTCTGGTTGGTGTGAGACTTCGTAAACGCCATTTATTCTCTATAATTATTGCTTTTATTGTAATTTTGACCTCACTGTAGCTTTCCATGACTCCTTCATTCAAGGACAATCCTTCTCGAGTTAGTCATTTCGGTCTGTATTGAGAAGTCTTTTTGAACTTGATTATCCATGCATATCAATTTCTCCACCAGCTCCTGATATTTGTACATTTGAATGCTCAGAAAGAGCAGTCGTGCTCTGCAGCATAGCCACTACATGGTGATCACAATTACTTTACTACTATTTTTATATCCAAAACTGTGGCACCGTATTTCTTATTTTCATAATCATCACCGCCTCCATTTGGTTTCCAAGCTAACCGATTGTTTTATGTGACCCAGGAACACCGCACCGAGATCGACGCCCGCGCCAACACGTTCCATGCCTTCGACTTGTTTGGCCAGCAGCTGCTCGAGAGCGGCCACTTTGCATCTGCTGAGGTGCAGCAGAAGCTCGACGATATGAACGACGCTCGACAGGAGCTCGAGCGGTAAGAGGGTTCAGCTGGTTGTTTAAATAAGTGCTTTGCCAATAAGTGGTTGTTCAGCTGGTGGCCGAATATAATAGTCTCTTAAATAGTGGCCTCATAAACCTCAAGTACCCGAGTAACAATGGTATCAATTGACGCAGTCGTCTAAAGGTACATACACGTAGATCGAATGCGGTACCACACGCTCGGTCCATCCGCTGTTACACACTTGACTTTGCTCTTTGTGGCTATCCTGTCCTGTCCTTATCAAGCCGGGACCGGGCAAGACATGCTGTTGAAATAAAAGTTCAATCCCTATCATGCAAATCATTAATTATAAATGATGATTTTTTCATATTTTTTAATCTTTTATTTCAATTACAGTGCATGGATTGCACGTCGCATGAAGCTGGACCAATGCTTGGAACTGCAGCTGTTCTACCGCGACTGCGAGCAAGCCGAGAACTGGATGAGCTCTCGCGAGGCTTTCCTGTCCTCGGACGAGCCTGATGCCAAGTCTGACAACGTCGAAGCGCTCATCAAGAAGCACGAGGACTTCGACAAAGCCATCAACGCTCAAGAGGAGAAGATCGCGGCTCTTAATCTTTTCGCCGATCAACTTATCGCAGCTGAGCATTACTCAAAGAACGACATTGCGGATAAACGCGCCGATGTTCTCAATAGGTGGCAGCATCTGAAGGAAGCTCTCATTGAGAAACGCTCCAAGCTTGGGGAGTCCCAGACGCTGCAGCAATTCTCAAGGGACGCTGATGAAATTGAGAACTGGATTGCCGAAAAATTGCAGGTACTGTATGCTAGCTTGCTTGACGGGAGTCAATTATTTCCTGTGTAACCTCCATGATGTTCTTGATTATTGTTATATTAATTTTCTCTAAATCTGTTTTAAAAATTTCAATATATTAGTCATGAAATATTGAAGGTTAAAAACTTTGGAGGTTTGACAGAATTTGTAGTCTATGCTGGTTGAAACATTGATATGCAACCTACGGATTCCTTTATTTCAGGTGGCAACTGAAGAAAGTTTCAAAGATCCTGCTAACATTCAGTCGAAGCATCAGAAGCACCAGGCGTTCGAGGCTGAGCTGGCAGCAAATGCTGACAGGATCCAGGCGGTAGTGGCCATGGGCCAGAACTTGATCGACAAGCACCAGTGCGCAGGATCAGAGGAACCTGTTCACCACAGGCTTGAGTCTCTGGCTTCTCAGTGGGAGGTGCTCACCCAGAAATCAGCTCAGAAGAGCCTCAAGCTGAAAGAAGCTAACAAGCAGCGCACTTTCATCGCTGCTGTCAAGGATTTGGACTTCTGGCTTGGAGAAGTTGAGTCGCTCTTGACGAACGAAGATGTTGGAAAGGATTTGGCCTCTGTGCAGAATTTGATGAAGAAGCAACAGCTTGTGGAAGCTGACGTGCAGGCCCATCAAGACCGCATTAATGACATGAATGCTCAAGCTGACTCTCTAATTGAGAGTGGTCAGTTTGACACGGCTAACATCAACGAGCGTCGCTCAAGTATCAACGAGCGTTACGAAAGGATTAGGAACCTTGCAGCACACCGCCAGGCTCGCCTCAACGAGGGCCTCACATTGCACCAGTTCTTCCGTGACATTGCTGACGAAGAGTCGTGGATCAAGGAGAAGAAGCTGCTTGTTGCTTACGACGACTACGGCCGTGATCTCACTGGCGTCCAGAATCTGCGCAAGAAGCATAAGCGTCTTGAGGCTGAGCTGGCGAGTCACCAACCTACCATCGAGGCTGTACAGGAAGCCGGCGAGAAGCTCATGGATGTTAGCAACGTGGGAGTGGCTGAGATTGAGGCGCGTCTGCAGCAGCTTGGCGAGGCTTGGGATCAACTCAAAGCAATGGCCAATCAGCGCGGCGAAAAGCTCGATCAGTCGCTCATTTACCAGCAGTTCCTCGCAAAGGTAGACGAGGAGGAAGCCTGGATCAGTGAGAAGACGCAGCTTCTCAGCGTGCCGGACTACGGCGACAACATGGCTGCTACCCAAGGCCTCCTCAAGAAACATGATGCATTTGAGACGGACTTCTCTGTGCATCGTGATCGTTGCAATGGAGTCTGCGAGGATGGCAATAAATTGGTGCAGGACGGCAACCACCACCACGATGCCATCAAGCAGCGTTGCCAGCAACTCAGAGATAACTTGGATCAGCTCTCAAACATCGCTGCTCGCCGCAAGAGCAAACTCTCTGACAATCTGGCCTACCTTCAGTTCATCTGGAAGGCCGATGTTGTTGAGTCATGGATCGCGGAAAAGGAGTCTTACGTCAAGTCCGAGGAATTCGGACGTGATTTATCAACCGTGCAGACCCTCCTCACCAAGCAAGAAACTTTCGATGCTGGTCAGTTTTATTCATTTAGGAAAACCTTACGGTATTTTAGTGTTGGTCTTATTTTTAAGCGGAGGAGAGAATTATTTGATTCCGTTTTTAAGCAATTCGATTATCAACCTAGTTCCTCTCCATTCTTTTGACAGCTCATTGTTGATTGTTCCGGCATTTTGCCGGTATTTGCATTTGCCGGTATTTGCTTTCTTGCATTTTGTTCCGGTAAAGGCAGTGTTAACTAGTTTCGACATGTGATTCTGGTCTCCAAGGTCAGCGTAGTGTGGTTTTCGTTTGTGTAGATGAGAGTTTATGATTTGAATTATTTATTCTCTGTTAGGATGAAGATAACAGTATCAGGAATATCATGACTTGTCCACTCAATAAATGTTGCACGAGGAGCTTTCCTGTGTGACAACATAATTGTTCAGTCCAATTCTTTCAGCAAATAATTTTTAGTCTTTTCATGCCTAATAAGTGGTCTTTCTTTCATTCACCTGATTGGACGTTTATTTGTTTGGCCTTTCGCCTGTTTGCTTGGAGTGTGAGAAGTCACGAGCAAGCGCAGTTCATTTTTAAAGCGTGCATTTCTCAGGTCTGGGTGCGTTTGAGTCTGAAGGCATCCTGAACATCACGGACCTGAAAGACCAGCTCGTGTCTAGCAATCACGAGCAGTCGGCGAGCATCGTGAAGCGTCACGGTGATGTTATCGCTCGCTGGCAGAAACTCATGCACGATTCTGCACAACGAAAGAACAGGCTTCTGATCATGCAGGTAAAGCGTTACTGCCAGGCAGCTTCTGATTTCAGTCACAATTCGGTATTTGAAATTAGTAAAGGTATTTCATTTTAAATGCGGTATTTGCTGATCTTAGCTAATTTGAATAATCTCTTGCACCATTTTCCAATAAGAATCTAAACATGCATTGCTTTTGAGAGATCATCAATTTTCTAATTTCAATAGAAGTGCAACTTCTGTTGGTAATGGATAACAGTTTCCTGAAGCTCTAGCTAGCCATCCAAGCAGCGTGTGGAAAATCCTATAGATTATTCGAAAAATTGTGTTGTCATACAGTTTATTTGGCAAGTTTTCACTAGGCATGAAGTATAATGTATCACTAATATTCGTCATTGTTCGCACTGCAGGATCAGTTCCGTCAGATCGAAGAACTGTATCTCTCGTTTGCCAAGAAAGCCTCTGCCTTCAACTCCTGGTTTGAGAACGCAGAAGAGGACCTTACCGATCCTGTGCGCTGCAACAGGTGCGGTGTTTTGTCTTGCAAATATTTCTTATTTATTTTAGGGCTATAAAAATACTTTTTAGAAGATCTACTCAATAACAGAAAGTAGAAAGAACTAACTGGCTTTTTATCAGGTTTTTGATCCAAGTTATAATTTATTTCACGTGGTAATTTCGTGCTAGTGATGTCAATCGAGCTTTATTTGGGCACCCCTCAGGGGGGACTTGTGACGTGTGTCTGTGCTCGTCAGAAGTCCTATGGGATTTCGCGCTCCTAGGGGGATTGTTCCTGAGTGCCCCACCGCTGAGCTCGCGGTGTCTGACTGTAGGTCTCAGTTGTGGGGTTAAGTTATTATGTAGGTAGGATTACACCTCTATGGTGATGTTCATCTTGACTTTCGGTGCGAGATAGCTAAATAGCTGAAGCGCTAGTAAACATTTGGCCACTAAACTAACTAAACTAAACTTATTTGGGCATCCGTCGAGTCTTTGTCTTGTATTTCATCTAGCATATTTATGCCTCGCCATATTCTATTGTGTATCATTTTTAACCTAGATTACACAATTTTCCATTAATGTCGACTGAAACCCGTTGCAGCATTGAAGAGATCCGGGCCCTGCGCGAGGCTCACAACCAGTTCCAGAGGTCTCTGAGCACCGCCCAGGCTGACTTCGAGGCCCTCGCTGCCCTGGACCAGCAGATCAAGAACTACAACGTCGGCCCCAACCCATACACTTGGTTCACCATGGAGGCTCTCGAGGACACGTGGCGCAATCTCCAGAAAATAATCAAGGTGTGTGTAATGGTTTAAGGCATTCCAGTGTATGCATATGATCATCAGATGCAAAGAGTTAACGTATGTCTATGTGATTTTAGGAAGCAGATTAGAAAAATCACCGTTAATCGGTATTACCAGCGTTTCAGTAACTGGCCGGTACGTGAAAATAAGCACTGTGTTGCCGTTTTTATTCCAATTTCACACTAAAACCCGTGTAACATCTGAAAATACAGCAAAACGGTTTATTTACACAGGACGGCTGGTTATTAGAACGCTGGTAAGACTGTTTTTCACCCTTTTTTTCAAACAATGTAGCGTGTTAGAATTGAATGTGCTTATTACTCATTTCATGTACTCGGATCAAGCGCCTAGTAGGATTTGATCAATATCTTCATAATAATTATTTAGGATTGCAATACATTTGATTTTAAATTAATCGTGCACTTGAATTGGGCAGCCAATTTACTAAGATTCTCCAAGCGATACTATGGATTCTTACCTTTTCCCATCTTTTGGTGCTTCATTTGATGACTTATATGAGGAAGTGGAAGATCTAATTTAGAATGTGGAAGATCGGTTCTCTGGAAAGCGACAATGTCCTGATGAAAGACGCACGGCCTGCGGAAGACGACTGATCTCAGCTGTTAGGTGCGTCTCTTACTGCACATTATCTTTACAGGAGCGAGATGTGGAACTGGCGAAGGAAGCTCAGCGCCAGGAGGAGAACGACAAGCTGCGCAAGGAGTTCGCCAAGCACGCCAACAGCTTCTACAACTGGCTTACTGAGACCAGGTCAGTGCTGCTCCAATATCCCATCCCCAGCGGAGTTAGAAGTAAATAGAATAATAGTCTCTATTTACGAAATAAAATTTGTACTCCTATGATTCCTATAAAAGTTTATTTTCAATGGACACATATGACGCGCTAATGGATGCACATCTCTCAGCTCCCATGCATGTTTCTTCCTTGATGGTAGATCTTTGCATCGGCTGCCTGGTTGTTCAAACGTTTAGCATGCGCTCGTTAAAATTATCTCTGCAACTTATTTCAGAACTCGGGTTTTAATGAAATTCTGTTGAAAGAGCCCCAGTCTGTGAAAATAGTCTATGTAGAGCCGATCTTTTCCTGCCCAAGATGAGAATTTATTTTCATTGTTTCAAACATTCTTTGGTTTGAAAATAAATATTAAAGACAACGAAGTGTGAATGTTATGCCCTACTGCCCACCGCGAGGAAATGTGGCATGTTTATGATAATGATACATTTCATGGAAATTGTAGAATGTATCTTTGCCCTAGCTATGTTACCGCTTAAAATTGTGTGTACAAGCACTACCATTTTGTGTGGAACAAATCGTATCAATTTCGGTTTCTCGTGCTCACAAACTTAAAAGTTGTACACTTGAATATGCGGTGCTGTTTGAATATAGGAGTCATTTCAATGAACTTGTCTTCACCGAAGAATGAAGGCATTTTTGCTATGGGTGTTTTTGTTTTTATTGAGTATGCCCCGGATCTGCTTATTGTTTTGTCATGCCTTAATGATTTGTATTATTCATACTTAAATTACAAATACTTGGAGAAATTTTGCCACAGTTTCCTTCTATGTCGGCAACATCACGTCGCACAATCTTATCTGGTCAATTCCTTGAGAGTGATCACCATTGATTAGTAGCAGGATGTCTCGTCAGCCTAAAAAATACATTAGTTTCACCGCTCTCACAATAAAACGACTTTTTTAATGAAGCTTTAAATATGGGTTCAACATACTATTAGTATTTTGAAATTGAGCCTGCAGGCTTATGCAAAACGAGCCACGGTGCATTTCTTTCTGGTTGCACTTAGCACAAACTAGCGTGACGGAATCCTATTCTTTCATCAGGAATTTTCTATAAGTGTTTTTTGAGTTCTAAGAGGTTCTGGTATTTTTTTGGAATTGCTAGAGCTCTTTAGGTTAGGTGTTTCATTTTTATGCATACACTGTACCAATTTTTTCGTTGTTTGTCATTATCACCCTGAGTTATTGAGCCATAAAGTTGTTCACGGCTTGACGTATCCCGTTTCCAGGTTCTCCCTCCTGGGCTTCACCATGCTGGGCTATGATGCAAGGTTACTTGTGTGACTCTTTGTATTATTATTCTCTAACTTCCTTATCAATTTCGTCTTTTACCATTCCTTTGCTTCCTATCTCTATAGAGTTTAGGTTTATCTTTTCACTGTTCTCATCCGGTTTTCGTATTATTTCGTCTTTGCCTGTTCTTGTTCTTTATACTTCACTAAAATAGAGTGAAGACGTAAAAAGTTCTTTTTGTATCCTCATACTCGTCATTTAGAAAGAGTTGGTTGCTATTTTTATTTGTTTCGTTTCCGTTCATTTATCCTCAGCTCCAATTTTTATATTTTATATGTATACATTTACATATTACTTCAATAATTTTCTCTTCCATTTTATACGTATCTGTATATCTCTGTCCAGCAGTCCAGCTCATATTTTCTTTCTTACAAATCCTTTCTTTCTTATTTCATTGTTTATTTGCGGATTTATAATTTGAATAACTGTCGAGTACACGTTAAAATTATACATTTCTCTTGTTACTTCAATTCTTCGTATCCTACAATATTATATGTACATTCCTCGTGCAGTAGAGCGAAACTCCTGATGTGTCTATCCTCTTTGCCTTGCAATGCCACTGAGATATTGTCTGGTACCTGCCTTTTTGTATGTATATATTTACCAAGCCGTCCTCGCCCCTAACTGACAATGAACTTGCTTTTTATTCTTGTGTACTTAATGATCTTACCAGAATGATGTTTTTGGTGATGTTGACCGTACGAAGTTACCGTGTTTAGCGTAATTAGTTTAAATAATAATCTTTGGTATAATGCTGGTAACCTGTTTCTAATCCCTGCAGCTGATGTTTTTCCTGAGCCGTGACTTACTCTGTATTTATGACTATGAAATAGTGTTGAATCACCAAGGTGGTTTGATCGCTAATTTCTTATAGCTTTAAGAATAATTCACTTCTACACAGAGGCCTAGCCTTAGTATAGCCTTAGAAACATAGGTTGTTCCATCAAATGCTTATCATTTTTAAGTACCAGAATTCTTTTTATTGTAGGTTTTATTTTGACAGAATCAATCGCGTTTCTCTTTCTTCTCTTGCTGAAAATTGAATTACCTTAAATTATTGAAAACAATGCTAACGTGTTCAACCGTTAAATATAGACGAGGAACAGCTCTTGCACCGGTTGTTTTCATGCTATTTATACATTCATGAGATGTAAACCAAAAAAATTTTAAATTTCTGTCTACCTACTGGTGGTAACTCAACTTGAAATACCTTTAGGCACGAACAGATTTGACAACTGTTGGTGTATCCATAGACAACTCATTATGTCAGTGCTCACTCTCGCTGGTTGTTCTTCTAATTTATTGTCTTTCGAATTGTTCTCTCTTCTGCTTGATGTTCACTCTACGCTTGTAATCTGGATGGCAATAGGCGAGTAAACATTGCTTACTCAGAGTGTTATTCTACTCAGTTGTATATAACTTTCAATTACTGCTCTGAAATTTCCAAAACCTCCATTTTTGCTCTGCTCACAGAACTGTTTAAATGGCAAATGATGCCGATTTTGTTTATAGAAAGCACGATTTGAGTCGTATTTATGATATAGTATGAATCTCATCTTGATTTTCTTAGCAATCATTGTTTTCAACAAGAATTTTTTGTTTGAATTAAAAACCCATAATGTCCTTGTTTGTAGGCTAATGAAAACCGTAGAAACATTATTGCTTTAATAATAATCGTGGCCAAAATGGTTTTAAAAACGCAGTGATGGTCGAGGAGTCGACGAGAGGAATATCCGACATTTGTAGAATGCAGTGAGCAATTTGGAATATATTTTGATTTTCTGCGTGTTTGTATCAATGACGATGGCGAAATAGCGCTATAGGATGCAATAAACTATAGCATAGACAATCCATTCACTATGATGATGAATTTCAGGTTATTTATGTACATATGTGCACAAGTAAGTGGATTGTATGCGTGCAGGTCGGCCATGATGGAGGGGTCAGGCACCCTGGAGCAGCAGCTGGAGGCGACGCGACTCAAGGCACTGCAGGTACGCGAGCATCGCTCCGACCTCAAGAAAATCGAGGACCTCGGACAGATCCTCGAGGAGCATCTCATTCTCGACAACAGATACACCGAGCACAGGTGATTATGTCGCGTCTAGACGAGGCACCGAGCACAGGTGATCATGTCGCGTCTAGACGAGGCACCGAGCACAGGTGATCATGTCGCGTCTAGACGAGGCACCGAGCACAGGTGATTATGTCGCGTCTAGACGAGGCACCGAGCACAGGTGATTATGTCGCGTCTAGACGAGGCACCGAGCACAGGTGACATTACCACGTCTAGACGAGGCACCGAGTACAGGTGACATTGCCACGTCTAGACGAGGCACCGAGCACAGGTGACATTACCACGTCTAGACGAGGCACCGAGCACAGGTGACATTGCCACGTCTAGACGAGGCACCGAGCACAGGTGACATTGCCACGTCTAGACGAGGCACCGAGCACAGGTGACATTGCCCCGTCTAGACGAGGCATAGTGCAGATCTTCCTCTTCGTTCTCTCTGAAGCTCCAATCTCAATTAAATGTTGTCGTTTCTCTTATGATTTGAAGATATAGTAGATGAAGATGCTCGTCATGCACTGTACAATCTTTGATGATTTTCAAATTTTTCCAACGTAACTACACCACAGTTAATAAGTTTATTTTGATCCAATTATATTTTGAAATCCTGGAAAAGTTGAATTATGTTATTGCTTTGGTTAAAATGCCTGATATTTTAACATGAATGACGATTTTTATTTTCTGTCGGGGTATGTGTTATCTCGCAACATAAATGGTGGGTAGCTAAGTAAATTTTGCAACGCCAGCTGAATTTTGCAATGTGAGTTCCATGTTGCTACCTGAGCTGAATATTGCAATTGCGCACAGCACGGTGGGGCTGGCGCAGCAGTGGGATCAGCTGGACCAGCTGGGCATGCGCATGCAGCACAACCTCGAGCAGCAGATCCAAGCCAGGAACCAGAGCGGCGTGTCAGAGGACGCGCTCAAGGAGTTCAGCATGATGTTCAAGGTGTGTTCAGGAGGTGTTCAGATGTTCGAGGTGTGTTCATGAGGTGTTCAAGGTGTGTTCAGATGTTCAAGGTGTGTTCAGGAGATGTTCAAGGTGTGTTCAGCATGATGTTCAAGGTGTGTTTAGGAGATGTTCAAGGTGTGTTCAGCATGATGTTCAAGGTGGGTTCAGGAGATGTTCAAGGTGTGTTCAGATGTTCAAGGTGTGTTCTTTAGGTGTTCAAGGTGTGTTCAATATGATGTTCTAAGTGTGTTAAGGTGATGTTCAGCATCAAATTTAAGGCGTGTCGAAAAAGTGTTTAGATGTTTTACATTGTTGGAGGTTTGTTGAGTGCCATGTTCTGAGAAGTGTATCCAATAGGGACATTATTCTTCGGGGTTTAAGGCGTTCATAGTTTTTTCAATTGCAGTTGATTACTTTCTGCATTAAAACCTTTGGGTCCCTGAAACATTCTTAGTACATTATTTTGATGGAAGTATATCTTTCGTTCTGTTTTATGAAAGGTTTTAATATTTATTCTTGAAATTGTTAATTGAGGAAAATTGTCCGTCACTTTTAATGGTAAGATCGTTGTGTCCCACACAGCATTTCGACAAGGAGAAATGCGGTCGTCTGAACCACACCGAGTTCAAGTCTTGCCTACGCGCTCTGGGCTACGACTTGCCAATGGTTGAGGACGGGGAACAAGACCCAGAGTTCGAGGCCATCTTGAATGTGGTGGACCCCAACAGGGACGGCTTTGTGTCCCTGCAGGAGTATATGGCCTTCATGATATCCAAGGAGACCGAGAATGTGCACAGTTCAGAGGATATCGAGAACGCCTTCCGAGCTATCGCTGCTGGCGACCGCCCATACGTCACCAAGGACGAACTTTACCAGGTCAGTCATTTGGAAGGTGAAGAATATTTTGAGTCAATCTGTTATCATTCATTGGGAGGACCGACGAACGTAGCCAGTCTACTTAATAATAATTTTCGATACTTGGATTCAGTAGAACTTTCTTTTTAGTCTCTTAGTGTGATTCGGAAGAGTACTTTTCTTCCGCTTTTTATTATTAACCTAAGAAATGTTGAAGAAATATTCATAACTTGTACTCACAGATTCCAATGATTAGAAAAATTTGGTACAGCAATTTAGAATTACACCTGCAAAACCGGACGAGGGAGATGGTGTAAAGTTTCTTTACACCATCCAAAAGATTTGTTTCTTTCTTGCAAATTATACGTATGTATTACATTGATGAAACATTCTTCAATTAATTTGATGATTTTCCGTTCAGAACCTGACGAAGGAGATGGCAGACTATTGCGCTGGTCGCATGAAGCCTTTCGTGGACCAGAAGACAGGACAAGTCATCCCTGGCGCGCTGGACTACATCGATTTTACTCGCACGCTTTTCTCCAATTAAAGGCTCTTGCTTATCCTCGTTCAGTGTTCGCCTGCGAAACTTTCAGCAGCTAGCCTCCTTCGAAATTCCTTCATGCCTCTACGTAGTAAACTTCAGCTTTCGAATATACTATATCCTATAGATGTACTTTAAGCCTTCGTTTTTTGTCGTTTTATCTAGAACGGTATCGAATGTAGTTTACGGAATACCTACTGTCTATTACATATTCATAGAATATTTAGTAAGGTACGGATGTTGTGGGAGCCTTGGACTCTTTAGTATTTATAACGGAGTTGATTCACCATAAATTCGACCGCTATTCTGATGATTATTTCGCGTTCCCTTGAATCTAGTACGTCATGAACCATATTTAATTTTTTCTGTGCGTTTGAGTCCAATCAATTCTAACTTTTGAAGAATTTAGATGTAATGTATTAGAATGTGATTGAGATTTTTTGCGTAGTGTTGGTTGCTTAAATCATAAAAACATATTCGTAGATCGTGTTCGAGTAAGGCCTGTATTTCAGTTGTGTGTTTTGTGTGCAAAACTCCTGTAAGTCCTGGCCTCGCTTATCGCTAATTTATCGGTCAATTTAAGCACTTTTTCGATTATTTTGGTTCAAAATTTATCTGCTTATAGCTCTACTACGATCTTCTTTATATAATTTAAGTCAAAACAAACATTTGACAGAAATCTACGAGAAATAGGTAAACCTTGACTAAATTTGACTCTACAACGTTGTTGTGCAATCTCTTACTTCTCCAAATATTTCATTTAGTATTTATGCAGATCAAATTATTTATCGCAAAAACTAGAACTTTGATCAATATTGATTATAATGAGATGTGATTATCGCCCGTATCTTCTTTATTTCGCTATTTATAGTTGTAATTCATCGACCATGAAAGGTTTACGTCTGCTTTGGGTCGTGCATGCGTTAATTAACTATCTCTTAATTCTTAAGCAATATATTTAATTTTCTCTAGTTGCTACATTCTTACTGGACGATGAAATGATTTGTTTTGTAGACGTCACTCAATGGTTTCGTGGAAATTAATCGTATTCGGATGCATTAGAATGCCTTTGGCTTATCACGTGTAACCTGTAGCACTTCGAGAAAATGTAGGTGTTTGTTTTCTGCCGCATTAGGACGTGAAAACCGACATCTTTTGATCTAGAGACCATTTTCACATTGTGTTAACAATTTTTTAATTGAATCGGAGAGTATAAAATTGGATAAACTGGTGCTTCGGCATCGTACTTGGACGGGCGTTACGGCCGCAGCTCTCTTCACATGATGAAATTTTCCTGTATTTAGATCTGCGACCATTTTTATACACTGGCTTAACGTCGTGCTATTTTTAACATCAAGTTATTGATTGCTGGAAAACTTGAATGTGTCTACGAAACATCTCATTACATCTTCATCACCACTGCCTTCTCGTGTTTATCGTTTACGTCGTTAGTTTGCTTCAGAGCTCTGGTGCCTGATGGGAATTAAATATATACGCGCAGCTTCCATGATTTTCACTGCCCTTTTTATAAATTAATTGTTTATGAACTGGATATTTTTTATTGACATGTCCTAAAAATGGGTGTTTTTAAAGTAATATGGTACTTTTTCATTTGAATTTCAACGGTATTTTTCAAGTTTTTCTGAACCTGAGGTGCTCATCCACACTTGATGTCGACTGCAGCTAGTGACCCAAATTCAGTCTATAATCTTGTGCGTCCTTACAAATTGTAATCTAGAAGACGTTTTGATGTTATTTGATCCCTCCTACTAACGCTCGGTCGGTATTAGCAGCGCTACTGATCGGTCGCAAAGCAGAGAGTCCCTCTATCGCGGTTGTTAACGTTCCAGACATCGGCCGCGATAGGGGAAATCTTTAATGTGGAATTTCTCGACTGAAAGTGCTCATTTGAGCATTTATATTTTATTTCAGTAAATTTTTATTATTTTAAGTGTTTAGAAACCTTACACTTTGTCTCGCTGCAGATTGCCTTACACGGGCTGTTTAAATCTGCCAATCAACTTCTCCGTAAACCTGCAAACCGACGAAGATCCGCGGATTAATAAAGGACTCTGCTGATTGTTATTTCTCAAAATAGTGACCTTTATTAATTTATGATTCTTATTTTTATTTCTTAAAGTTTTTTTTTTTAATTTGCGATTCTTCTCATTATATTTCTCAAAAGCCCGCGATGAAATCAAGGTGATCGGCGATGTAGCGAGGGATTTCCACATTCGGATGCGACTCAGCTAATTGCTAACTAGCTTAATACTACTTTTAAATAGTGAAAATCAATTCAAAGCAAGGGTTCCCGTGTAAGAATTAAGCAAAACATCAATTGAGAGGAATATGAAACCCCGTACTCGAGAGACGAGGAAGCCTTGAAAAGATACGATCCCGGATAATTCTTTGGCAGGATTTGCGACCGGTTTCCAAAATTCGGCGAACATGAAATATCGCCCAAACTTGAGAATACAGTTCGATGAAACTTTGTGCATGCGTTCATTAGAACCGAAAGGTCATAGATTAGAATAGAAGTGCCGGCACTTAAGAAATACGGCCGTAGTCGCGATTTTTTTGCAATTTCGCCTTCATTTCCAACTTATACGGTCATACGAAATAACATTTCCAGTGAACATAAAATAGTGTAAAAACTACTTCGATTCGAACTTAACCTTGAATATACATTACTAATTGCCTAAAGGTGGTGTTTCGGTCGTGCAAACTTTTCAACGTTTATGTATTAGATTCCGCGTATATAGCCTAGTACGTCGAAAACGAAGGCGAAAACGCGATTTAAAATATTACGATTGGAACAGCACCGTTAGGTCCTAATGAATGCATATGCAAAGTTTCGTGGAGCTACTTCCATCAGTATGGAAGATATTTCGTGTTCACTGCAAATTTAACAATCAGCCGTAAAAATGCATGTTGTCTCCCCGCATAGCCAAATAACTCGCGAATGAAGCCTTAGTTGAAAATTTTTGCACGACCTGAACATAACCGTTAGGAGATGTCGAGATTTCAGGTACTTGGCACAACCCAAACTATTTCATATTTACGGCGAATTTTTTTTTCTCGTATGACCGTATGAATTAACAACGAAAAATTAAAAAATAAACAAGTCATAACATGACCTTTCCGTTATATTGAACGCATCTTCAAAGTTATATAAGCTGCGTTCATTAGTTTGGGAGATATTATTGTTGAACCGGTGAATGTTACCGGTGAATGCTCGTCCGGAGAATGGTCAGAGAGGCTGAAATGAATATAATGATCGTTTGTCCTGTGTCTGCCATGGCTCCTGCAACACTTTTTCGACGCAAGTATGTTGTATGTATGTTGTATTAGCAAAATTCGGAGTTGATGAAATCACAAAGATTCAGAATTTGTTACGGGAATTCACTTCAATTTTTTCTTCCACATTGCCGTCGTCTGAACTATTTTAAAATATCAATTGATGATGCTAATCAATGTGCGTTTACACTACAGTAAACCCAGTTCTCATACCACAATAGTAACTAATTCAAATAACGTATTTCATTTCCGTGGGAATATTTAATTTAAAAATTGGTTGCGAACGTGGGTGCCTCCACCTCAGAAATTGTTGAGCAATGGATTCATCAAGACTGATGTCTCCGATTGACTAGGTGGACACTCCTAGTGCCCATTTCTGAAGGCTGCTTGGGAGATGAATCAAACGGAGGCGGAGCGTCAACTTGACCGTGGACTACGAAGTCCTAATCTCATCATTAAGTCATAAGGAGCTACAGTACCAAGTAGAGCATACATTACTCCAATGATACGGAGCCGATCTATTTCTAATGAGAAACTCGATCAAGGTCTCGATCTGTGCCTATAAGATGGGTAAATTCTCTACGAGATAATGCGAATTTATTAATCCTAGGATGTAATGGTGATAAAAGCATTGCTCTCCGATCGTTTCATGAAAAATTAGTTGATTCAAAAACTTTACGTTTTCGGCTTCCTATTTTAGGAAATCGAAAATAAATATTAAGGGTGAAGTGAGTCGGTTTCTCACTCGGCCAATTGAAGTTTGTTAGATTTGGCATTTTAGCTATATAATTTATTTTATACGTGAGTTCATAGACATAATTTTTTATATATGGAAATATCAATTTTCTAGTTCCGTCTCAACATACTATTTTCAATGCATATTGTTTTCATAAAATTTTGAAAAAGACACACTTCCGCTGAAAATCAAAAGTTCCGAACTTGCTATCTAACTCACTAAAGTGTATAAGGGTTCGTGTCACGAAAATAAATAAAAATATTTCATCCTATGTTATCTGTTGTAATATCTCGAACGAATGAGAAATTTTTCAAGAACATGTCCGAGGTTTCTTGGCAGCACGGTCTTCCGTGTGACTGTAATGCCATAACCTCTATCTTCGCCACCTGCCCTCGCACAATGGACCAATTTCCTCAACCACCAACTTTTTAGGGACAGAATTAACTTTGCTGCCGCGGACAAAAGTGTGAAGCTGAAGTTCCGACGGCACTGGAGATATTTCGGTTCGGCTGACACGTTGCGGCCAGCGCGATATTCAGGAACATGTCATGAGAAGAGTGTTGCAATAACCTTATTGCAGACGATGAATGGATGTTACTTCAGGAACATGTCATGAGAAGAGTGTTGCAATAACCTTATTGCAGACGATGAATGGATGTTACTTATGGAACATGTCATGAGATGAGTGTTATTATAATATTATTGCAGATGATGAATGGATGTTACTTCAGGAACATGTCATGAGAAGAGTGTTGCAATAATCTTATTGCAGACGATGAATGGATGTTACTTATGGAACATGTCATGAGATGAGTGTTGCAATAACCTTATTGCAGATGATGAATGGATGTTACTTTAGGAATATGTCATGAGAAGAGTGTTGCAATAATCTTATTGCAGACGATGAATGGATGTTACTTCATGAAAATGTCAATAAAGAAGGTCAAAGTGATCCCAAAGTAAATAAAGAATCGATGTTATTTCAAGAACATGTTAACAGAAGAGCGTTATATAAAATGACCCTATTGCAAATGATGGATGGATATCATTTTAAGAACATGTATATAAAACAGTGTTTGATAGCCGTATTGCAAATGATAAATGGATATTGCCTAAGATTATCCCAAGAGAAAAGTGTTATGATAGCCATATGTCAAACGAAGACTTGAATAATTGTGGTCATGCGAGGATTGATTGGCGGTGGTTCATGCATTGATATTTCTAAATCGCGTTAATTAATCGTCCATTTGAGTGTGAAGAATTAAGTGACGGTATTCGGATTTATTTTTTTGCGATTTGCGAATGAACTATTTGTGAATTTTAATTAGACCAGGAAGTGCCAGAATATAACTTCGCTAACTCCGAATTTCAAATTTTATTTAGCCACCAAGCATTTCATTTGCTGATCATAAGCCTATATAAAGACAGCGTTGTCAGCCTAATTTTGATTGTTGCAGACATAGAGATATGCATTGGTGGGTTACAACAACATATGTGAAAATCATCAGCACGATTGTTTCCAAAACGGTATTGAAGTTTATTCAAATGATACTATTAACCTTACGATGGAATATTTAATAGTGATTGAATTCGCAGAATAATTTTCGTGAATGAAATTTTGCTGATTTTTACGTCGTGTTCACGTTTTTTTTCATCTTAATTTATCAAGTCATTAACCATTAGTCAATTCGCATATCAGCTGCCATTTTAATGTGTGACTAGCACCGCCATTTTGCAGGACCAGAAATGGTGCATATGTTATCACACAAATCCTGCACCCCTTGCTGACGTTATCGAATTTGCTACGGCAAATTTTGCCTCGAAATTGCCTCTAGGGATATTTTGGGTGACGTCGAAATGGGATATTTTGGGTGACGTCGAAATGGGATATTTTGGGTGACGTCGAAATGGGATATTTTGGGTGACGTCGAAATGGGACGCTGTCTATACGCTTTGCTCGTCCCCTCGTCTGCTGACATGCTTGAGTGCTATTTCTAAGGAGAAATATGAAGATAATATAGCATACATCTTTGAAAAATTAGGCATCTTGCTTTATCCTTTCAGCACGAACGAAATTAATAATGAGATAATTGAACTCAGAATTGTGGATATTCCAGCTCACGACTTCCTTTATTGTACGTTTATGATAAGGGTTCTGAATTAATTTGAGCTCAAAGCATTCTCATCACACTATACTTTTTTCACGATTACAATTAGACCCGGGAAATTTTCCTAGCCTTAGTTATTATTTATAAGAAGAACCCCCGGTTTATATTTTTAATTAATTAATTAACCGGGACCTACTTCATCTGAAACCTCATTGTTCGTTTAGCTTAATATAAAATGCGTACCCATATATAAATGAACAATTCTAAGTCAATGCAAAATTGATTTGATTACAAATAATATCATGATGTTTCCTACATATGACGCGATTGAATTAAATTCGGTTGTGTAAAACGAAAAGAAATGAAGCAGAAAATTTCCTCTATGTCATGAAATTTTCCAGTTAAGGAGTTATGATCGCGTCTCGTATTCCTCGAAAAAAAGTTTATTTCTCGCATAAAATGAAACCAAAGAAAAAAGAGAAGATAACATTGCTTATACAAATTTAACGAAACGTCATTTTTTATACCTTGAGCTTGCTGTTTTTGTTAAGACCATTCAAAATAGCGTTGTGATGTCGCGAATTGTCTGAACCTTCCTTTTTTACTTAATGTAAAACCTTCAGAACAGGAGTTGTGATGCCGCTAGCACTCTCTGCAGCACACGCGGGCCTGATTTTTTTTAAGTTATGATGAAGATTCCGGACAGCGCGGGGCCCAAAAGTTATGATTTGTTTCACGTTGCAATTGGCATCATCAGGCGAGCACTGAACCGTGATTTGTCTCGTGCATTACAAGTTCAAGTTTTTCTTGTAATCTGTTTTTTTAGACAAAAAGAGGCTTTGTTTTTTCCCTCATGAATGTGACAAGGAACGATGGCAATGTCTTTCCTAAATTTCATGTTGAAGGCACCGCGTCTTGGTGGTAAACAAATGTATTTCAATATTATTTACAACTGATGTAATTAATTAATCATAACTTAGAAAGTGCATATTATTCAGATAACTAAATTTGCTGTATTTTGGGACTATAAATTTCGTGTATGGACAGATAAAAATACCAGCAGGCCGACAAATAAAGCTTAGCAAGCGAATTGACAAAAGAGCATCGCGTTGCAAAAATAACTCTGAATATTGTTCGACTAACTTGAATTGATTCTTTAATATATTAGTCCCCAAGTGAGGAAGGTACTGTTGACTCTTTCGATTCGCTCATTTGTGGTTCATATTTTCAATAATGAAAATGTGCTAAACTTTGTATGAAGCATTTATTAAATAGTCGATGAATGAAATAGATGCGATTTTTTATTCGCTGAGTCATGCTTGCATGTGCATGAATGCTTTTCATTTTGCCAAAAGAATGATGTGGTTAAAGCTGCTTATAATTATTCAAACATGGGGGGAGTCTCATATGCTTTGTTATTAAATTAAGTATGGATTATAGAAAATAAAAATAACGTCTAGTATCTTCAATATTGCGTCGCGCCATGCACCATGAAAATCAATATGGTTTTAATCGTATGCACCGTTTATAATATGATCAAACACATGAACCTGAAAAAAGTTTTCCACGCCAAGAATAAAAAATGATAGTAATAAATAAATTAAGGTAAAAATGCTGGGTTAGCATGACAGGCCTGCTGACTTACTCGTTAAAATCCGTGAGATTTATAAATAAACATGAATGACCAAGAGTTTATTATGAATTAATATTGAATATTGAATTCGTTTCTTCCATCGGCTTCTGCAGCCCTTTTACAGTATATTACAGCAAATAATCTAACTGTAATTATAGGACCTCGACCCTGAACTTTTCTGCCAAACTTTTTTATGATGATTCTATTCTGCCTCGATTTGATTTGTGTGTGGTTCTAACTCGGTGCGTAGCACTATAGTTAAGGTAAAATTAAAATTTTAATACATTGAAAATTGTGCATGAGAGTGATTGGATTTCAACTGATTTAAACGGCTAATCATTACATACAGAGTTTTATTGATTAGACATTGATTAGATATTGATTAGATCCCTTATATGGGTTCAATCTGAGCGCATGTAGAACAAATTTTCTCTTCTAACAACTTTTAATAAATAGGATGATCGATAATTTGATGTGTTGGGCTCGCATTAAACCTTTCAGAAAACGTTTCAATAAAAAAATTCAATTGATTTAATTAAAGACCTTGCGTGGAAACAACGTTGATGAAATCATCTTGATGCTGAATAAATTCCAAAGTAAAAAATACATCCCTTGAAAAATTGTGTTTGATAAACATTTAATGTCGCCTAATTGAAGAAAGCTATAAGTACTAATTCTTGAATATAATTAACCCACAGGCCACATGCAGCCAGTTAAATCTACATGACAAGGATTGCTGGTGGTAGTATATGTGAAAATTTGCTTTAAATTGTTAATAAAAACTTTATTCCTTATTTAAAATGAGTTAAAAATTATGAATTTATCATAAATCTTGATATTAACCTCGCACGAAAGTAGCAAAGACCACAACCTTTTTGTTGACAGAATTTGTCCGCAGTTGCGGGACCGTGAAACACTCGAATTCAAACGCGTTCGCTAATAATCCGCAGGGAGGAGTTAGAGGATTTTTGCACATGCTGATTGGCTCGGAGGAGTTACCATGACGACAGACGGACCTTCATTGTGTGAGATATACAATATAGAGCGGAGCCCTACAGCGCCATGGCAGCTAGGGGCGTTCAAAGGAGTCGTTCCAGAGAAAGCTCTTTCTCCCTCCCCCTCCTATATAGTGAAAGGAGGAAGGGGGGGGAGTTGAAAGGCAATGTATGGATACATACTGAAAATATGATAACAAGCTTACACATTAAAACGTGAGGCTATTACATTGAAAAATTAGAGCTATAGTAGTAATGTTTGAAGTAATTATGAGGTTATTATACCAAAGAATTATAGATAGTTAACAGCCTCAGTAAATGAGATGATATTTACAGGTGTGAAAAGATTCTTTATGGTCAAGCATTGCTATTTTTCTAAGCATTATATGTAAATATTGCCAGCATGAGGGCGATAAGAAGGGTGCAAATTGTTTAAAATGATGGTCGAGGATTAAAATGATTAAAAATGAATCAGTTAAATTAAGCTTAAAATTCTGAACTGGAATAGGTAAGTAAGAAACTGAATGCAGAAGTTTAAAACTGAGCTCTGATTTTTTATGAGATTGACTTCTCTGTTATTAATCGAACATTTATTATATTTAATCATCAATAGATATAAATAAACAATAATAACTTATATTATCATATAATATACGTCATATATAATATTTAATCTCCGTTATAATATAATATATAATAATAAATACTTGCGTATGTGAGGCTCGCATGCCGCAGTCTGCGATGATGCTGTTGCTGATGGCAACTTTGCTCCCATCACTCCATCATCACTCCATGAGCCCCATCACTGCATGAGCCCCATCACTTCATGAGCCCCATCACTCCATCATCACTCCATGAGCCCCATCACTGCATGAGCCCCATCACTTCATGAGCCCCATCACTCCATCATCACTCCATGAGCCTCATCACTGCATGAGCCCCATCACTCCATGAGCCCCATCACTGCATGAGCCCCATCACTGCATGAGCCCCATCACAACCACTCCATGAGCCCCATCACTCCATGGGCCCCATCACTCCATGAGCCCCATCCCTTCGATCATGATCCCCACCACTCCATGAGCCCCATCACTGCATGAGCCCCATCACTCCATGAGCCCCATCACTGCATGAGCCCCATCACTCCATGAGCCCCATCATTTCACGAGAAGAGGGGCGTGAGGGGAGCACAGAGAGGGGAAGGAGGTTTAGTCCCCCAGTGTGTGGGGTTGAGGGGAGTCTTGTTAGAGGCGAGCCTTGTCTCGGTCATCTCCCCTCGCTCTAATGCGCTTAACGTTCATTTTATTCTCTGGCAAACAAAGCCTTCCGCCTCGCCTAGCTCCCTGCCCGCCACCTCGCACTTTTTTCATCCCATTGATGACGAAGGCAAGCTAGCACCCCAACTAACTTGACGCCATCAAATTCTATATTTATGGCTTACGCTATATATTTATTAAGCTTAAATGTAGCATGGCGATTGGCCGAGTCATTGCCGATGTTAATGAACTTGTTATATTTGAAACCTTTCAATATGAAACTTTCAAACCTTTCAGATGAACCTTTATTTCTTGTTATATATGAAACTTCAACAAATCTTGTGTTGAATAAATTATAGAGCATCTGATGTTAAAATATCGTTAAGGTATGAGATCATTGTAGCACATTAATAACGAAACATTATGAGCTACTCAGCACTGTGTGCATTAAGTCCGCCATTATGAGAGCGAGTAATATATTATATCGGCAGCTCTGTATATGGACATTGCTGCCCTAAAGTGTTTCCCTTAGCAGATTTCAAGAGGCTCAGTGTAATGCGACTGAAGAGTTTGCAGCTGTTTAGGACAACAGCAAAACACAGTCAATAAAAGGGGCCATTTGTAGGAACTTCAAGTGCCTTCATAAATAGGGAGAGGGAGTTCCCGGTGAAGTGACCTTAGCAAACCACCTCTGTATACGCAATAAGAACCGCTTCACACAACCCAATGCTGCACTCCAGCGTTAGATCCGTCCTATAATTTAGCACCACGAAATGAAGAGAAATAATCTTCGTGGTGTTAGAAATTCGGAATTAGAACTAGTAATAATGTTAGTGACGATTATTGCTAAATTAAATCATCTCTAATCGTATTTGATGATAGCAATTTATGTGTCTCAATAATGCTTCTTCGTATATTGTAAAACACAGTTCTATATAGGAAACACAACACAATTTTGATGTTTTACACTAAGAAAAAACGGTCTTGAGTTTTTCTAACCAAGCTTCTCATTTACTGAGTGAGTTCATTCTAGTTCTTCTCGACTACTGTACTGATCACGTACGAGTCCCAAAATTAAGAATAAAAAATCTTTAGTTCCCTTCATAAAATTCAAAGGTCGTTAGCGAGCCACAAATAATGCATAATCTCAACCACCAAGAGAAAAGTCAGCTTCTAATTACCAAAAATATGTCGCCCGAAAGAAGAAGAAACTCTTTGTCGCTATTCTTGTACCGTTCTTGCGAGCAACTCAAGTTGCCTTCATAACGAAGTCTTCTTAAAATAAGCAACAGAAAATCCTAATGAACCTCTTCGCCCAAATTGTGGTCTTTTCCTCCACATAAGTCGTCTAGGAGCTGCTGCGAGTTGGTGGCGCTCATTCCGCTGCAGAGTTTTCGAAGCTTTGTTTGGAGTATTAAGATTTATTTCTCAGACGCTTCTGAAGTTTCTAAATTAAACTTTTTTTGCACCGTGGATATGAAACTGAAAAAAAGTCGGCTGCTCATGCATCAGTGTCTGACATATTTCCCTTGTACTTCAATCCCTTGTAATACAAGGAAAAGTACATTTTCCCTTTACTCCTTCATTTACTGAATTTACCGTAATAATGACCTATTACATGCTTCTATAGTGACCAAAAACTGTGGTTATATATAATGACCTACCATATGTGGTTTATAATGTCCTATCGCATAGGGTTATAATGAACTCTTACATGCGGTTATAATGAGCCATCAAATGTGATTATATAGTGACATATCAAAACGTTATAATGACCTATGACATGCAGTTATTCATCACGATTATTGATACCAGCATAGATCGAGCGTACAACATATACACATCTTAAGTTGCTTGATTGCTAATGAGTGGATCGTAAAAAAGAACTCGCCTGAGATGTTTAAAAAGAAGTTATATTATCAAAACTTATAATGAGAAAAAAAATTAGTTTACCTGTAATTGAGTGAAGAATGGTAATTTCTAAGCAGTCAGAAACTGTAGGCAACTTTCTAAAGAAGCTCAAATCGTTGCAAATCATTTACCACGATTTCGTCCAGTAAACGCCGCATCGGAAATATAAGGCACCGAGAAATGTTGCGATGGCCACCTATTTCCCATCTATAACCCATCGATGATTTGCCGGAGGGTGGGTGAGTGCAGTGGCAGAAAGGAGGTATTCCGGGCGCGTAAAATCCGTTTGATGATCAACTGACGCCAGCGTTGTTACTGTAGCCGCTGGAGCGGATGCGATCCGTTCACAGGATCCTCTTGACTAAACATTTGAAGTTGGCCGCAGCCTAGGGTCCAATATAATTGAAAATAGCCATAGGCCTGAGCAGCGCTACCCCTCGTTAGTGGAGTTTTCGTTCCCTTTGGCTGTGCTTTACCGAATAAACCTCTCTTTAGAAATTTATGAACGTTTACAATGTAATCTATTTATTTCGTACATGAATATATTTTTAATCGCCGAAGAAATTTTCTACCGTTCAAAAGTCACTCACTAAACTCTAAAGAGATGAGTCAATTTCATTTCGTATTTAATAGCTCATATGTAATAATGACTACAAATTATTTTTATGAATATCATAAATGAATATCATGAATATCATTCATAGCCGCATGAATACGTTCACCTCACTCCATGTAATTTCTTCACTTCATCAAGGCCCTGGCAGAGCTACTTGCAATTAGCACCGTCCCACGTTAGCGTCATTACGTCACTCTGGTCCCACTAGGCGTCTCTGCCAAAGTCTATCCGCTGTTAATAATCCGCCGCCCAGGCGTCGCCGGAGCGGAATAATCGCCCCGGAGTTGCGGATGAAAACCGCGGATATGGGGCCAGGGTTTGGTCGTTATGAGGCTTAGGCTGGTGAGGCATGGCTTGTGCATTCAGAAGTATTGCGTCTATTGTGTAATTGGAAATTAATCTCATAAGTATTTGATAACAAGACAAAATATTAACAGGATTTTTTATAAAAAAACATATCTTTGTTTTATATCGAGATTGAATATTTACTGCGGCTAATG
Organism: Hyalella azteca; assembly: GCF_000764305.2. Taxonomy (NCBI): domain Eukaryota; kingdom Metazoa; phylum Arthropoda; class Malacostraca; order Amphipoda; family Hyalellidae; genus Hyalella; species Hyalella azteca. The sequence goes on from NW_025936959.1 coordinate 415,946, forward strand.
GGAGTCCGTCGTATGGTCTATAGAATTAGTCGTAGATAAACGTGTGATGATTTTTAGCACAGTAGGCCATTGCTGTATACATGCAGTGTGATGTGTGCAGAAGGAATGATTAGTGTCGAATTCTTGCCGACTTTCCGCCATCCATCGCCCGTCGATAACCTACTCATGATTATGAATTAAGTATGCTTTGAGTATGTCATTGTCTTTTTTGACCTTAAGAATAACGTATAAATCGAACAGTAGTATTCGAGCTTTCAATATATTATACGTTAACATTATCAAATTTGGATCTGCTGAATTTCATCTATGGCATGAATTACTTTCGACAATACAAGGAAAACTATATATACATATTTCCTTGACTGAAAATTTATTTTATAATGAATTAGTTACTTATTTCATCGTCTGGATTTATATTCCCTGCAAAGTGCTTCGAATGTCATTTTAAAATGCGGACTTTCAATAAATAAGCTGCTTTATTGTAGAAATGTAAAAGAAAATATTGTTAAAAATTGTAACAAAATTCGTTCAAAGTTGCTGTTCGATTGAAAAAATATGGAAGCGCGTGTGGAAATCTCGATGGTGTACTGAGCTATTGAGGTACAATTAAATTCCATGAGTATTATATTATATTATTATTTATATTTTATTGTGAATGATATAATATACTTTAATATTGTAACAAAATATTTTATTTTGATAACTAAAGACAACAACTGGCATTCGAACCTAGAACTTTCATATTAATTAATTAAACTTTCATATTGACAATTCTTTCATATTAATTAATATTAGAATCGTTATGAGCTTATGCATTGTCTTCGAAATATCTGCATCTCGTTGATACTCTTAATGGTTAACTGCATATTTTGTACGGCTCAAAATTTCAAAATAATTTTTGAACTTTAGATTGAACATAGATTCAAAGAATCATCTATTTAAATCAAATTAATATTTATTAAAATAAACTATTAGACAGGACACTATTTACCTAGCATGCTTTCTCATGGCACTACGCGTCGCTGTGAAAGGCTTGTCCATGTTCACGTCTCGCGCTCGCTCTCTGCTTTGATGAGGACGGCTTGAATTCTGTAAAGAAATTACCTTCGTTTGCTTTTTAACTGAAGTTCACAATATTTTTGAGGGAATTTAATGATTACGTTGGGCGTAATTACGGCCTCACAACTGCCCCCACTTGGCCCTGCAATTTAGCGCACGCCACAATTCGCTCCAAATAATCAGTGAAAATTAACAAATGAATGAGCAGGTTACAACAATTTATTCACATAGAATGCGAGCGTTGTTTTGAAAGGACGTGGCAGGGTTCCTCATTGATGAAAGTATTTTCTTTGACATATGTACATGATTAAATAATTTATAGAGTAGATTGTTAGGTAAATAAGGTCGCTCCTTACTCACCTTATTTCAGAATTAACTCTATATTTTAAGAACTTCAACACATATATATTAGTTATATGTAAATCTAGGCTCTTATTACATAGATTAAAGATGATTTTTTTGTGCGCATTTGGAATACGCTCATGCATGCGTTGACAAAAAACTATTTTGAGCCCATTTAATTGCAATATCTGTGCAATTTATGACGGTCAGTCGTATGTAATCTAATTGTTAAAAATCAAACCCCTATTCGCTTAGTCGTATCCTCTTAGCTTAGATCGGAATATACGGGGAATATTTCGCGATATCGCATTTAGAAAAGTTTATTGCTTGAGATTGCTTCACCGCCCAATCTCTTTTAATTAATAAGAATACGGAAATTTGTTTCCTGCTTCACACTTGTGAATAATCTTATGTCATCAGTCAGCACAATTAAGACAAATAATCGATATATACCGACTATAAATTCTGTGATTATCACCTAGGTTCTCATAGTGAATGTGTGGTATTCTGACCGTATTTATGAGGCTCAGTTCATTGCCCTGTTTATGTCATTTATATTGCCTCGGAAAAGTTAGTTTATAATGTGAACGAAATTAGTTTTTTTTGTTAGTTGGTAGGGCGAGATTGAAATTAATTCGAAGCAAGGGAGTCATACATCTGAATTAGACGAGTTTTTATAACATTCGAGTTATGTGGGTTTGTAATTTATATGAATTATATGAATTTTTGAATCATGCAAGTTAGTTTCTGATTCTGTTCAAGTTAGTTCTGAGTCATGCAAGTTACTTCTAATTTATATTTAATAAGTCTTTTTATTATTGATTCAGATTCGTTTCTCATTAATTTAAATTAAATAACGCTTTGTTATTTTTGTCAATCATATAACTCGCCATGATCCTTAACGCACATAATGATCCTTAACGAGCATAATGATGGTCAACGCACATAATGATCCTTACCGCACACAACTTATGTTTAGGACTGCATGCCTTAACAGGCGAACAAACCTCATGCACATCTCAGAACAATGATACAACTTGTACATGAATTGCTATTGACTCTATGATAATTGTGAACAAACATCACTAGTGCTTATCAACTGACCGGCCATATGGATGTGACAGGGAATGTGGTGTTGTTAGATAAATAGCGAGGATATTGACAAATTGTTGCTTGGAACGGTTTGCCGACAATATAATTTGATGGAACAAAAGAAAATGTTTTAGATTGATTTTAGATTTAATTTTATTTTATTGAATGTTTTGGATTGAATTTTATGCGCATTGAAGTTAAAAATCTAAATAGAAGGTTTTTCAGAATGCCCCTGTCGAGTAGAAACTCTTGTGTTACACTACGCTTATTACAACCATGTGGTGTATTTGTGGAATGAATGAAAATAACAAAAAGGAATCAAATTACATGATTGAAGGTTCTTGGTTAGAAATCGAGGCAATTTAATCTAAACAAACAAATTATTTTCTGAAAAGTTAATATCAATGGTTTAATGAAACGATTTTAAAAAAAAATTTTTAAACACCCATCCGTCGAAGTTGAAAAAAATTTTTAATTTGCGCAAAAGGCTGCGAATTTGCCTGCGAATTAAAATCGTGTTATAAGTAAATTGCACGTCGTAACGCAGCTGCAATAAGTGAGCAGAGCATCAGCACCGTTAGTTTGCACTTCGCACGCCGACTGTACGCGTCAGCATGATTTTTATGGAAGCCTTCCTAATCCGCACACAATGGACGGATATCCTGCGCACTCACGGAGCTTCCCCTCCACGCATATCGCAAGCTTTGCAGGTGCAATTATTTCAATCAAGTCAGGTAAAATAATTAATTTGAAATGGTTTGAGGCTGTGGCAATATGTGTGCATGCTGTTAGTTCAGTCATGTGAATGGGTATTTCGATGCATGTCGAAATTTTCGACTCATTTAAAAGCAGTCTTATTATTCGACGAAAATTTTCCTTAAATTGTGACGGGGTTCCGGCGCAAACGTTTCATCGCGGGCCATGTGGTGCGATTGTGATGTGAACTGCAGGCAACGATATAAAAGTTCTCCGATGAAACTGTTAAGAATAACGAATACTAGGCAGAAGCAGAACTATACGTTATTAAGAGTTGTAGCAAACAACTGTTACATGACAGCAATCATCGGTGGAGTTGCTGCAGTTGCTGCGTGGGGGGCACTGCAGCAAACAAGTGTTACAAGGCAGTAAGCATTGATGCAGTTACTGTAGTTACTGCAGTGGCTGCATGGAGGTACTGCAGCAAACAAGTGTTACAAGGCAGTAAGCATTGATGCAGTTACTGCAGTTACTGCAGTTGCTGCACGGAAGCACTGCAGCAAACGTGTCTCAAATTAAGCGGCAATTTGGCGGCCGTCCCAGACAATGGCGAGCAAATTAACAAAAGGAAGAGCGGGTGCGATTCGCAGTTAATGTGATAAGAGGGTAATGGTGGCCGAAGTGAGGGTAATGAGGTCGACTGACGAAACAAGGGCGAAGCAAAGGGAGGTGATGATCGAGGTCTAGTAATGTGAGGGGATTGATGGAAGAGATACCCATTCATATAAGAGGGTGACTGATGGAGAGGGTACTCCATAGAATGGTGATTGAAGGAGATATCTGTTCGCGAGAGAAGGTGATTAGTTTAGGAGGTATCCATTTGTAAGAGAACTTTGAGAACAATCCGTTTGTTTTTTGAAAACTGAGAATTTTGAAAACTGGCGTCACATTTAGCTTTTTCAAAATGAAATCGAATATTTTTCAGTGCATTCTGCTAAGTTGAGCTCGAATTGAAACACGTTAAAAAATTAAGCTTAAAAAGTGAACAAAAATACGACTATTTTCGGCTTGCCTCCAATATTCATACTATAAAAACTTGAACACACACGAACAAAACATAACCATACAAAATGTACATAGTAAATTCGATAAAAATCTATTTCGGACTAACTTAAAGCTTTGTAATTGAAGTTGATATTTCTATTATTTAATATTGGATTCGTTCTTATTTTTTGATCGACTTCTTCGATTTCGATTTGATATTGGGCATTTTTGGTTTATAACATTATAACAACTCGAGGGTCAATGAGCGAGTCAAACTTTTAAATTTTTTTTTTCAAATTTCTGTTCACACGTATTTATGTCGCGCAAAAGTGCTCCAAAATATTGATAATTTTAATTTCATAATTTGAAGCAAACTAGTGAAATATGAGTACAAATTAGTATAAAACGAATATATGAGTGAAAATTATGAAAGAACTAGTGACTTTTTATACCATTATTTTATATTGCTTATTTTAACGCGAAAATTTATAACATTTATGGAACCCAAACGGTAAAAATAGGTTTACGGACGATTGTTGTGCCGTTGAATTTTAAGATTTTCTTCAGCTTTGATTGAAATGCTTTACATTCGAAACATGTCCTCATGATGAGGAAATTAAAAATGTGCTCAAATGGGAGTGACATAGCAGATTTGAAGTTAGATTTTAATAAATTTCTTGCAAAATTCTCTTTTATAATCATACAGGTATCTAATATAGTAGTTGTTTATAACACATAAAAATAATACATGTGCGCTTCTCAAAAACCCTCCATCATCCTCTGCTCATCTTTGGCCAGTAAATGGCGGAAGTTTCTGCTCCTTTTATCCCAAATGCTTTTCAATATCCATTAAAAGATGAAGTAAGCAGCAGTCATCCATTAGAAATATTGCAGAGGTAACTGATCGCAATGTAGTTGCAACGGACTCAGGTTACTAGCCCAAGTCCTGCAATGACAAGGCAATAAATTCCAACATAAGATCAGACTCTAGAGGATCCACTCTCCCTTGATTAATTTACCCCCTATAGCGATGAGGTGGTTGGTTCATAAAACTAAATTCAACATATTTATATAAATATTAATATAACTCGATTGCTTTAATCGCATATTGAAGAAAACTCAAAAGCAAAGAAAACGTCATAGGAGATATCGGGAATTTGTTTAGCGTTTTTTTTTTATTTTCCGGAATTCCTCTCTATATATAAGAATCTATTTTCTATTATTATTGATTTTTTTAAAAGATATTTAAGGACTATTTTAAGTTCACTGATTCCAGTTGACGTGTTAAGCAAATAGAAGCGAAATCTAATCTACATTGTAAATATTTTGTTTATTTTTTGTGACATTTTTCCGGTGATTTCGAGCTCAGTGATCATTAAGTGGCTTACACTATACTAGAAAGTCTGCCAAATTAATTTTTTGGATCTTCATGCAAATTACTCCCTTTATGAGATTTTTTTAAAGCAATTTATGGCATCAGAGTGCGCGAGATTGAATATGTGCCGACATTACCTTTTATATAATAATGGGAGGTTTATCAGCGGCCGATACATAGACGATGACAATTAATCTCTAATTTTCGATTGAGGTCGACTGTCATCAGCCTGTATTTATACAATTTCTGTACGCACGAAGCTGCGTCACTGCCGCCGCACTCGATTTCCATAATAAAAGCATATAATGAATACCGTCCCGTACAACGCCGATCAACGATCGAATCTCGGTTGGGAAATTTAGCAATTGCATATTAAGTGAAATGGTTTGCCATTACAGGCTGGCGAACCAGGAGAAGTGACAGAGCTGCGACATCGCTGTGGAAGTGATTGCTCAATTGATATGCCGCCCTGGATAAGCAAACAATAATGTTCTCAAGCTCCTTTGTTGCAATTAAATCTTTCCGCTCATAGTATTGACTCAGAGAAAGTATGCGGTTTACGTCACTGCCACGGTGCCTCTAAACGCTGATATGGATGTTGTGGTTTTACAAAATAATATTGATATTTTAGGTATCCATTTCCCTTAAAGTAGTCAACTGATAGTTAATACTAGGATAATTTTGGCAGATAAACATGGGAATAAATAATTAATCTGTCACCAAACGTGAACAACTTGAAATTTCGTAAATTATAGTTCTGTAATAATGACAGTATTGCTGGTGGAAAGTAGCAACAACGCTATTCGTTAAACAGCGGGTGCATAATTTTTTTCCGTAACTAAATCTGTTATTAGTTTAATGAAGATTATTGTGTACATTTAAATATAAGTCTCATCATGTGTTAAAAATTAAAATTTTATTATAAGAAACGGTGTTAAAAAACCTCATGTGTTGTAAAAACCGCCGCAATATGTGATGAAAAGCAAAGAAAAGTGATCAATTAACAGTCCTACCCATAAATGACGGAGTGAAGTTCCAATTGAACAACCTCCTAATTCTAACCTGGCATTCAGCATCTCAAAGTCTTCATAATTCAACGACAAGCAAAGAATACGACCAAGTAATATAAACCCTGTCCATAAATAACGGATTCCCTGTTATTATTTGGAGCATACAATGCAATGCATTGGTGGTGAGCTTCCCATTCTTGGTTCTGATTGAATATGACGCCGGGGCTCGAAAATATGATCTGCATGAGCGTTATCTGGCCAGACTTTAGGTTGCTTTGTGTCTCCCAGGAGTGGGGCAGAATTTAGAGAGATATTTGAAAACAATTAGTCGTAAATCAGTTCAGGAGTGGGGCAGAAATTTAGAGAGATATTTGAAAACAATTAGTCGTAAATCAGTTCAGGAGTGGGGCAGAAATTTAGAGGGATTTTTGAAAAAAATTAGTCGTAAATCAGTTCAGGAGTGGGGCAGAAATTTAGAGGGATATTTGGAAACAATTAGTCGTAAATCAGTTCAGGAGTGGGGCAAAAATTTAGAGGGATATTTGAAAACAATTGGTCATAAATCAGTTCAGGAGTGGGGCAAAAATTTAGAGGGATTTTTGAAAACAGTTGGTCATAAATCAGTATAAATGATTTTCGAAAATTTCTGGCAAAATTGGTACGTTTTGTAAGGATCGCGGAGTCGAGTACATGACTGTTGCGGTATGGTTAATACATGAGGAATAATTGTTAAATATATTAGGGATAATAAAATTATCTGTGGTATTTTGGCTTTTAAGAAAGATTTGATATAAAAAATAGTTAATACCATACCTTCTGAGGCTTTAAATTAACCGAAATTATTAATGTGTGTATAATTCAATTGATGACAAATCGCACATTTTTCGGTCTTTGCGTTTGGCCGAATTCTCAAGTATGTGCAGAATTAAATGCTTTAAGTACTAAGTACTTATCTGTGGTAAAATTGTTCACAGCCCCATTTGAATTTATGAAATCGACTTAAAAGTGGGAACTAAATGAAAAAGGCGTTTTACTTATGCGTGAAACAATTGCAGGACGATAATAATTCTAAATGGAAGAAAATTTTTCGAACATTTTTGTATGACTATAAGTTTAAATAATAGGAATAATTAACCCAATTAACTGTGAAAAAATACTTTCATGCAACCCAACTAAGACTCGGACTAGAGATATTGGTTTACATTAAGTTTACAAAATATAACGTAATCTCATTTAATTTAGTGATATTATAGACTCAGATAAACTGCAAGAAAAGCAATGCATTTCCTTATGGAATAATATTTCGTGTAGCCTACACAAAGCAAGTAGAAGTATGCGTGCAGTCTATTATATAGGACCTCGGTACGACGCAGGTACTTGAAGGTAAAATAACGCGGGTCCTTTTACTCTGATGGAATTATGATGGATTTTGTAGGTTTAACAATGATATTGACAGTCGACAATGGCTGAGTAAACAAATAACCGCTCGTCGATAATACGAGAGTGGGGCCGAGAATGCGCATGGACTACGTAAACAATTTGACGGAGATAAATACAAGAAGGCTTCAATTGTGTTTACATTGCGAAATAGTCGTGTTCATACAGATGAAATATTGTGCTTGCACTAATATATGTCATTTGTGTTATTGTCTCACTATGATTTTTTCATTTCGCTTGCTTGTCCGCTCGTCGTTCCACCGAGCTGCCACTATAATAAATGATACAGAATAGAATAAAGATAATGATGGTGTCCAACAATAGCATGTTTACATATTTGCTTTAAAGTTTGTTTTACTTAGTAATTCGTTTAGGTCACAATAATATTTTATAAAAAATACGAATTTGCATATTATTTGTTTGATTATATAACAGTATGAGTCAATATAATAAAATTTGACAACATTTTGCTCATTTCATTGTTGTGTACTGAATAAATATGCAATTTATATGTTGTTAATGCATTATAAAGATGATAGTGATTCAAGAGAGGAAAAAAATGAGGAAATGTACGCTCAATTTCATCTTCACATACAAAATGAAGTCAATAAACCAACATACATATAATATATAGTGTAATAGTGCATAGAGTAATCAGAACACTTTAGGTGCGGAATAATCGATTGCCTCGAATCAAGGCCTTCGAATTAATGGCCTCGGGGGAGCAGTTACAAATGGAGTAAATTTTTTTCCTTAATTGACACGAAATTCGTTTAATCGTGGCATTTAATTACAGTCTCTAAGAAAGTCATCAGCGGACTAACTGGTTGCATTTTGCAACTCATTGAACATAACGATTATGGAGAGCTGCATTGTCGGGCAAGAACGGTCGATGAACGAATTGAATTGCTCATTAATTTAATTATGCAAGTTCCGTTCTCAAGACTCGCTTCTAAGAGTTTACAGTTTTTATTTAACTATAATGAAAAAGGTGGGTTGATGAAATTAGATGTCGTGACGATATTCAAGCGGCACTCAACAACGAAGATATTATTATGAATTTTTGTTTCTGCAGAGGGTATTCAAATGCACAGCTACTAAGGAGTAGTTTGAGCACAATATTGTTAGTAATTTCTCCATCCTGACAAAAAAATTAATTTATAAATTAGAACTTTCAACTGGTAAAAAATTGCCTTAAACAATAAATCATGATTTTAATAAAAAATATATTTCACTGGCCATGTTAATACACTCCAAATACTAGGTTATTGAAAGTTTTTCCAAAGGCAGATAATCGAAAGACATCGGATAGACGATGATTTTTGGTCGATGAGTTGAACAGATTTTAAAATTTTATCATCAGCCACCAAGCCGCTTGAGTTTCCTTCAAAATAATAAGAAATGATAAAATTATTATATTTCTGATGTTATTATGATCCTTATAACGAATTAATGGGATAGAAAATCAGTATTTCTATAACTTGCACAGTTATGATTGTAAATTTTTGCGATATGATATATTTTTGTTTGTTCTTTTAAGTGACCCTCACGATTAATTATTCGTTAAATCATGTTTTATTAGCTAACGGAGTAAGCCGATAACGACGAACACCGATAACTCAAAAACTAATTTGAAAGCCTATTTACTCTGAATTTCTGATCCGTTGAATTTTTTTAACAAACCAATAATCTTCAGTAAATTTTTGCATGAAAAAGAATTTTTGGTGCACGTATGAACAACGATCCGCCGGCTAAGATTAAGCTCAGATTTTCACCAAGGTTCGCTCGGTTCCTCAACCTTCCTAGCCGCGATCGATCCCCGGTTCAGAGATCCGTTGTAGCGGACATTGAGGGATCCTGTGCAGATCTTTTGAAGTGCCATCGAAAAACCCAAAATGGCGGATCATAAAAAAGCTTGCCGGCTTCACTGGAGAGGCTCTGGCTCTAGCTCTGCCTCTCTATCAATAGCAAACTGAGTGCGGCTATGAGCACAAAATGGGACAGAATTCGCCTTTATGCGTTCTGAAAAGCTTCAAGGACTCTTCTCATAATAAGCGCTGTGCATGTAAGAGACTCACTGCAATTACCGGAATGTGGGAGCTTTTTGTACATCAAGCTGCTTACTTGCGGTTTTCCTAATCGTTTAGTCAAGGGATAGAAATTAAAACCTTCGTTAATCGTAAGCGCCTTAATCGTAAGCACGTAAATCGTAAGCACTTTAATCATAAGCACCTTAATCGTAAGCACCTTATTCGTATGCACCTTATTCGTAAGCACGTTAATCGTAAGCACGTTAAACGTAATATAACTTAATCGTACGCTTTTTAATTGTAAGTACGTTAATCGTAAGCTCCTTAATCGAAAGCCCCTTAATCCTAAGCACGTTAATCGTAAGCACCTTAATAGAAAATATTCAAACAACTGGAGCTTAGAGCAAAAACATAACCGATTAACGCGATAAGCCATGATTTGTTAAAATTTCTCTATTATTTTGAATTTATTTGAGATTTCGTCATCAATAAATCATGTTTATTTACGTTTTTTTTTCGATCGCGGTTTTGCTGAAAAAAATAATGAATGACTATTTATTGCTGTGTCTAACATTTTTTATAAGATATACAAAGCGTCCTTTATAAGTATCCACCAAAAGCTTTTGAACAAATTTGCTAAAAATATAAAGACAAAAATGAGGGAGGAAATTCTAACATCACAAAATTCTAAACCTTTTTTTCCTATTTACAAACTAAACCATTTCTCCGCTCGGGCAAAACGTTAAATCAACACATAAAATTTTTCTCAAAGGGACGGCGCGTGTTTGAAGTTTACCATTAAATAAATGCATCCAATCAAACCTGCAATGCATCCAATAAGACATGCAATTCATCCAATCAGACCAGCACTTCATCCAATCAGACCTGCAATTCATCCACTCAGACCTGCAATTCATCCAATCAGACCTGCAATTCATCCAATCAGACCTGCAACTCATCCACTCAGACCTGCAAATAATCCAATCAGACCTGCAACCTGCAATTCATCCAATCAGACCTGCAATTCATCCAATCAGACCTGCAATTCATCAAATCAGACCTGCAACTCATCCAATCAAACCTGCAATTCATCCAATCAGACCTGCAATTCATCCAATCAAACCTGCCATTTTAGTGCGTTAACTTTATCTTCCCTCGGGTTCAAATTTCTTTACTTAAGTAACTCGAGTTAAAAAATGTTTAAAAGTACTCGTTCATCATAATTAAAAATAAAAAGGTATTTCAATCAGATTTTTTTACCGTCATAAAAAACGTACAATTTATTCGGTTTAATTTATCGTTCACATTCAAAGGTAAATCTAAAATTCACACATTTTATTTTACAAAACTGACCTATTGATGAAGTTTTCGATAGTTCTTTTTCCGAAAAAAAGAAATACATCTAAACTTATTAATACATTTTAAAAATGGAATGCAACATTACCGACGAGAAAAACTTTCATCAGTACGGACTGTGAAAGTCTCGATCGTTTTCTTTTCCATCAAACTGCATTTGCAATTAACTTAGGATGTATCATCCCGCAAAAAATATAAAATATAAAACAAATGTTAGACATGCACAAACCTCGCGACTTTTCTTTACGACTGTTGCCTCTGAAAGTTTCTGAAAATTGCTTTATTCCTTGATGGTATATTCAATAAATTATAGTGATGCTCAATTATCATTGTTCAAGTTACTATTTAAGCCTATTTTAAGGAAGAATATTTTCATGAAAACACATTTGATTGTAAGGTACGTGATAGATAATTAAAGAATTTGGGATCGATAATCTATTGATAAATGATGAATATCTGTTCGAAGCATAACTAAAACACTTAATTGGTAGTATTACATTCAGCGTTTGAAGACAGTATGCGTGCAAAGGATGAGTAACCAGTGGGTGCCTGCAGTTATTGCCTGAGATAATCCGGCTGTGCCGGACTTTCTCAATCGCTTTTTAATTTCGAAGGTTATATATAAAAAGTAAAACTTTCTTAGTTTCATGATTTTTAATTGTAAATTATCTTCGTTTTTTACATATAATTCACAAAATTCTATATTTTCAGCTTAAGAGTTTTAATAAGGGAGCGAAGCAAAGATAGATCCGAGAAAAATTTACGAATAAAAATGGACTGAACTAATGCTTGATGTCTTCATGTACAAAAAACCCTCAAAATTTCTCTTGACGTAAATAACGTGTGCTAACAATCCAATGTCGTGTGACGACTGGGAACTATTGCAAGTAATTTTTTAATTCTGCAAAAACCTTTTTCGTTTACATATTTAGGTGGAGAAGATCGAAAGGATTATTTAAGGTATAAAATAAAAATTAATGGATAATTTTTTTTGTTCTTGTATCTCATGATTGAATATTAACGACAAATTTATTCATTAATACCCTGTTAAAAATTGGAGGATGTACGGTTCTGAAATCTGCCTTCACAGAACAAAATTGAATGAGTGAGACGCACCTCATTTATAAAGTAGTTTGCCCAGCAAATGCTGCCAAGTATTAAGCAATATACAAGGACTCATCTCATCTCCAGAACCTTTCCGTTGAGAAATTTACGGTGCTCTAACCTCCCTTACGAAATCCCAGGAGCTTTGCAATTACTTAAGAGCTTTATTACTCGTTCATAGGTGGCTTGTGAAGAGGGATCCTTTTCTGAGGATCTTTTCATGAGAAGCTCGCTAGTGATATGACTAATGGCGTACTGCTCTTCAAAATGGCAGACCAGAGGAGTCGTAGCCGGGAGCTGTTGTGGAGCTCCCGTCCTAACGAGACGTAAATCCAAATGAGGGACTCGAGTGATGTTGTCAGCGAATCCCTGGTCGACTTTGATGTCATTCGAACGCTTCGCGTTTCTGCTTTCATTTCACGGGACTTCCTCTCGGATGCAATTGGCTTCGACTTGAGGTAAAAACTGGTTAAAAATGTGGTAAAAATATAGAAGAAGTGAACTTTTTCCGAAATTAACACGTGTAAGTAAGGGGGAAAACGAAACACACAAAATTCGGAAAATAATAGGTGAAAGGATGTAGATATCAACCTCCACACCTTTACACCTCCACGACTTACACATGAAAGATAAAAATATCTCAAGGGCTCATCATCAGTTATCACCCTTTTGCTTACGGAGGGAATCTCCTTAGGGCTCCTCACTCGTTGATTCAAGTAGAAATTTGTCAAATTTTCTCATTTCTTGGCGAATATTTGGGCTGCAAAAGTCAGGAGAGCTCGGTCATTGGTAGAGCGCCGATCGGCTCATTTCCCCTGCTATTGACGAGCGTTCCAATGCTCATTCAGCCGATGGCTCTTCAGTCAAAAATATCCATAGCGTCCGCGTCGATATTGGTAGTTAAGAAAATGGGCTCCCTATTTCGTGGAAATGGGAGGGTGTGCATCGTAAGCACCAAAAAAATAGTATTAGCATTTAGTAAGAAGTCAATAAATACGATTGTTTCAAATTGGAATAATTTATAGATTTTTAATTTTAAATCGGGAAATGAAACGAAAACGAAATCATATTTTTGATCGAAATCGCATTTCGTTCTTTTATTCGGGTTTTATCGTGAATGAGGGTTCAAAGCAATTCATTAGGCTGACTGTTTATCAAACCTATACTTAGTAACTTTCATCAGGAAAATTACACTTAAATCTACGGGCTTACGGACTGAGATTTCATTAATTTTCTGTTTACCAATTTATTTCAATAAAATACGTCAGTTTAGCGACTGAGATTTCATTAGTTTTCTCTCACCAATTTCTTTGAATGAAATATATTAGTTTAGCGATTATGATTTCAGTAATTTTCTTACACCAATTTCATTCAAAGAAATATATTAGTTACCAGTGCTAGTATTGAACGAGACTGGTTAAAAAGAGATTGAATGGAATTTTCAAGCATAAAATTGTATTTTTTACGAAAACAAATACAACAATTTTCATGTTGATAGGGGGGAACGATTTCATGAAAATATCGAAACGAGTTTGATTATATGTGAGTTATACTCAAATAAGTGGTTCAATTATTTGACAGAGACGTTAATAATAAGTTATAAACAATTGTAGAGCTACAATATCAAGAAAATAGCTCTCTTAGGTTTCAGCTTGAGGGTGAAAATGTTGATGATAGCGTAGAAATGTTGATTAATATGTCATCACAAGATAACTTAAAATTCAAATTTAAAATTTGATATAAAATTTTTCTACGTGAATGATTCTTTTTATTAATAATACTATTAATATTTATATACCATTGTTGTAAAATATATTTAGTATAATTTCTGACTTATACATAAGGAAAAATCTAACAGGCGAGTTGCAAGAAACCTGATTAAAATATGTAATCGATATTTAATCCAATCTTGGTTCTAAGTAAGAGCCATGCTTATCGTGAGTTGATGAATTAAATTTTTAAGCCCTGAGAGGAAGCCGTTGACATTCGAGGTGGACAGCGAATTTGCACCGTCCTTATCAAGTATTTATGTGGTAAGCAACCTACGTCTTGGCATCGTTGACCAGCCAAAACTCCTTTCCTACCTTGGTTTTAGGTTGACCAGCGCTGCTTTTATTCAATTTAATATTTTTTAAACTGTTTTTTATTTAAATTTTAAGGTTGTTGAGGTTTATTTAGGAATGGTTTTTAGAGTATATGCTAGGCTGAATCTTTATCTGTCCTGGGAGTTGCCATGGTCCGGTGTTACGGAATAAACTTGTTGGCAGAACTGCTGTTTTTTCCACTCAGTTACAATTTGATTATTAATTTCGATCTACTTGATAGTTTTCCACTTGAGTTATAATGTTGCTGTTGGTTGATAACGTCTGAAAGAAGTACCTCACACAATAAGAACGAGGACGATGAAGTGCAGACCTCTTTTTCATCAATTCACATGAATCGACAATTCACTATGAATTTGAATACCTAAAAATAAGCACATCTTTATCTAAAAAAATTTGATGAAGGCATAGGCTGAATTTTTTGTCGTTTTCTTTGATTTGTAATTTTAAATAGAGATAAAATAAGTATCAATACTGATTAACTTGAAAAATTAAGAATTGGCTAAAAAAAACGATTTCTTAGAAAAATAAGCTCTGAAATAATGACACGCTGATGGACTAGAAATAGTCATGAAGAAGAACTTTTTGATACGAAACTTGAAAGAAGAAAAAATTCATGACGAAAGAAAAAAAATTCATTCGTTACCGAGAGATAGCCGCCGCACATTCATCACCCTCATTCATGCAATGGCTGAGGGCGGCCGCTGCACATTCATTACCCCCATTCATGACTTTACTAAGGGTGACCGCTGCACATTCATTACCCACATTCATGACATGACTGAGGGTGGCCGCTGCACATTCATCACCCCCATTCATGACATGACTGATGATGACCGTTGCACATTCATTACCTCCATTCATGACATGACTGATGATGACCGCTGCACATTCATTACCCCCATTCATGACATGACTGATGATGACCGTTGCACATTCATCACCCCCATTCTTGACATGACTGATTATGACCGTTGCACATTCATTACCTCCATTCATGACATGACTGATGATGACCGTTGCACATTCATCACCCCCATTCATGACATGACTGAGGGTGACCGCTGCACATTCATTACCTCCATTCATGACATGACTGATGATGACCGTTGCACATTCATTACCTCCATTCATGACATGACTGAGGGTGGCCGCTGCACATTCATTACCTCCATTCATGACATGACTGATGATGACCGCTGCACATTCATTACCTCCATTCATGACATGACTGAGGGTGACCGCTGCACATTCATTACCTCCATTCATGGCATGACTGAAGGTGGCCGCAGAACATTCATGACCCCATTCATGACGTCAGGAGGGTGACCGCTGCACATTCATTACCTCCATTTATGACTTTACTAAGGGTGACCGCTGCACATTCATTACCCACATTCATGACATGACTGAGGATGACCGCTGCACATTCATTACCCCATTCATGACATGGCTGAAGAGTGACTGTTGCACATTCATGACCCCATTCACGACGTAGGGAGAGGTGCTGACCTCCACCATGGCAGAAGGAAGCGCTCGAGCCAAAAATTGGACATGAGCTTTTAAGAGCTCATCAAAAGAGGCCGTAAAGAAGTTAGGTGAGTTTGGGCGTCTTTCTTCCTCTAATATCAGTTGCAAAAGTTAAGGAATTTAATAAGAGGGATCTTGAAGCCTCACTCAAGACCTATATTATTTTCGTATATGTCAATTATGAAAGAACTCTGTAACGCCATAATTATTTAAAAATTTTGGCATTCAATCATTTTCAATCAGTTTTCACTTAGGAAATAACTGTTATTTATTTGAATTATTGATTAAATTTAAAATCAGGAACATATATATACAGTGGGGGGAAATAAATATTCGTACACTTGAAAAATCGTATTTTAATGTATGTAAGTACACAAACTTAACAGGAAAGATAGTATTTTTGAATACTATGCGTCTCTATACATAATTTAAATCACTTTTCCTGTTAAGTTTGTGTACTTACATACCTTAAAATACGATTTTTCAAGTGTACGAATATTTATTTCCCCCCACTGTACATGAACAATAATATTTACAGAAACTAACCACCCTTCTTTATTCAGCTATTAAAACGTTTCAGAAACAATCAGAAACAATTCTGCAGGAATTCCGTCAATGCGTTACCTAGTCGACGTTTTACCAAGTAGAGGGAATTCAGTAATTTGGGCTTAATACGATTGGAGTTTGATGATTGTAATTTAAAATAAACTAGTCTGGCATTTGTTTCAAATGGAGCAGTCATCGATGAAACCAAGAAAACACATATGATTAACTGAAATGTCAATGTCGAAATAAATTCATGTTGAAAATGTTATCTTTTGCCATGACAGATTGATTGCTGCTGCATTATTAACATTGATGAGTCTTGAAGACAATAAAACAGGTTTCATAATTGTAAGAGCAAACAGTGTAAAAATGTTCTAATTTCAGACGTAGATAAAAAAATTCTCGGGGTAAATAAAACATTCTAGGCGTTGATCTAAAATCCTTTCAAACAAACTCGTTCAGAAACACAGGAATCTTCATAAGTTAAAATGACGTCCGGAGGTTCATCTACAGTGATTCTGTTCTAACTTTTAATGATGGAAAAGAGATAACTCAATCAGCAAATGATTGGATCATGTGCAGGTTCCTCGCCCCGCCGATTAGTTGAGTTGGTGCCAGTAACGTCTCTGTCTGTTCCTCTTATTGGCTTTGTCAGAGATCGGCACACATGTGCACGCAGCCCATCACAAGTCTAGAGCAAACTACTCAAACTGTTGTCAAAAACTCCATGTGAGATCTGGCTGTGTGATGCCGTCTTGGAAATCGTGCTGTGATGAAGCATGTGTCAAGAATATACTTGAGATACCCCAACAGTTCTACTTAGAAAATGATATACCAGAGACTATCATGCGGAGATTTACAATGCGCCGCTAATACAATGTATTTTTCACTAATACAATATATTAGTGAAAATGTATTATCTATCATGGTAGATATTAATAATAAAGCATTAAAAGTTGCAAAAATTACGGTAGTCTCCTTGACCGTAAAACCGACTACGAACCGTTGAGATAATATAATAAATTATACATGATATGTCAGAAAAACGATAATCATAGTAATGGTTCAACGATTGAGAGCATCATAATTATATTCCATTGTGCAGAATTTATTTTTCGCAAACTTTAAATGCGTTGAAAGTCAAAACAACGTAAAGATGATTGGTAAATGATATTGTTGCGGACTATTCAGTGCTTTTCAGCGCAACTGTTGTCTATGGCAGGATTAATTGAATACACGTGCATCCATGGGGTCATTGGTGCTTTATATTCCCAGAAGACAAGGTTTCTGGAAAGAAACCGGTACAAATACAAAATTTATTCAAAGAAAAATGGTTATTGAATTTATAAACAATATTTAAAAATATTCAAGTAAATACAAAGGCTTTCTAAACAACAAAAAAATGTTCAAACATAAGAACTAGGCTCACCAAAATTCGTTCCTGATCTTAGTTCGGTCTGTACTCTACAGCTGACGGATGACGAATGGACGAAAAGGTTTCGCAAGACCACAGAATTAAGCTACTATCCTAAGACAAACGTTGCGTTCACAACAGATATTAACTGCGAAATATCTTGTAAATAATAAAATTTATTAGCCTGATCATAAGTAACATTTGCATAAATGAAAAAAAAACATGTGACATGTACATAAGTGCTAACTGTGTAAAAGTTAATGTCCTCGTTTCAAATAATATCCTCTGCGGGAATAAATTCAGTCAAGATTATAATCATTAATTTACAAATTGAAGCGCATTAATTGTCGGTCAGTCGAATTACCATAATCATGCAGAAAAATATTTTAACTATAAATAATTTTCCAAATGCTCGATCTCACAAGCCTCTATTTTTTCCACATTGAGGCATTGTTGAAGTGACTTTTATTTCATTAGTGAGGGCCCCATTAGAGAAGTTTTTTTTATTGTGTGAAATGTGACATAAAAATCATATTGTGGCAACACCGACGTGCATGTACATCATACATGTACGTATGAGCACATGCTAATTTATTGTCTAAGCAATTGTACAGTACAACAGTGACGGAGAGGATCTACTATAGCCGATTAATGATTCGATTAACTAAAACCATACGATTGCATTAAAATTATTTAGCTATTACAACAGTGAAGAATAATATCGTGATGAAAACCTAATATTCACTCGCAACTTTTTACAAAAAAAATCAAACTATTGCAGTATACATTATTGAATAAACAACAGAATGTGATTATTATTTGATTGTACACAATTTTAGAACGATTTAAAATCTTCTCAAAAGACCCAGATCAAAGCCTAAGCTGCTTGTAACGAAGGGCGTGTGGTGTTTTGAATCACAGGGACCCGCCGCCCATTGAATCACCTTATTTAAAATAATGAATCTATTTTAGCTTCATCGAGACGCTTAATGTTCTCGACGCGGAAGCCAGCAACGCAAGGCAAAGAAGCTCGTTTGGAACTCGACGCACGAATTTAATGAGATCCTCGGCAAATATTTTAGCGTCGAGATTGACAAATAAAGTTTGAACGTCCATCGATCTGTTTGATTTGGCGGCATGAAGGAAAGAGACATGACATAAAGAAAAAATACTTGTTTTAATGGGAAAAGATGATGTTAATTTACATTTATTCACGTATTTAAGATCTAGAATATTTACTTTTGTGTTATGGATAAGAGAGAAAGTACTTCATCATCATGGAAGAAAGAAAGTGTAATTATATTTAGCGGACGGGTAGAAAGGAAGAAACCAACGTAAAATTTACAAACGCATTGAAAATAGATTAATTTATGATTTGTTTCCACGTATAGAATAATACATTGCATATATTGCTTATGTGCCTGATTCTTTCAAATTTGATTCAGTGGTAGTTGAAAGCATATCAGTTAAGGGTTCGTTTTTCCATTTGGAAAACCCGCTGGGTATCATGCAGGGGCATTATTTTCCCATTAGAAGCCCCTGAATATTATGCAGTTGTTCATATTTTCATATTGATCTCCTGTGTATCATGGAGAGGGTTATTCTCTTCATTAGGAGCCCTTGTTGAGTATCATGCAGAGGGTTATTCTATAGATTATGAGCTCATGAGTATCATGTAGTGATGTAGATTGTAGAAGGTTTCTCTTTTCATTAGGAGCCCTTGAGTATCTTGAAGATGGGTCCTCTTTTCATTAGAAGCCTCCGAGTATCATGCAGTGGGTTTCTATTTTCATTAGGATCGAGCCCTAAAGTATTATGTAGAAGGTTTCTCTTTTCGATCATCAAGAGCCCTTGAGTATCATGTATACGTAGAAGGTTCCTCTTTCCATAAGAAGCCTCTACGTGCCATGTATTAGGATCCTTTTTTCATTATGAGCCCTTGAGTATCATGTAGAGGGTTATTTTTTTCATCCATGGCCTGTAAGTAATAAACGGAGGGCCATTGTTTTCATTAAAAAAGCCAGCGCGGCATTTAAAGAAACTCACGGCAGGTCACAGGAGCGGTCGAAAGTTGCCATCAAAATTCTATGTAGCAATTTGTGACATAATTAAGCTGTAATGAAATTCCCTGGCCGTGAACATTTACAGCGGATGAAAAACTCTGTATTTGTGGAATGTTTCTGAGAAGCCTTGACAAGCTCACTTGGTATTCGTGCTCCGGAGCAAAAAACGTTCATTTTTCGAAAGAACTTTGAAAAATTCTGAAGATAATTAATAAGACATTTTCATCTGGAAATCAAAGCGTTTCAATAATAGCGTCTTCATTCAGGGAATTACATTGATAACCCGTGAGTATGTTACATCATTATTAAGTTTTTGAAGATCTGAAAAATTGTAACCCCAAAACAGCATTGATATGCAAATCAAAAATATTTACAATTAAAAGTCATCTTAACAATTTTTACGTGAAATGAGTAAACGAGAGGCTGATAATGCAATAATGCATAATGTTCAGATTTTGAACATGCAGTTTTTCTGTTGCTCAGTGAATTCAGCTGTTAAACTGAATTTGCAGTTGAGCTGCTCCAGAGAACATGCTGTTCTATTGGGCGCGTTCACCTGCGTACATTATGTTCACATAGTGCAATGAACATGATATTTACCTGCTTCATGAACAGCGTGTTCTCTGGCCACATTAAATACCGCGACATCGCGGCAGGCGAGACATTTTCCTCGGCCGTGATGCTACCGTCAATTCTTGATGAGCTGCTAAAAGCAAGTGAGCAGATTTTCAATTTGTTCTCGTGCATATTTGAGCGGCTCAGAAGCCCCGTGTAAAACCCACTAATGGATTGAGGCTTTTTGGGAGCCATGACGTAAGTAAAAACAAATTTAGATGCAAAGAAAATGGTCTTCAAAGTTTACTACAGCCAAAAAAGTATATGAAGCTTGCGTCCATCCCTAAACGGGCAACGTCGCAATTTTTGTAAAAAAACAGCGTGACTTTTACAAAATTTTTTGTACTGCCGACATAAAGGTTTATTGTCGTGATTCCGCTAAACTTCGACCTGTGTTAGCAGGATTAATTTAGTCGTCATTTTCAATATTTTTTTATGTAATAAGCATTCTTGAAAGCACTCGGTTTCGAGCTCGTGAACTGATCCATTGAATTAAAAATCGCATTGCGAGGTATAACAATTAAAAATATTATAAAAAAGCGTTCAGGTAATAATCTATTTGCATCAAGTATGGTAATTTTTCATATCTTCAGCAATTCTTTAAGTTCGAGTAGCATTAAACGAGCAATACGTTGCATTATTAATCATTTATGGACTCGTGTTTGTACGTTCATTTTGTTGCCTAGTCCCAAACTATGCAAACAAAGTCAGGAGAAGGAATAAATAGCAAAATAAATGCCACAGATTGTCGTCACGCGCAGAAGCCAAATAATGAGTTGGAGCTTCGGTGCTTTAGTGCCACCATTTTTCATCATCAAGAGCGGGATGAAGAGCCCCAAGAATGTAGGTTATTGCAGTAGTAAATAGATCCGTAAATACTTGGAACAATTTGAACGATTTAATGACCTCTGGGTGAGATTATTTGAGACTCCCTTCAAAGATTTTAAAGTAGATGTCCGTTTGACTTTTGTTGAGGCGGAACTGATGGATCGAATTACATTCTTGACAGGAAATAATTTCCTCGAAGATCTGGTTATAGCAGAGAAAAAATATCGAAATTAATTGGAATAAATAGAAGAGAAATTTGGCAAGAAATCCCCTAATTGCTCTCTCATCGCTATGAATCCAGAGTGCGATCCTCGTTAAATTCGATAATCGTTAATTCAGAATTGAAATATGACTATACGATATTATTTTATTGGCTAATTATGATTCAAAGGAATAAAATATTTGTATGCGTCAATAATAAAGTCTTTTATCAACTTTAGTGCTAGAAATACATTAAAAATCAAATTGTTTTAATTTTCCTATTTGCCGTCAATAACAATTTGCAGTTATTCAATTTAAATGTACCTAATAATGATTGTATGACCTTATCTACATTTAATCAGTGTCTTTGAAAAAAATATTTTTTGAAATAAGCAATAATAAAGCATGCATCGTAGTGGTATCAGAGTTCACATTTCCCCAAAGTTAAAATCGTACTTGACTCGAAATCGTATTGAAGGATAATAACAGTCAAACTACGATCGTATGTTTATAAGACATTGCAAGGAAGCATAGTGCTCGATAGTAACATCGTCTATTGACTTATTTATTTATCACTTTGAGCCTAATTGTGCTGTAATAAATGGTGTCATTGTTTTTAATGGCTTCATTTTAAGGCATTAATTTGGCTTAGGCAACATTATTTTTCTACTTGAAACGAATTTGGATTTGCGTCGCATGGAAAAATTTCGGTATTTTTATCTATAAATGTTTTAATTGTCATCATCGAGCTATATTGTTCATTGCATTGTTTATATTTCGTCATCTGGTGTTTAGATTTATTTTTGCGGAGGCCCATATTTCGATTTATAAAAAGAGACTGACATCAATTGCACTCTACGACAGATCAGGCTTGACTTGTCGGTGTTTAAAAAGAAAGCTTTCGACCATGCAAACTTATTTTGTGTTCGGCCAACAAACAGAAAGATGTTGATGAACGAAACTATCATGCCAGTATTCTTCATCCGTGTTTATCATCCGAAGAAATGATGCGCCGATTACTTGCAAGATATTGAAATAACCTCAAAACAGGCTACGAAAAATCCTAAGAAGAAAAATTGTGCACACTGGCCATACGCTAAGATTCCCATGAATGCTGATCATCCAAAGAAATGAATGCCTTCTACATACGCTAGCTAATCATCAAAATAAATTAGATGCTATTTTTTGTAATTAGACGCTATTTTTCACTAAAGGAAATTAAACGCAAAATTCTAACAGACTCCTGGGAAATCTGGGGAATAAAATGCTCAGGACGTAGTCAGGTCGCGTTGTCAGCAGCAGGTGCCAGCCGTCGAGCACCGACTGCTGGCAAAACAGCCGCGTCTCCCCTCAAAGAGAATCCCGCTGAGCTGCGAGTGAGCAGGCGACAGCTTCTGCTTCCTGCCTAGGCTCATAGAAACATCGCTCACAAATAAAAAAAAAACTTCCGCGTAAAAATATGGCATTAATTGCAGATATAAGTTTAGATTAATTAAAAGTTATCTTTATTTACTTGCGCCAAGGCGTTTTTTCTTTATTATAATTTGGGTAAGAGCAATGCCACATTTTATTTCATTTTATAGGTAGCTAAATTTGTACGGTCAGAAAAATTCGGGTGAACATTAGTACGATTAAGAATTTATTCAGTGCCAAGGACGAGTAAGCAAGTAAGAAAAATTCTTATGACCAGAATATTACATGATAATTCAAATGTTTTGTACAAAGTTAATTTACAGAAACGAATTAAGAAACCAAAAGACGGTTATTAAAAAGTGCTATGAGGCTTATTCAAAATTATTTTCTTTGTCCCACTTTTTCCTCCGAGTCGAATTCGTTTTATGTTATTTCTAAATTAGGGATACCTATGACCTATCAAATCATTAATTAACTTAATTGCATCTCTATCGCGTTGATCAAATTATCATAATTTATTTTTTGATTTAATTCATATTGAACACATTTATTCCTTTCCAAACATTGTACCCAACGCATGATAATTATTAAGATGATAATTAATATTAATTTATATCATATAATTTATAGTATATACAACGCATGATAATTAATTTTAATTTATATTATTCCACTTCTTGACTCGTTCTTCTTCTCGCAGAATTGGTGTTCTCTTCTTTGCTTTGATATGCCTGGTGGGAGCTAACATTTCATGATACTTTTGAAGCGCTATCTTTAACCACACTTTCTTTATAAATGACCAAAATGATAACTTTATGCACAAAAATTTATGAAAAGATGCTAAAATTTCTATGGCGCAATGAAAATTTGAAGGCAATCATGTATTCCAAAAATAATTTGTGTTGAGTTTACAGCATTCAAGGGTAGCAATGTTTAAATAAAATTTCATTGTGTACGTGATGTAAAAATGGAGTCTCATTATGAAATAATAATTAATTCGTTGGATTAATGCGAATTTTTTCACTAAAATCTTAATTCTGGAGTTGTAATTAGAAAAAACTTATTAAATAGTAGACAATACAATAATTCTGAATGTGGGTGTGTCAGACGCATAATTGAATGTTTTCTTTGGGAGAAGTCATTTACCTTTAGTTTGCAACCCAGGCAATATAACATTTTTATTATCATAACAATCTAATACTGACTTGCTTAACAGAATCCTATCAAAACGGGGCAGTTAAATAGCTTTGGATCTTTACAGTCAGTGTGATCAACTAATCGAATTCAGCTAAATATATACTTATTAACCCGCAGTCGTTTATTTCAACTTATCAAATACAGTCAACGCTCGGCTATGAAGAATCGAAACGATCGACGAATGATGAAAGTGGAATGATTTAAAATCCATCTTACATACTCAAACTATCCGTCATAAAGCGCATTTTAATGTGACTGTGAAATAACAAACCACAAGCGGTGATCGCAACAACTTCGGCGAAGAGTGGCAATGAAACACAACGAAGGCCATTGAAAAGTTACGACGCTTAATTGCACCAAAGCGATTGTCTGTGGACTCTGGTGCCTACCGAGGCTTTTATCGAGCTCGTTACCAGGCGCGAGTAGCAAATAATTGCTCGAGTTATCCCAGTTATTCCGACCATTAAAGTTCTTCTAATGGCGGCTCGGGCCGAGAAAATTGTTTGAGTGGTCCCAGGCTGACGCCTCCTGCTGCCGTCTGCCCGACCGAACCGAGACAAATGGGTTCATAATGTCAGCCCACCGAACCGAGACAAACGGGTTCATAACGTCAGCCCGACCGCACCGAGACAAATGGGTTCATAACGTCAGCCTTACCGAACTGAGACAAATGGGTTCATAACGTCAGCCCGACCGCACCGAGACAAATGGGTTCATAACGTCAGCCTTACCGAACTGAGACAAATGGGTTCATAACGTCAGCCCGACCGAACCGCGACAAATGGGTTCATAACGTCAGCCTTACCGAACTGAGACAAACGGGTTCATAACGTCAGCCCCACCGAACCCAGACAAATTTGTTCATAATATCAGCCTTACCGAACTGAGACAAACGGGTTCATAACGTCAGCCCGACCGAACAGAGACAAATGGGTTCATAACGTCAGCCCGACCGAACCGAGACAAATGGGTTCATGGTGTCAGCCTTACCAAACCGAGACAAATGTATTCATAATGTTACCCTTACCGAATCGAGACAAACGGGTTCATAACGTCAGCCCAACCGAACCGAGACAAATGGGTTCATAACGTCAGCCCGACCGAACCGAGACAAATGGGTTCATATCGTCAGCCTTACCGAACCGAGACAAATGGGTTCATAACGTCAGCCTTACCGAACCGAGACAAACGGGTTCATAACATCAGCACGACCGAATAGAGAGAAATGGGTTCATAACCTCAGCCCGACCGAACCGAGACAAACTGGTTCATAACATCAGCCAGACCGAACCGAGACAAATGGGTTCATAACGTCAGGCCGACCGAACCGCGGGAAATGGGTTCATATTAATGCCAGTTTTAAGTAGTGTGTAAAAATGTTAATTTATATATTATAACTCTTCATTCACATACCGGTCAGTGATTGATAATAATTCTTGTTTAAAACGTTCCCCGCGTATCCGGATTGCACTACTTTTGTAATCAACCTTTCGTGTGAAGACAAATATTCTAAAAATATAACTCAGTACTCACTGCAGTGAGTGACAGAGAGCGCATTTTCTCGTCGACGAAAACGTGAAGTCACAGACGGACAGACAGACGGACAGACGGATGGACGGACATGGCGTGCACAATAGTGCATTTTTTCCATAAATGAGAAAATGTGCTAAAAAGAAAGTTTACCATAGAAATTTTGAGGTACAGGTGCTCTATCAGAACTGCGTAAAATATTTTGTTTAGCACACTGGTGTTTCAATACGCGGAATAACATCGTTGATACACATGTGGCAAAAATTCGCAGGGAACGTGTTCAACCTTTTATTTGACTTCTGTTTAAGAGGGTTGGAACAGAATGAACTTTTTCAAGTGAGATGCTTCTATTATGTATAATGTCTTTTCTTTCTTCTTTCAGGTGAATTTACAAAAAAAAAGATGTTCGAGCATTTAATTAAATGTACATGAAACACCCTCGACAAAAATATTATAACATCTCAGTCTTAAAAACTAACCTAAGTCACAACAAATATCTATATCTATCTCCTCCCAACCCCTCAAAGAATGAATAAAAAAAATTTTTGAAAAAATGAGTTAGTTTTGAATTTTGAATGCAGCAGGAAGTATAAATCCAAACGTAAATTAATCATCGTTAGCCGATTATTTACCGGTAATCGAAATGGTCCTCAGAAATCAAGCACAACACCTTGCCTCTTATACAGCTTAGAAAGTGGAAACATTTCCCCCTAGACTTTTGGGAGACTAACTTGATTAAATATGTTCTAATATAGCGTCTAGCTAAACTATATGGGTATATGTTTCAGACCCCAAGAAGAACTTTTTGCTATCGTTTGTAGATGAAATCGAATAATAGCAATTCCATTATAGTATTTCCAGAAATGAAACTAAATCGCTGACTGAATTTTTTCAGGATTGCATCAAAACTCGAAATTTATAAAAAATTTCCGTGTGTCGGACAGATCAAGCAGTCTGCACATATACTTGTATTTTACTGTATTTTAGTGTTTCTAATTATTATTACAAATTTTCGAATTTCAACATGTATAAATTCTCCATTTGCCATCATACATGGAAATAATATTTATAGACTTATGTCAATGCTGTGTGAATAAACAAATTTATTATTTGTTACTCTCAAAACCTGGTCCCATGAATATTGCAAAGATGAGATTCTATTTATCGTCAATACTGAAAGATTTGCTTCTCGTTAGTGCGTGTAAGATTCATTGATTCTCATTCGCGGCATTGAATGTTGCGCCGCGTCGTAGTCGCGAGCATCGAGAGCACTTGGTGGCGTGTCGGTGATCTACGCAATATACGGTCTCTGCACACTTACAAAATAAAACTGAAAAGCCACAATGATAATTAGCTAGAGTCACTATGAAAGCTGTGGAAGATCTCATACAAAAGTCGACTGGAAGAATTAGTCGCGAGGTATCAAGTCCCTACGACGAAAAATGAATTAATTTAATGACTTAACTCAAGAATTTCGTTAGGCGTCAAACCAATGCGTGATGAAGTGAGCTGAATATTGTATTATACACGAAGATAATTAAATTAATGGGCATTATCCAGGCACTACATACAATAAGACGGTAGGATATGTTATAAAAATGAAATGCAGTAAAATATTTGTATTACAATTCCTTCTGTAATATTTTTATATTTAACTAAAGCACAAAACCTCCCACAAAACTAATTTTATTCACCAGTATAAATAAATAAAAATATCGCATTAGAGCAGCCATTCTCTTCAAAAACTAAAATTCGCTGAAAATGCTCATAGCTCTTGGATAAAATCAGCCTCAATTGTAATGTCTTCAACGATAACCGCTGAAAAAAGTGTAATAGATAGCAGGATCATTTCTAAAAATGAGTTCAGGAAACTATATAGAACATAAATATCATCAAACTCCCTCATGAAGCGAGCGCAGGAGTCGCGGATGTCGACTGGATGAGAGAGCGTCCTGTTCCAGGCCGGCGCTATTGTGACAAATGTATCGCCAAATGGTGTTTGGATTAGCCTTGTTTAAAGAAACATATCACTTCCTGGGAGTTCATTTATTTTGGGTAGGTACGAATATCTGCAATTGACGTCGACACGCACTCGATCATTACGCTCGAAGAGTTCCCCTTGTTAATGTAATGTGGAGCGCAATTCAATGAAGTGGCGTCGCATCGTGACAGACGCTCCGTAACGACGGTTGTTATGCCTCTAATGATACGCTGCGTAAAGTCATTCAATGTGCAAACTCGTGTCGCCTTAGATTCATTGAACTTGCTTACAACCGCGAATTTTGAGTCAAATTATTGAACCGGTTTGTTGTTCCAATAAAATTTGGAATAAAGTTTCGGAGATCGTTGAAAGGATTGTAAAGAATAGTTATAGTGATTGCGAAAAAAATTCGCATTATCAATTGATAATCGCCGTGTTATTATATATTATATTCTGCGACAAAAATTTGAGCGTCATGTATAAATTTAGAAGTTGGTATGTTTTAATCGACTATCACACTTTGAACTATGTCAAATTGTGTTGAACTTTTCTTTGCAGCGTATGAACTCAAAAAAATTGCTTTTGACGCTCCAAAATATATCTGAATTAAAAATCACAATAAATATTATTACCAATTAACCACTGCAATGATGCATAACTTGACGAAATTAGACAATTTTCATATTTTATTTGACGCATTTCGAGATCGTGGCCACAATATTGTTTATAAAAGCTGAAATTAGAACATAATACGAGAATATTTCTCTTAAGTTGCTAGCGATGCCTCTCGAGAGCCTCATTATCTATTGAGGTGCTCATCTTTTTATTTGTAAAATGAATGAAGAGAATGACACCTCTCCCTACTGCTTTTTGGAGCCGAATCAACGCTACCGAAAATCGGAAATCCATAGGCCACCGATAATCTAACCAAGATTTTGAATTTTGCTCCGAAATGTACTTCAACTTGAGGCACTCCAAATTCTATTGAGCTCCAGATTTCATTATTAGATCGCTGTGTTTTCAGCTGTGGAAACAAGCGTAATGAAGCAAAAAGCTCCATATGATTGCTACCTAGACTAACGAATAGCAATCAGTGGGTTTTTCCTCTAAAAGCCATTGAGTGAAGAGATCGTTTCCGATCGCATGGTTCTGAAGAGACCGCTTCTGTTCACGGGCTCTCATTATCAGTCCAATAGCCTCGCTCTCGCAATCAATGTCAAAACCAATGACAAAATTCTCCTTTATGCATATGTTATAATTTCTTCTGTAATTATTCGGGCTACGAAACTGGGCTTTTGTTGCAAGAGAATCTTTTTCTATTTTTATAACAAATCTCTCGAAGCTTGTGATGAGAAATGAATGGCTGAATCAAATTCAGGTTATTGACAATGCTTGAGGGGGTTGCATAAATGGGAGAGAAACTTGAAAAAATATTTGAAGTTGGCGTGGAAAATCTTGCGAAAAATATTTAAATCAATTAAAAAATATCTATCTAAATCTATAGTTCCTCACGGCATGGAAACTTGCACTTCCAGGACACATTTTATTTATGGTCAGGTAAATTTTTCCCGTGCGTTCAACTCGTTTCATATCAATATAAATTAGCGACAACAACCGGAGCGTCACAGAGAAATAAAGGCTTTAGTAAATAGTCTGGAATGACACATAGTGTTAAATGAATATTGCTAATGCCTTTTAATCGACACACACTGTTTGATACATTTGACAATTGACACTTCTGTTTGATACAATTTCATACAAATTGCTGGATCAAAATTGATAAATACGAATAGTTACGTATTAATCAATACATACTCTTAGATACATAATGTTAGACAATACTATTTGATACATATTGTCAGATATATATTGTTTGATACTTGTCACTTGTTTGGTTTAATACGTAGAGCGTTTTGCTAATTGAGGCGCCACGTAAAGCATTTGAGAAGAGATGTCATTGATACGAAACTTAACTATAATTTAATACTTCTTCTTAATATTAT
Organism: Hyalella azteca; assembly: GCF_000764305.2. NCBI lineage: Eukaryota > Metazoa > Arthropoda > Malacostraca > Amphipoda > Hyalellidae > Hyalella > Hyalella azteca. The sequence goes on from NW_025936959.1 coordinate 445,914, forward strand.
ATTGAGGTTGCAGCTATAAGGTGTAGAAGAGCCTCCAAGTGTTTACGAAAATCGGTCGTTGAAAAAAAACGCAAATTATGGATTGCAAACAGTTATAGAAAAAATAAACCTTAAAATGAAATCAAAATTATTCTTGATTGTTTAGAGTTCATGAAATTTCCAACTCGTAGTGAAATGAAATGTTTTTTAAGGCAAAACTTTCAAAGACGAGTTGACTAGTAAGATGAGAAGTTTATTTAGGTTTTAATTCTTAAAATTTATTCAGGTTATTATTAATTTAGGTTTTCTTATTAAGCGCTTCACAAAAAACTTTAAATTTTATGTTAGAAATCATATTCAAGATACAAATAAATATAGTAAATTTTGAATGATTTTTATAATTGGAAGAACGGCTGATTTTCTTAATTTGGTATGTATATTATTTTCTAAATGAAGAAAGAAAATATATCTATTCCCATATTTATATTATAGTGTATCACCTGAATTACTATGAAACCACTTTTTATAGTTTAAGTGGATCAGAAGAGTACCCCCAAAATTTCTACTTATATTTAACGCCAAACAATTTATATTTCGATGCTCAGAAGCTCACGCGTTCCATGACTGACGTTGCTTCTCACCGACGATGAGTGAGCACTTCTGCTCGCTCCTCCGCCCTTCTTGCTGCTCATCAGAACATCCGGCTTCCCAAAAATCCTGATTGGTATTTTTTTGGTATAGTTTACATTTTTTCAGATCAACCTCCTGAACAATTTGAAAAAAAACATATGAACAGTGCATTGCACTATCTTTTTTTTCGAAATTTTGAAAGCTTCCATGCACGTAATGCTGCAGCTTATATGTTTTAGCTTTCATTATTTTCTTGATTGCTACCTAAGTTTCTTTCGACTGATTTTAGTACTATTTTTCAGATGAATTACAGCATATTTTATTAATAAGAACGCGCACATATATGTTATTCTTACTTTTGAGAACAGTGATTAATGCTTTATTCCAAATTTGGTAACAGATTAAGCAAATACATTCCATGAGCTGTGGTAAACGTTCTACTAATTTTCTAACTTAGATCTTCCCGTGGAAAAAAACGTGATTATTCATATACAGTTCATATACAAAAGAGGTGAAATTGTAAGCTATAATGAGTTCTGAAGAGTCTTAGATAAACTTTTCTAATATTACCGTCGTCACAAATGGGTGCAGTCATATTGTATAGATTTTCTGTTATAAAATTCATCCATTAATTTCTCGCACAATATACAAAAATTATCTTCCATTAGCTATTAATTTCCGGCTACCGGAACATGTCTTAAGTTTGCAGTGCAAGAGTAATTTTTGACAACAAAGCGTTGAGATTAAGTCAAGAACAATCAAATAAGTTTATAAATAGTACCTAAAGAAATCCGTTAAAAAACTCCGAAATTATTTACGTGGTTGAAAACCAAACTTAACGCCTTTAGTTTTATTAATGGTACAACATTCAGATAGGATAATGTCTCAAATCTATTTGATGTTGTTGCAAGTGAATTTTTCTCGAAATTTTTTTACCACGTTGGAATAATTTTTTCCAAAAATTCTGTGATTTATTGAACAGTTCATGCGACTAAAATTTGCCACGCGCCTCTAGTCCCTGCAACCCGGCTCTACTACGATGACGATATTCCTTGGCATGAAGCTGTATTGGTTGATCATTCACAGTCTTCTATTATTCATTACCTTCTCCCAGGCACGATGATCAGCAATCAATCGGAGAGTTTAGACGCCGTTTTGAGGCCCACAAAAGCATCTGTCACCGACCGCTCACTAGCATGACTTTGCAAATTGTATTTCCCACCCACTCATAAAAAGTGATGAGAATAAAAACGCTCATCTTCACCGCTCGTCTCATCGACATCGTTCACGAGCGAGGAAGTCTTGGTTATTACGAATTACATTTACGTGCACATGAACGCATTTGGTTAAAGTAAAATATTTCCCATCGTTTTGCAAACTTATTTACAAATTTTTAATGTCCTGAACAGGCCATTTACGTAATATTTCACGTTATTCAAAGTATTCTGAAACTATTGAATTGCAATGTGCACCAAAATATGGTGCGCTCGCATCCGTAGCCACAGTGAACGCAGTCGCGGAGGCCGAGGTGCGTTTTTTGATGTCCGTTTCAAGTGAACGTTGACGTCAATTACAGACGCATTGACTTGCTTCAATCGAGCTCCGGGCATCGTTGTTGGGATGGCAACAATACCGTAATTATCATATCATTGACGCGACCTGTCTCTCCATATCACCGCCCAGCACTTTCTAAAGTATGTCATTATGATTCGTGGCGCCGGGCAATTGATGTTTTTTTTACAGTTTTTGAATCACAACAGTTGACTTGAATGGCAATTTGAGTTCTTATCTGCAGGCGAGATGATGAATAGCAATTTGAGCTCTTATCTGATGATGAGATGCCGAATAAAATTTTCTTTAGATTCACTCTTTTATGTGGCCACAAATTGTCGTGCTTGAAATTAACGGGATTCTGACTCGGTACTTCTCAGGATTTTCAGAGTTTCTCAAGAAGAGCTGGAATATTCTAAGAAACATGAATTAATCAGCCTATGAATTTCATATCTTTAGAAAAATGGTCATAACCAATATTGCTAGTTCTGAACAGAATTTGAATTCCGGAAAATGAAATACAAGAAGGTAATTGTACAGGAAATTAACATAATCATTTTGCATTTCAAAATAACTTGTGCACAAGGGATCTTTAAACTTTATAACTCGTATCAAAGTAAACTCAAAAGTTGAATCAATTAATTTATAATAGAATCATCATACAAATGACAATTTCTCACCCTGTCTTGCAAACTGCTTACCCAGTTCCCAGAACTACACGAAAATGATTAAGAGTGCGTCACGCAGTTTCGTACGACAAAGTCCAGTCCAGAATTCCTATCCGGGATTATTGGAAGAGGAAATTAATTACTCATACCTTATAATTATTTCAACATAAACCTTTGCTGCCTTAGCTACATCATCATTTTTCAACTTTGAATTGCCGGTGGTTCTTACCGCCGGATTGTCTATTAAACTATATACTTAGAAAATATTTTCGAATCAAAAATTTATCCGCGAATCGAAAGTGTTGAGCCCAATAATTCTGGCCGATATATCACATAAAAAAGAAAATTTATGGCCATTGCAAGCCTTACGATGTCGCAATCATCTGTGAGAATATGGCTCCTGACTGACGTGGCAAGCAAGCTCTCTCACAAACCCTCTCCGACAAAGGCCTCCGCGTCTCCGACCGTCTTGCGCCAGATATTACCATCTTGTTAGAGGCTGGAGCTTTCGCTCAATGGTCCGCAAATTGTCACTTCAGAGATGATTTTCAGGACTTGTAGAAGATTTGACGATGCCTACTTGAAGACGTCTGAGGCCCATGTGCCTTCTCAGGACTAATGCATCGCTGATAACATTCAAGAATTCCTGGAAATAACTTTTTGAGTAATCCAATATCTCTTAAATAGGAATAATTGAAAACGGACACAAAAGAAACTTGAAAAATGCATGCAGTCGTGCTCTGATGATGTAATCACCAATAAAAATTGTTGGCAGCATTTGTCTAAGACCATTGAATTATTTTGTCTCAATGACGCAATTTTCATTTCAAAAGTGTTTCTAGGTTGAATAACCGTTCCATGCGAATATTGCTTAGTCAGACGTAATTTTTATTTTTAACAAGTACGTAATGATTCTGGTTTTCAATTGAAATCAAAATTCACTCAATAAATTTTTTCGTTGTCAAGGCATTCGTTCAGTGATGTACTACTGAAGCATAGAGACTTCGTTTCAGGCAATTATGAAATTAATGGATTTCAGTCAGAAATTTTTATTAATCTATGATGTATTTATCATTTGGTGTACCGGAAATGATAGATTCTTACGCGCTAAAGAAAACAAGTCCGTAAGAAAATTTTATTATTGAATTTTTAGAACTAAGTTTTTAGTGAGCTGAAAGAAGACAATTTATAAATAAGCAAATTCGGGCGATATATGGGCTGAAAAACTAAGTTCTTAGTGAGCTGAAAGAAGATAATTTATAAACAAAACATATTCGGGCGATGTAGGCTGAAATTAGAAAATTAATAATAATGTTTAATATGGCGTTGAATGAAACATCCACGTTTCAACCGCGACATTGCATCTGTTCAATTACACACACACGAAGATATAAAACGAACATTCGACTGAACATTCTAGTAAACATCCTATCTGAACATTCTGCTCAACATTCTACTGAGCATCCTATAATGAACATTATTTTGAACATTCTATCGAACATTTTATTGAATCTTCTAACGAAAATTCTACTAAATTGTTGATGAACATCCTACCGAACATTACATTGGATTTATTACATAACTTCTTACCACCACACGTACATGACCATTGAACATGTTATCTATTGTAGTTGAGGACATAATTTAGCGCTGTCATCACCACGCGAGGTAAAAGTATTCTTCGTGGCAATGACTTGAAGACGCAGCAAAAATTCCTCATCGGTCGGCCTGACTGGTCAGAGGGACCGGACTGCGACGGCTCTCAACGGCTCTCAAGCATCGATTAAGGCAGAGCGTGTAATTCATATGGAAATTCTCAGTCAAAACTGATGACGTCTGAGAGCGATTAGGAATTGTTGATAGTCTGGAGGTGAGCTCTTCAATATCGGGAATAAGTTAACTCGTGTGAGATGCCTGGGAGATTTACGATGAGGTTAGGATGTGCTATTTTTTCTTGCACCGTGAGCTCAGTGCTCGATTTAATGGTAAAAAATATTTTTCAAGTATCCACGACGAGAAACCGCTATAATAATATTATTGTACTCTGAACGACTGAAATTTAAGACATTACGTTAATTTTACTTCAAAAATTTATTTAAAAAAGATGCAAAATCTCTTCAGCGTTTTCGTTCGTAAAATACGACCCAACTACATCCATCTTAATTCACATCAAACTATGGCACGATTCTTACAATAAAGTACCTCGAATGCCACGCAAGTGGTCAAGGTAACTCGCTAAAAAATTTTTTGCAAATTTTTTTGCATCACTCAGGTGGGGATTTTTATTGAGTCTTCGCCTCTCGTAACCCAAACCCCAAGTTGAAGTGTGAAGATCAACAACTTGACTGCAACTTGATGTCAGTTGAAGTTGGCCGCCGACATGCTCTCACTCAAAGGCTTCTGGACTCGTAAGGTAGGAACATGTTTACTGGAGTCTGGTCAGAGCGTGGCTAAAGCTTATAGCTACGTTGCTACGAACTACTCAACGATGTCTGCATTAATCTATGATCGATAGATTTATCTTGTAGTATTTGGAATTAATCGTTTTCTGGATATAAATAAAACTTTCGGGTACTTTTGCATTATAATAATCTAAACTAGTGCAATTGATCAGGGATAAGCTCTTGCAGTAATTGATATCTGCATGTAATGTGATCTAAAGGATTTTGAAACATAACACATCAAGCATGATTTGTAAATTACTTAATTTAGGTTTACATAAGTGAAAGTTGATGTCGGGGAAACTAACGTAAGCCCGACCGTATAACATACGGGATCGCCCGTAACGTGTACGTAGTTAGAAAGTAACGAAGTCCATTCTTCTCATCTTCGTCAGTCAATCACTAGCAAGCGTCCATATCACATGTCACACTAATTCAGTCTGTGTGTAGTCATTCATATGCCTGCCAATACTTCATTGTCCGCCATGTGTAAATAAACCATTCTAAACCATCGCCGACTTATAGAACCTGCATGGGTTAATTCCATTGTATAGCAAGACCTATACCATCCGCCACATAATTTTAGTGTCGTAACAATTATTTGCTGAAAGGTCAGTATGTCGGCCAACATCAAGAAGAGACGGGCAGGACACAGACTACACATCAGAACACTCCTCAATGAAGAAGAATTGCGAAAACCCGAACATGATGTGGAAATGTACCAAACGTGGAAAAAAGAAATCCAACGTCAGAAAGAAATCATCGCAGATATGGACATCAAAATTCAAGAGACAATCAGCGAAGAAGAAGATTTGAACGCAGAAATTTCAACATCGTCCGAATTAAATATGGAAATAAATAAAGCACTTGCATGTATCAATTCAAAGCTAACCCTGTCGAAGGAACTGTCCAAGCCGAACATCAAAACTGTGAAATTGCCGAGCATTTCGCTTATCAAGTTCACAGGTGATCCTCTACAATGGTAAAATTTTTGGGATCTCTTCAAGACTTCCATTCACGAACGCACTGACATAGCTGCACCAGCCAAATTTCATCACTTGGCCAGCCAATTAACAGGTGCTGCTGCCAATCTTTTGGCGGGGTTTGACAACACAGAAGCAGGCTATCATGAGGCTGTGTCACTCTTGGAATCAATTACGACAAGAAGCGAATCTTCATACGAGCACGCTTAGATGCAATCTTGGATCTACCGTCACCAACTCCTACCGTCGCTGACATAAGCGAGTTTCGTAGTCAATACGAAGGACATCTTCGTAGTCTGAAATCTCTGGGACGTAACATTGACGAAGCAGGCTACGTCTTTGCAGAAATATTAATGCGGAAACTTCCACGAGCGACCAGAGACCATCCCAAGAGCACACAAATCTAAGAACCGCCACAGTTAAAGAGAAAAAATTCAAATCGACGAGGTATTAACTAATTTAAGAATTCATTTACTACGCAGAATAGAGAATGTAATAATTTTGTTTTGCTGTAGTGTAAATTAGTACATTTTGTAAAAAATTTTCACTATACTAACATCGTATTGTTAAGGCGTAGAAATACTAAAATTGAATTCTCATTTAATGAATGGAGAAGTAACATTTAATTTTCTGTAAAACTACTTTTCGAAAATAATTGGAGATTTTTGGTGGCTAAAGGACCGTTTGATTGGACGACACTGATATAAACAACATTTCCTGTCGGGTTACCGACCTCAAGAACTCATCGTCATCAGACGAGGAGTTTTACGATGTCTATAATAATTATTTTTAACGACACATTATTTTAAGAAACCTCGGCTTAAATGCATACGTCTTCATAAAAACCGCTCATATTAAAGCAGTACTTACGTCATGAGCCTAATACATTTTCAAAATATAACAGAAAATAAGAAACATATAAGGCCAATAAGTATTTTCATATCAGACAGGGAGAATGTTTTATACAGTATACAAGTGATTGAGCCCTTAATTGTAGCATATAATACAGAATCAATAGAACAGATTGAGTTATGTCAGGAATTCAAAGTTTGTATGTTTATTGCTGTAAATTATAAGCTGAGGCGTAAGTGCAATTTTGGAGGTGTTCATGGTTCATGCAAGATAATTACAGTCCTTAACTGCCGTCTAACTAAATGCACTAAAATAATTTAGTATGAATCTAAAGAATGAACAATTTTAATTTATGATTCATTATACATTGGAAAATACTATAGAGTCTGTATGAAGTCAAAGACGTAATTTCCACATTCATACCTGAAATTTGCACGAACATGAGTACAAATTGCTCGTGCTTGAGAGTAACTTGTCGGTTCAATTTTTAAATGTATGTTAATTAATATAAATATTTCTTTTCATCTTTATTTATTATTAGATGAAAAAAAAGATTTAGAGATCTCTTTCAGATATTGCTTTACAGGTTTTGTTTAGTTCGGACAAGAATGAGCATGCCTTTAACCTTTAAGTGAAATTGTCAAATATTTATCAATGTTCTCATTAAATGCAGTGATCAAACATTTGAATACATAGGCCACCGATGTCGCCCCACCGCTCTTCAAATAGGTTTTGTGATCTAATCGGAGGCGAAATTATAGGCGTAATGATATTATAATGAAATAATAAATTAGCAACTAAATAATGAATATGACTGCATGGTTACAGATAGACTAAGTCAACTCCTATATCTTGAACGCGCGGTCTCAGAGGGGTCTGATGTAATTAATAAATCATTTATTAAAATAGAATCGCGAGTGAGTCAAGCTAAGTTGATTATAGTTGTCCATCGGCAATCAGCTGACCGCTTGCCACGCTATTGATGTCCTCAAAGGATATGTTCGATCTAAAACACTGTTCATGCATGCAGCGATGCTGCATGGTACAGTTTCACGCATTCGTCAAGTATATACAGTTTCATTTATATATATATGAACGTATATATACAGGTACAGTTTTCGTAATACGTACCTGAACGACAGTTGTTCAGGTTGTAGCTTATTGCCGCGTCATCGCTAATGCGGGAATAGAAAGCGAGCAATGTTGTCATGTACCAAATTTAGTAAACATAACTAATATATTCCTATAGCAGCCGTTCATTGAATAGCATTCACTGTGTAGTTTATTGTGCTTAGCTCATTGATAGTGATGAGCACCTCATGAATGATGAGCACCTAATGAATGATGAGCACCTCATGAATGATGAGCACCTCATGAATGATGAGCACCTCATGAATGTTGATAATGTTCAACAATGTTGATGATGTTCAACAATGATGATGATGTTCAACAATGTTTTTAATGTTCAACAATGTTGGTGATGTTCAACAATGTTGATGATGTTCAACAATGATGATGATGTTCAACAATGTTGGTGATGTTCAACAATGTTGATGATGTTCAACAATAATGATGATGTTCAACAATGTTTTTAATGTTCAACAATGTTGGTGATGTTCAACAATGTTGATGATGTTCAACAATGTTTATAATGTTCAACAATGTTGGTGATGTTCAACAATGTTGATGATGTTCAACAATCATGATGATGTTCAACAATTATGATGATGTTCAACAATGTTGGTGATGTTCAACAGTGTTGATGATGTTCAACAATGATGATGATGTTCAACAATGTTGATAACGTTCAACAATGTTGATGATGTTCAACAATGAGCACCTAAAGTACGAGCACCTCATGATGTTCAACAATGAGCACCTAAAGTACGAGCACCTCATGATGTTCAACAATGAGCACCTAAAGTACGAGCACCTCATGATGTTCAACAATGAGCACCTAAAGTACGAGCACCTCATGATGTTCAACAATGAGCACCTAAAGTACGAGCACCTCATGATGTTCAACAATGAGCACCTAAAGTACGAGCACCTCATGACGTTCAACAATGAGCACCTAAAGGATGTGTATTGTTGTTGTAAATCATTCGTTAATATAATATTTCCTGTTTTCTTAATTCCATGAAACATCAATTCAAAAACTTTACGCAGCTGCCTTACAGATGCTATAAGTAAGTGTAATTAATATAATTATTAATTTAATGTGATTGATTACTACTTCATAATTATCCCTTATAATTAATGCTTTTAGTCAGGATTTAACAGCGCGTTCTGCATTTATTAATGTCCAGCCTTCCGTTATTTATCATCGTAAAATAAATAATTTATAAAATAAATAAAATATAATAAATAAATATAAAATTATAAATAAATAACAGCAAATGAAGTATTTAATTGAATTCATCATTTCTGGCTTCTCCAGCATATAAGCCAAATATGGGGCTTAATTTTCTGCATATTTACTTAATTTATTTATAGTATTTATTGCATAGCAAAATATTCTCACTCAGAGTTGCAGGTGAGAAATAAAGTAATGTTTCCTACTCATCTGCCTGTATTAGTCAGGCGTGTGGAGTGGCACGGACCACTTGGTTCTCTTAGAAAAACTACATAATTAATTGAGATTATTCAATTTTTGAATGTAGCTCACACAAGGGCTGGCTACAGGATGAAGGCGTGGTTTAGGAAGGCGGAGCATCAAGGATCGATGTGGCGTGGTGGTGATGGAGTTTCTCCGATGATGGTGGTGAGGAACTTCAGTAGTGATGAAGGTGGCGCCACTGGCCCGACCAGAGCAATTCTCTGCTGAAGGCCGACGTTGGCGCACCGCAAAGCGGCCAAGTAGGGAGAAATTTAGCCGCGGATTATCGGAATATTAACGCGAAATTTTGCCGAAGATGGATCGTCGTTTATTAATTTATTCGTTATCATTGACGGATAAACGGAGGCACTCGATAAACGATGATCAGCTCTCTATAATTGACTATAAATAATACTATTTCAACAAGCCTTGAGGCAACGTAGACAAACCCAATCAAAAGTAAAGCACTAAAAATACTATAATTTTATAAATAATAATCAAACAGCGACGCCTGATCAACGGCCCGATGATATAGTCAAACTTAATCAGTATAAATATAGTCATTTGCATAAACAAAACGTACGCAGTACAAATATAATCGTTTGTATAAAGAACAAGCAAGTATGGATGCCTGATCATCGGCCATTTAGAACCAACGTACAAGACTCGATGCTTGCCAATCGTGACGCGTACATCAGTCCAACGAACGTACGCCTCGGTGCCGATGACGGCCGAGGTCACGGTTGCCGATGAGGGCATACGACACGGCGCCGATGACGGCCGACGACACGGCGCCGATGACGGCCGATGCCGCGGCGTCCTTGACGGCCGACGACACGGCGCCGATGACGGCCGAGGTCGCGGTTGCCGATGAGGGCATACGACACGGTGCCGTTGACGGCCGACGCCGCGGCGCCGATGACGGCCGATGCCGCGGCGCCCTTGACGGCCGACGACACGGCGCCGATGGCGGCCGAGGTCGCGGTTGCCGATGAGGGCATACGACACGGTGCCGTTGACGGCCGATGCCGCGGCGCCGATGACGGCCGATGCCGCGGCGCCAGATGACGGCCGACGCCGCGGCCCGATGTCGACCGATTGAGCGGGGCTCGCGACGAGCCTGCTTGACATCGTGGCGAGCCTGCATCGCTATCGCCGCGGCGCGCTCGGCGCCCACAACTTCGACTCCATCCGCCATCACTGCCATATCGGTGAGCATGACAGTTTTTTCTTAACTATTTTAATTTATTTATGTGATACTAACCATTATGTATGACATGCCATACATTTTTCAGAATATTGTGCACCTCTAATATAGTTTCCGTAATTGTGAAATTTGCTATTGTTCTGGGTTATGATGGTTTCATCCATTGCAATATTGAGACAAAAAAAGTAAATCGTAAATAAATTTTATGATTATGATAATCATTGCACCATGACCTCTTTTTTGATTTATCGGTAAATTTTTGATTTATCGGTAAATTTAAAAACCGTTTAATATAGTCACCGTTGATGTTTAATGTAAATAATTGGATGAGCATACAAGTATTTCGACAGTTCGAATCATTCGCAGAATATACAAGTACAATTTGAATGTACATTTGACAATTACAAAATATTACATAATTCAAATACGTATATTCGTCGGGTTGTACATTAATTCAATCGTATAATCGAAATTAGCAACTGTCATTAAAGTTTCAATGTGGTGTCGTTTATTTTTGTGAGATAATGAATTCATATTCAAGATTAATACTAATTTATAATATAGTTAACAATAGTTAACTCCGTAACGGAGTAAAGTAGATTTTTAGAAATAATTTCAAGCATTAATCAATTGAGATGAATATTATTGATAATTAACGGTTTAAAAATTATCTATCAGTAAATTTGATGGCAGAAATGTTTATGAAGTTCCACACCTTGAAACGGTTTCAAAACGTATCGCAGATTAAGATTATTTTTACGAAATTAAACTCAATAATGTCATTTTTCAATCATGACATATGATTAATTCGAATTTATTGAAAATCTCCAATAATACATTACGCCGTCGCCATCTTGTGGCTTGATATTTAATTAGAAATTACTAATTTTGAAATTAGAAGTTTCGTTGTCATGAAGCCACAATTCGAGGAGTGATATTTCGATGTGAACCCTAGAAACACGTTAAAAAATATAACTCAGTACTCACTGCAGTGAGTGACAGAGAGCGCATTTTCTCGTCGACGAATACGTGAAGTCACGGACGGACAGACGGACGGACAGACAGACAGACAGACAGACAGACAGACGGAAAATGGTGAGCACAATTAGTGCGTTTTTTCCATAAGTGAGCAAATGCGTTAAAAAAGCTGGGATGACAAAATTTTTCAAGTAAATTAAATGTTATTTCGAGCTCGTCAGTTGAAATTTCTATTTTCGTTTATGAATGTTGGGGGAAAATTTATCGGTGGAATAAAATAAAATAAAAATAAGATTTTGAAGCCATGGAGCGTAAATCTACGTTATCGATGTTGATTTTGCTTTAAAGTTTAGTTATAGTCAAATATATAGCAACTATATAGCAAAATCCACAATCCCTAGAAAATATATATTAAAATTTACTATAAATATATAGCAAAATAGCAATATATATATAAATTAACATTATATATATAGCAAAATTAACAATATATAGCATATATTTATATCAAAAGCAACAATGCAAAGCATATATATGGCAAAATCAACAACAGATAACAAAAAATATAGCTAAATCAGCTATAAAATCTGCATTTATAATTTACTTTGCTTTATATATTCGTATAGTTTTCACAAATTTGAGGCGAAGTAATTAAGTGCAAGAATTCTAAGTTTAACATCTCATCAATATTTTCAAGGCATTATGCAGGTTGAAATTCTTTAGTTAAATTATTATTTCGCGAATTGTATTGTATTTGTATTTTTCAAGTAAGAATTGCCTAAAGTGTTCAAGTACATCATATATTGCGGAGGTTAAGTCACCATCTTCAAGTTTCTATTTAACGTACTGCATTTAAGAGAAAGAGTTTATCTCTGTTAGCTCAACGAAGAGAAATATATTGTGATGAACCATCCGGAAAGTTAATTGTTTAAAACCATTCTTGCATTATTCATTGAAACTTCTAGAATATTTACGCAAATCATCATATTCATTACTAATATTTGCAGTTTTAAAACAGATTTGTGTTAAATAGTATACAAGTTATACTCTGAAAATTTGAAGATAAAGGCAAATGTGACCGTTGAGCTGAGGAAACTTGAAATTAATATTTAATATCATCATTTCAACATTATAATTTTTCAAAATATAATTGTTATAATGATTTGAGTTGAAAATATACCAATAAAAATGTTTCGAATCTAGAAACAAAGATCAAACTAATATCAACTTAATTTAATAATTCATATTATCAAATTGAATTTATAATGGATATGCTAATGCAACTGCCACTTGTAAGTCCAACATCGATTGATGTTTCTTCCCATTTTACTGCTGCTTGCATTTCTGCTCCAATTTCGTTCCTAACTGACGCCTTCAACTTCCTTTCCTCATTCCCCTTTCACGCGCAGCGCCATATGGCGTCACGTTCCCCTTTAGCCAAGTCCCCCTTCACACCACCTGCTCTATTTCATGCTAGTGTGCAGACGCCAGCCGCCATTATTCTTCTCTTTATTCGTCTTCTACTTGTTATTCAGTCTTCTATCTCTGGGTTCTCATGCGAAACTAATCAAAAATTAAATACAAATGGCGAACGGAAGTAAAGTAGATACATCTCTGTTGCGATCTATGATCAATTGTTAGTCTCTATTTCATCCTCTCCGTATATCTACTTCTCCATTTGCTCATCATATTTTCCTTCGAAATGACAATGAACTAACTGAAATGCGAAACAATAATAGGGAATCTTAATCGGGAAGTTTTCAAGGCTTACTTGTAAGAAATACTCTGATCGTATTTTGGTAAATCCACCCCAAATTTATAGCCGAGTATTCCGTTGAAGCTTATATTGAAGAATGACAGCAAATGCGTTTCCCAACTTATAGTAATACTTTATATTTGAAAGAATATTGTGTACATGAATATTGTGTGAATAATTAATAAGAAAATAAAAACAACGACTGTTGTGCTGTTGAACGAGGACATGTCGCTGATTTTACAAGTAATTTTCTCCATATAAATGAAAAATGAGATGATTAATTTCCAATCAACTAGTTTCTGTTTACATAGAGTAAACAAGTTTTTCTACGACGGAAACTTCTTTTTGATATTTCCTGTTCTTTGCTCACAACTGCACGTATAAATACGCTCTCATTTCCGAGCCGTAATAGACTTATGAGTAATTACTCGTCGAAGAAGCCTAGCGTTCTCGATACATTAATCTAAAGCTTCAGCTTTTGCCTCATTGGAACCCAAACAAGAATCATGTTCGGCCAACCGGGGGTCAGTGGTCGGCCGCCGCTGATTCTGCTCTACCAACGGTCGGCCAACGCCGATTTTGCACTGATTGTCTGCTAGTGATGCCATCATGCGCCCGTCCACAATCCGTCTGTGGCCTCGGCAATCTCATAAGCTGGAGTGTCCCGTAACGAAGTTAGTTCCTTGGTGGGAGTTGCAGCGCCTCAACCTCGGCAAGGCGAACCGCTGTTGCGAACTACGTGTACCGCTGTTGCGAACCCCATGTACCGCTGTTGCGAACCCCATGTACCGCTGCTGCGAACCCCATGTACCGCTGCTGCGAACCCCATGTACCGCTGTTGCGAACCACGTGTACCGCTGTTGCGAACCCCATGTACCGCTGTTGCAAACCCCATGTACCGCTGTTGCGAACCCCATGTACCGCTGTTGCGAACCCATGTACCGCTGTTGCGAACCCCATGTGTACCGCTGTTGCGAACCCCATGCACCGCTGTTGCGAACCCCATGTCTCGCTGCTGCGAACCCCATCTACCGCTGTTGCGAACCCCATGTGTACCGCTGTTGCAAACCCCATGTACCGCTGTTGCGAACCCCATATGTACCTATGTTGCGAACCCCATGTGTACCGCTGTTGCGAACCCCATGTACCACTGTTGCGAACCCCATATGTACCGCTGTTGCGAACCCCATGTACCGCTGTTGCGAACCCCATGTACCGCTGTTGCGAACCCCATATGTACCGCTGTATCGAACCCCATGTACCACTGTTTCGAGCCCATGTACAGCTGATGCGAACCCCATATGTACCGCTGTTGGGAACCCCATGTACCGCTGTATCAAACCCCATGTACCGCTGTGTTCGAACCATGCATGTACCGCTGTTTCGAACCAATGTACCGCTGTTTCGAGCCCATGTACCGCTGTTTCGAATCCCATGTACCGCTGTTTCAAACCCCATGTACCGCTGCTGCGAAGCACGTGCACTGCTGTTGCGAACCCCATGTACCGCTGTATCGAACCCCATGTACCGCTGTTTCAAGCCCATATGTACCGCTGTTGCGAACCACGTGTTCCGCTGTGGCAAACCCCGTGTACCGCTGTATCGAACCCCATGCATGTACCGCTGTTTCGAGCCCATGTACCGCTGTTGCGAACCCCATGTACCGCTGTTGCGAACCCCATGTACCGCTGTTTCGAACCCATGTACCGCTGTTGCGAACCCCATGTACCACTGTTGCGAACCCCATATGTACCGTTGTATCGAACCCCATGTACCGCTGTTTCGAGCCTATGTACCGCTGTATCGAACCCCATGTACCGCTGTTCCGAACCCATGTACCGCTGTTTCGAACCAATGTGCCGCTGTTTCGAGCCCATGTACCGCTGTTGCGAACCCATGTACCGCTGTTGCGAACCCTATGTCCCGCTGTTGCAAACACATGTACCGCTGTTTCGAGCCCATGTACAGCTGTTTTGAACCCCATGTACCGCTGTTTCAAACCCCATGTACCGCTGTTGCGAACCCATGTACCGCTGCTGCGAAGCACGTGCACCGCTGTTGCGAACCCCATGTACCGCTGTATCGATCCCCATGTACCGCTGTTTCGAGCCCATGTACCGCTGTCGCGAACCACGTGTTCCGCTGTTGCAAACCCCGTGTACCGCTGTTTCGAACCCATGCATGTACCGCTATTGTGTACCCATGTACCGCTGTTGCGAACCCCATGTACCGCTGTTGCGAGAGTCGCACAAACTTTGTTGAAAACTGCTGGCGGTTAACCGTCGGCTATTATATATTCATCTGCAGAAGGTTTCTGTTGTCTAGATCGATGTTATATAATTTCGCGCGTAACAAAAGAAAATCGATGTATTAAAACAAATGCATATTTACACTAACTACACCATGAGATGTTCCATATGTTGAAAGTGAATGTGTAGAGCAAATATAATCAATGCTAAAGTTAAAGAAACATAACTGAAGGATTAGAATTGGTCACTGAAAATCATGGACGGCTTATCGATGGCCGTTTAAAAGACGATGCTTGGCCTCCGATGGCTTGAAATAACGATTCGCAAAATGGGTTCCTATCACGGAGCAGGAGCACAGCTTGCGCAACGAAGGTTGCGAAAGGTTGCGCTGAAATGGCGAACGTAAGAATTGGCTTGCGAAATTCAAGTAGCATTTATATTTTTGTTCAAGAGAACTTATTTTCATTCAAGTTACTCAATGAATTTAGGGAATTGGTCTTCTCATATCTCACCATTTGTTATTGAACTGGTCATGAGTTCATAACTGAACCTATTTCAAACAAACAATAATAAGAAGGTAGGATAGAAAATAATTTGGAATGCTATTATCAATAAAACACATGGTTAATCTAAATTCAGCTATAAGTTAATGTATTTAGAAATAAAAAATGTTTACACGTAGGGAAGGTGAGCTCATTCAGCAATATGCTTCATTCTGCAACAACAGCGAAGCATCACGCTAATATAACATCAACAAACTTATGGATTTCTCTTCGAATAGGGAATTTCGTTTGATGTTGTGAACTATATATGAACATTCACGATCGTTTTTGATGTTTTCGCTTCGTTGCAGCTTTGATTTTCAACTTCTGCCTCTTCATTGGGAGTTATTTCTTTTAATGGAGCCATTCTGTTTGTGAAGCAAGTAATCAAGGAATTACTTGACTGAACAGGCGAATTGTCAAAGAATATTTGATATCAATGACTTCAGTCATTTTGTTTATAACGTAAAATTTTTCAAATAACTCGTGAAATGTGTGAGCACAAATAAGGAAGAATAGACAAAGTTATACAGGAGGGAAATTTTGCATTCTGGTCCCGCGCTCTGTTTCTTCTGGAGCTAGGGAAATATATACCATTGTAAGCGGAATAATGTTGAAAATGAAGATAAAATGCGCTTCTGTCAATTGAACTAAAAAAAGATAGCGTGTGATAAAATGTAACAAATTTTGGTGCAGCTTGCATTTATATAATATAGCAGCTATAAACACAAACAGAATGATTTTTTTATACACTAGGAACGTTTTAACTAGGAAATCTGCTGCCTGTTGACATATATGAGCCAAAGATCTCAGGCTAAGATTTGCTTCCTAAAACTAATTGATTGATCTTATTTTTATTGGCTAATCCACTGGATTTCAATTAGAGTTATAGACTGAAATTTTCTTATGGGATATATTACTCTCATGGAAGTCAATTGAATATTTTATTTAAAAATTAAGAAAAATGGATTGTTTTCAATTACCTATGGATGCTCCCTCGAGGCAATATTCATCAGAATGTTCAATTATGTAATCAGTTCTCACAGAGTGTTTGGTATCTTTCCCTAGAATTTTTCCTCAAGTAAAGCTCTCAAGCAACACAAGCTCTCAAGCAACGCAAGCTCTCAAGCAACACAAGCTCTCAAGCAACACAAGCTCTCAAGCAACGCAAGCTCTCAAGCAACACAAGCTCTCAAGCAACACAAGCTCTCAGCTCTCAAGCAACGAGCAAAAGTATTCGCAGTATGTCAGGGCGCAGCGCATGTCTTTCACCTGCAAAGTTTTGCATGTGCACTAGAGCCTATAGATTTTTATTTGACAATTTATATCTATAGAAAAATTTCATGGATGTAAGAATTGATCATGAAGAACATTATACGAAAATATTACTGTTGAATAAACAGCATATTTCTATTAGTATTGATACCTGCACCTAAAACTAGATCCACTTTAACTAGAATTGTCCAACGAAAGAATTATAAAAAAATTATGTGAAAAGTCTTTGGCTAACGTTATATTTTGAGACAAAAATTACAATACTTTCATTCTCGCTTGAAAATTTTTTGACAAGTTTGAATTTCAGTTAGAAATGGAAAATCTCCTGGCTAGAATAACGATTATTGGAATTGATTTATTTAGTTACAGTCTTCATTCTTTCAATCAGATGATATAAGCGATAATCGCTTATGCGATAGAAAAAATACGGTTATTTCTTTTTCCGAACTTTTCATCTAAATAACATGGAATTCTGATAGAATTTAATATAAATTTCCACTTACATAAATTTTAATACAAGAAAAAAGTTGTATTCACTGTGCAGCCGTTGCTTTCGCAGGAAACAATCGATGCTGATAGATATTTTGTTTTAACGAAAAGTTGCTGATACAATTAAATTATAAATCTCAAATAATAACACATTTTATTTCATGCAATAATAAGATCCCAGGTTCATTTGTTGGTCACTCAAGTAGTACTAATAAATAATAGAATCATTAAAAAAATTACGAAAGAAAAGGCGTGAATAGAAAGCAAATGCGAGAATAAAATAAAAAATATATGAATGCATTTTATTCATAAACTTGCATGAATAAAAAGAAAATGCATGGAATAAAAAGTTGATAGCGAGATTAAAAATGAAAACAATTTCAACGAGAAGTGAAGCGACCGATTGCTTTAACTATACATTATTACTATACACGTGTGTATTTTCTCTCTCTATGTCTTGACTGCATCTTTTCTTCTTGTTCGATGTGTGTAGAATACAAAATGAAACAAATAGGAACAAAAATAATATAGTGTAATAGGAACAAAAATAATTATTGTTTTTATGAATCTTCAAATATAAATCAATGTTTAAATTTTCTGATTTAATCCATTGCGCGCAGAGGCCAAAATTGAACGCGTATGACTGCTATTGTGAATTTTATTGAGAATTATTTTGTGGACAATTTTTTACGTCACTGTTTATGCAGCTTTTCCTAGATATAAAATAAAACAATTTGGGAGAAAACTTTTTTTAATAATTGTCTAGCAAACTCGACAAAAATTTAATTGTAAGTTGCTGAGTATTAACTTCTGTCAATTAAGGGTTATTTGAAGTGAAGATAAAATGTGAAAAATAAACTGATAAATTGAAGCTTTTTTATGTATGGGATCTTCTAAAAAATTAAACACTCATGTTTAGAAATATTCTTATAGACATTTACAAACTAATTTATTACCATTTTAATTGTGCATTTAGAAAAGTGCTATTCAGTCATAAAATGCTCTTATAATATTATAATTCAAAAAATTTCGCCGTTTACTGGAATGCTTTTGTAGATATTCTATATACTAAAATAGTTTATGTTCCTGTGCACAGGTTAGCTTTATTTCATGGATATTGGTACACATTCTCGGACAAGGTACGCTGTACGCGAGCGCTCGGCGCACTGCAGTGATTGACGTCCCGGTTTTGTGTCCGATGACAAACCCGCGCAAAACACGAGGAAACAATGAGCCTCGTTGACGGCAAGTTCCCATACACTCATAAAGAATCTCAGCGGAATATTATCCTTAAAATACGCCGAAACCTTAGCAGCAGAACAGCCCCTTGCACCCATATTAAGGGCGGGGGAGAGAGGAAGACCGATGCTGCACCCGTTGGCATTAAGAGGGACAGGGAGAGAGGAAGACCGATGCTGCACCCGTTGGGTGCTGGAGAAAAATAGAGAAAAAGATGCCGCGAGAATAGCCGCCCCTACAAAAGACCTGCGATCGATTGGTGCTGCCGTGCTGTGGGTCGATGGGGGCAGAGCAGCAGTTTGTAGCCACGAATATTTATATTCGGCAATGGGCCAAAAGACCGTTCCTGTACAAGGCTTCATTGTGCTGCGCTCTCTACGACCAGAAAGCTGCTCTGCATCTGTGCTGGGCGCTATATTGTTGGAAAGAAGTTTTCTTTATTATTGGCTAGCCAAGCCTTATAGTTGAAATATTCATGAAATCCAGCACAAATACGCTGTTTCATTAGGACAAACAACTTTTTGATGGATTCAACGTATCCTCAATTTCCGTTAGTTTTGCACGAAAAATAATTCATAGATAATGTTCGACTGTTCGTGAATAAACATGAATTAGCATAGGAAGAATCATTCAAAACTGTAATGGAGAAGCGTTTCAATGGAAGACATATTTTTTCAAACACAGGAATTTAAACTGAATATAATTAGCATATACATAAATATTTAGAGTTGAACTGTAAGATTTAACGAGCAAGTTTGCCTGAAATTACCAAACACTACATAAATAAAAATCAAACTCTAAAATCTGAGAAATATGACGCCTATTTCTTTCTTGCGCAATTATTAATTGATTGCAATTTCAACAACATTTAATCTAATTATTCCTGATCATACGAGAAAAGAATTACAGGGTAAAAATCGTGAAAAACAATGAGCTACCCAACATTTCGTTCCATCAGCCATTGCGTGTGCGGCTCGCGATAATCCAATTCTAATCCTAGATTTCGATCACAGGCGACTCATGGGTGGCTGATAAGTGGCCTATAGCTGGCCGTCGATGTTTCCGGGCAAAAGTTTCAACAGTAAAATAAAGATGAGGCTGGCGTAACATGAAGCTCGCTTCTGATTGGCCAACACCTGCTTTAATGACCACCGTCACACCTGGCGTCCTCGCTTCCCATTGGTCAAATTAAATTCGTGCGAACTTTTCCTTAATTAGAAAGGCTGCCATGCCAGTCATTACCTCCAAGCTGCACACTTTTTCCATAATTAATGAGGCATTAACTTTAAATTGAGCCCGTCAAGCCAGGCTATCCTATTAGCATTAGGTCCAGGAAATACGTGGCTTCCTTACTTATTAAGAAAAAATTGAGCAGAAAGGGAGCTTGTCCATTACAATAAGCTACGCCATTAGTGAAGTAACCTTAATATCTATATCAGGCTAGACACTATTAGAAACGCCACAATATACGAGTAAAATGACCGAGAAAACTTGAACCTATAGCAGCCATCAATATATTCAGGTTGAAGTTGGTGGATTTCAACTATAAGCGATAATGTAGATAATGTTTGAAATTGAATAATTTCACTTATCGCCTGAAAAGCGTCGATAATCACTTATCGTCTGAGAAGCGTCGATAATCACTAATCGTCTGAAAAGCGATTATCACTTATCGTCTGATTACAGAATGAAAACTGTAATTAAATGAATCAATTCCAATAATCGTATATGCTATTCCAAATTGAACCCTCTCTGCGTCTTTGCGGCATAATTCTTGCAGCAAGAACAAAGCACCAACACCAGCCATATCTATTCATTAGCTTACGGAAGTTATGTATGGTAGCTTTATAAGTCAGAAAATAACTACGTTAATGGAGGAGTAGATGAGCTATTACGACAGTAATTTAGTACACGATCGAGTCATTCGATCAGTCAACAAAATTATTAGGTAGATGATGGAGTCATTCGATCAGCCAATTATTTGATAGATGATCGAGTTAATACCAATATTAAAGCCAGTAGATGAGTGAGCTTGAATGAGGCAGTAGAAGAATCAGTTTGCCAGACAGTCGAGGAATCAGTCATTCAGTGAGTGACGAGATTTTCAAGCTGCCAAGTTAATTTCTGATCTATTACTTGATTTAATTTACGAGCCTGTAGCCGTAGAGTTACCTAGCGAGAACAAAGTAAATCAGTGGCCTCGCCAGTAACAGCGTCATTAGCCGCGCCAGCAGCCGCGCCAGTAGCCGCGCCAGTAGCCGCTCCAGTAGCCGCGCCAGCAGCCGCGCCAGTAGCCGCGCCAGTAGCCGCAGCCAGTAGCCGCGCCAGTAGCCGTGCCAGTAGCCGCGCCAGTAGCCGCGCCAGTAGCCGCGCCAGTAGCCGCGCCAGTAGCCGCGCCAGTAGCCGCGCCAGTAGCAGCTCCCCTCTTCTAGAAGCATCGGGGCTGCCCCCCGTAGCGCCCATCATGGCCGCCTTTCTCGCACTAATCAAGCAATTTGGCGCATGATTGGGAGCGCGTGAGCCGCGCCGATGCGTCTGTCACGGCAGCCTGCCGGCGCTAATTGACCGCCCGGGGAGGGGGTGTTTGTTGTGGGGTGAGATGGGGGGACTGGGTCTGATGAAAGGATGAAGTAGGGACTGTGGGTGTCTATTGTGGGTCTAGGAAAGGGAGACCTAGAATTGGGTGATGGGTGTTCTCAAAGGGTGGAAGGAAGGGGTGAGAGTGTGAAATAGGGGACCTGAAAATAGATGGTGAGTGTTTATTAATAGATGAAATGAGAGTTGAGAATGTCTATTATGACATGAAATTGGCCACCTCAAATTATATGTAGATGTATTCCAAAGGATGCAATGGGAGCTATGGGTGTCTATTGTGTACCTATGGAATTAGATGGTATAGGCGTTCATTCTTCATCAAAAAACAGAGGAGTGGTAGTGACTATCAATTTTAAAGTGAAGTGAGTGAAAGTGGGGGCAGATTATTAAGAAGTTTGAAAGTTTGATGCGCATCAAGGTATCAGCTAAATTATAAAACGGAGTTCCAGGAATAGCTGGTACCAGGACTCTCGTACAATATAATGAAAAATGTTCAACCAATACATTATTAGGTAGATAATGTAAACTACAAAACGGAGTTTCAATACTAGGGTACTCGGATTCCCTTATAATGAGAGTGCGATAAAGTGTAGGAACCGGACGGGAGCTTTTCAAGAGAGGTGCATGGCTGATGTCCACAACTGGTATAGACGATGGAAGGGCACTATTGGTAGTACTCGTATATAGGACCGATGAGTCCTTATTGCAAAATAAAAAGCAGATCAATAAAATGTCCTCGTTTTAGTTGATTAAGTGCATGTTATTGGAAGGCCTGTATGGGAAGGTTTAGCTTTTTCAATTGACAATTTGTTGAAAGTGTTAGATGGACATTTTTGTTAGGCAAATAATGATTGATGAATGGGTCTCCATGGGATCATGAACAATATTTAAATAAATCGAACCAAATGATCATTCATGCACATGAATACTTTTGATACACTATGATTTTATCATCACCCTCTGCACTCCATAATTCATCCAAAGCTTTCCTCGGTCCCTCGTAGCTTCTGACCATTCTCAGGATTTCACGCGAGTCACATTTTACCTAAACTCTTTTCCGACTGACGGGACTTTCTCGATCCCAAGTCACTAGGTACGAATAACATTAACGACGTTAAATGTATCCGAGAGCATAGGGTTAAGATAAATGTATGGCTTGAAGATATATCTACTGCATTACGGCCAACGGTCGATCAGATCTCGTTTTTGCGGCAGGCTCGACGGCGCTAAACTGCTCCCAGGCTGCGCTGCGCTGGTGTTGACGTTCCATAGCAAGCCCGCAGCCGCGTCAAGAAATACAGGAGGCACCGCAGGCAAGAACAGAGCATCGTATAGCTTGTAAAGGTCAGAACTGCAGTGTTAGCAAATCATGTCAATGAATACATCCGCATTGGATTCTTTCCACCATTAGAGTTGAAATATTTATAAAATTTCATGACGATTCCATTGATCAAGTTAAAAAAATAACGGCTTTTGTGTTGATGTTCTTATCACAGAAGTTAATTCTTCCATAACGTAATTTGACTTTTGATTTTGTTCGAAATTGTTTAATTCCAATATTAATCCGTTAAATTGATTTATGGACTAAAAGATGCCTGCGTTACGAATGGATGCATATAGAGGAAGAACTGGAAAGCGGGATCTAGTATTAATTTATGAAATTGTAAAAGCAAAGTCTTTATGGATTGATGTATCTTCATCAAATAATGGTTATTATTGTTTATGGTTTAATGTTTTGCCTGTGAAAAAACTTGCCGTGTTTTATGCGTCCCTGCGTGATTGATATGCGTGATTGATTGAAAAAATGTTTGCCGCCGCGTTTCTCGAGTGCTGCTGGCCATAAAAATGTCCTTCAAAGAAGCACTTCGTGACTACTGTTGATTTAAGGTACCTATAAGACGATAAGAGTCATTAATATTTCCCTGTATTTTGGTTATGAACGCGTCATCTACAAAGCTTTTGGCACATCCTTAGTGCCGTTGGTCATGAACGCGTCATCCACAAGAGCTTCTAGCGCATCTTTAGCGCTCTTGGTCATAAACGTGTCATCCACTATAGAGCTTTTGGCGCATCTGTAGCGCCGTTGGTTATAAACGTGTCATCCGCTAGAGCTTCAGGCGCATCCCTGGCCCCGTTGGTCATGAACGTGTCATCCACTAGAGCTTCTTGCGCATCTCTAGCCCTGTTGGTCATGAATGTGTCATCCACAGGAGCTTTTGGCGCATCCCTACCCCCGTTGGTCATGAAGGCGTCAGCTATTTTAGTTCGTGGCTCTCCGGGAACCACGCTGGTCGTCATTGTTAAATTGTGCGGAGATTTTAAACAAATGGCTGCTGCTGCTGCCGCGTCGTTAGGTACGACGCATAATTCGGTTAGGCAGATGAGAAGCTTTGCGACAGTTGCGACTGCGCAAGACTTTGCCTTCTGTATTGAATTAGAGCATTTTGTGGTGCACGACTCTCCGCATGGATGACGCATGACGGAGAGCTGCGTCATGTGTGGAAGCGGTTTATATATATTAATAGGTTGATAGGGTGAAATTTTATTTGAGTATAATGTGAAACAGGGATGGGTGAATTAAGAGATGGGCGGATGTTAGAAGGGTGGATAAATTTGTGTGTGAAAAGGAAAAACTGCAATTTGGTGAGTTGGAAGGAAAAAGAAATAAATAAGTGGAGCTTGATATTGTAACTTTGATTGATGTTTATATCGGGGGTTGAATAAACTTTGAAGATAGATGCATATAGATAAAGTAGATAGACGCACGACCTCATTGAACAAATTAATTTTTGAGGCTTTTATCGTGAATAGATCAAGAAGTGGATATACGATTTGACGAATAATTTGCGATTTCAAGGATCAAACGATGACACAAAACAGAATGTATATTTATGAAGTACATATTTGGTACTAATCAATAAAACAACGACTGGATTTATGAGGGAACGATTGGACTTTTATGGGAATTTTCCTGTTTTAGCTTGATAAATTAATACTTAATTAGCATACTTAATTAATACTAATTAAGTATTAATTTATCGAGCTAAAGCAGAAAAAAAAGATTGGTCAGCTGCAGCCGACCAAACTTTTTTGTAAAATTTTAACTCCGTTATGATGTTTCTATAATATCGCCACACCGACTTCTAAGTTTCTCATGACGACTCAAATCCCCGTAAAAACGTGTATCTGTTTCTGATACTGACTGAAATTCTCATTATTCAAACTTTACGTTTGGCCGCCGTTTGACACGTGCAAGCATCTTGGATATTATATAATTATAAAGTCATTAACATAATAATAAGGCAATAATTTTTTATTTATGTCTGTTCTAAACAGGACGATGTTCTGAGTAGCTGGAGTAGCTGCTAGAAAGAAAGAGCCTTCACAGACACCCGCTATCCCGACATACGTACGTCTCAGTGACAGGCTGTCACTAGAGCTCGGCCTGCTTGAGGATCGCATCCAGGTTCACCACTTTTGTTTTACCTTTAATGAGACGATTACTATTGAAATGTTGTATGTGATAGTTAATTATGCTAGGCTGTATACTATAAAACAATTCGTTCAACACATAGATTAAAAAAAATTGACTATTAGTGGAATGTTAATCAAATTAGTATAAACTTTAGGATATATTACGAAGGCTGTTATATTTATGATTTATAAAGCGAATTAACAAATTTAACTGAACAGCTCGGTAAAGCATATGAATAGAGTTATGGTGTCTATGCAGTTGAACAGAGTTCACTGCATACCTCGGCTGAACGAATATTCTAAAGTAACTGGGAAATTACGAATGCAAATTTTAACATTTCTGCTTCACTAAACATTTTTTCTGGTATAAAAAGCGTATAATATCGTATAAACTAAATGATATTACTGACCGAAACGGAGTAATTTATTCCCCAGATTTTTTTTGTAACACAAATTATATGATGAAATTCTCAATAATTGTGGTAATATTTAAATTTTTTCAACACTAACTGAATTAATCTTTGCCATTTTGAAGCTCGCTGAAATAACTAATTACTAATTTCATCATAAGAACGGAATCGCATTAAGTCAATTGAGCAGCGAACAAAGTAATCTAATCTAAGTTATGACCAACATCCACGAACCCAATGACCTCGCGCACACTTCTTAATTAATTTGCACTCTGCGCCCTCAAACCCAGGTCGTGAAACTCAATTTATAGAGCGGCTTGCTGCGTTCGTCCTGCTTGACTCAGAGCCAAACTAATCCTGCAGGGCCTATGAGGACATATCCTACACTATATCCTACACTATATCCTACACTATATCCTGCACTATATCCTGCACTACTGCTCCTCAAGCAACGCTAAGGTATTCATTTAACTCGCTAATTGCTCACAAACTCTACTCTCACCCTCGCAGACGCATCGTTTGACGAGTGTATATATGCAGTATTTGCTGGAGGCTATTTGGACTTATGGTGCGGTAGTCAACTAGCGAAATTGTTGATTAAGTATCAGATAATTATCACAATTATTTACTTGACTTTCATTTCAAAATGCTAATGTTCAGCTGATGATTACGTTGTCGAAGTGAACGAACTGGTCAATTAAGACAATAATTGCTGATATGAATATTTGTTACCGTTTGATACTTGCAAATTATTAGCGATGTGTAACACTTTACACTCAATGAACTTGAGTGTAAATGGGTTATGGCATTATCTGTGCATTGGACTGATACTTGGGTAAACATGTTTTAATTAATCTGATTAGATAATGTCTGTGCGCAGCAATTTCTCGGCAAATGAGCGACTTCAATTCATCCTACGTTTTGTAATACAATATTCCTAGTAAACAATCCTAGGTAATTTGACAATCGTTACAAACTATCTATGACAAACTATCATATTTGTTATGAAATCTACGGTATAAAATCGCATATTATTTACACTTCCGAATCTACAGAATTAAATCGTAGGTTACTTGCTTTAGATGCGGTGGCATCTCCAGCTTACAAATATGCTAGATTATTCTACCTATTGAATCTACAGCATATAATCGTAGATTATTTTTAACACAATATTTTCTGTATACAAATGAAGACGATTTAAATAAACTATCTATAGTACATAGTCTTACATTCAGGATTACTACTTAACTAGAAACCTGTGGCCAGTGAATCTGGCCCAAAGTGTTACACGATGACTCAAGTGAATGTGTCAATGCAACGATGACGACAAAACGATGATGAATTGATAACACACCACTTAGGAACACAATCAATGATGGCATTCAAGATCCAGGTAGGTAACATCCCGTTAGATGCTAAATTAATCTCATTGACACTTGAAATTAGCACTCACAGGCACAAGTTATCCTGGAATCAAACTACAATTAATAAGACGGCAGAGTCGACAGCTCGCATGGTTGTCGTTGCGTCTTGCTTCAGTCGCACTCTGGAGGCCGTCATTAGCAAGCAAATTGGTCATTGCGTTCTTAATCGGAGCCGCCGCCAGCGACCCGTTGAACTGCCTTCAATTCTGACCATAATTGTTCCCTTTGCGTTTAATAATACGGCAACAGCGGATAATTGTTCCCTTTGCGTTTAGTAATGCGGCAACAACGGATAATTGTTCCTTTTACGTTTAGTAATGCGGCAACAACGGATAATATTCCCCTTGCGTTTTGTAATGCGGCAACAACTGAAAATTGTTCCCCTTGCGTTTAATTAGTAATGAGGCGACAACGGGAAATTTTTCCCTTTAAGTCACGAGATGAAGCGTATGCAGATAGTTATCCCCCTTGAGTTACGAGATGAAGCAAAAGTGGATAGTTGTTCTCCTGACGTCAAGGAATGTAGCACCATAAAATTTGTTCGACTTAAACACCATTGTGAGAAAAAAAATCATTCGAGACTTTTGCGACACTCCAGCAAACTGTTGACAAATAAATGACAATTAATCAATACATTCTTCCATTTGTTTGTATTTGAATGAAAATACAATTAAATCTTGACCCATTATCAGGCCATGACAGGATATCTAATATATTTATTTTGTATATTGAATTTCGTAATACGTTTTCATATATTTTTGATTCTCATTGCCCTCTATCTGGCCTTAAATTCTTTTCTAACAGAAAACCATTTTTTTCTCACGTAATCGGGGATTTCATGAAATAATCGAATCCAATTTTGTGTAAGCACATAATACTTGAATAAATTCAAAAAACATAGCGCGAATAATTCACGGATGTTCACGATTAAATATTCGGCGAGTGAAGTCGTACATTTCGCTACATGGTAGCCATTGGATGGCCGTCATTAAGATGCAAGAGAGAGAGCAAATTAAAGCACGTTGTTGGGCAGAGACACTGCAGCGCCTGACGAAATTAACAGAGAGGCCAGGCCGAGACTGTCCAATATAGCATCATGGCGGGTGCCGACCCCAATACTTGCGTTCAAATTACCAAGTGGAACGGACCGGTCAAGCCCACGAGCTTTAATTGAGTCCGTTGCTTGAGGGGCCAGCGGTAATTTGAAATCCTACGGCCGAGTTGTACGAGCTGTGCAGAATGTAGGTACAAGACTGAGCTGTGCAGTATGCAGGTATAGGACTGTGCTGTACAGAATGTAGGTACAAGACTGAGCTGTGCAGAATGTAGGTACAGGACTGAGCTGTGCAGTATGTAGTTACAAGACTGAGCTGTACACAATGTAGGTACAAGACTGAGCCGTGCAGTGTGTTGCTGCAAGACTGAGCTGTGCACTGCTGTTAAAGGACTGTATGCAGTTAAAAGACCTAGTCTGAGCGGTATGTAGTTCAAAAAAGAGGCTATGCGGCAAGTAATAACTAGTTCACGAGTACAAAACTCATTTCGGAAAAAATACGTCTATTTCTATTTTGAAGGACGCTTTGACAAAATAAACCCTGCAAATATGCTATCCATAACTAGCAAAATATGAGTAATTGCTGAATGAATTAAGAGAAAGCATGCAAACCTATCATCATAATTTTTTATATATTGGCCGGTTTATCGGCGTACAACGAAATACTGAAGGTTGCGTGAGAATTGCGCGTGTCACGCTGCGTGACGCGTGACGCTGTAACAGCATTATCGTAGCACTTCACTAACGAACGCAGATAACGCTACAACAATGCGTGCTTCTCAGCATGACGCTGTTTTATTTGCTATTCATTCATATGCGATTTCATGTGAGGAATATTTTATCGCATTCAGTGTATCATAAAAAGAAAATTTTGATTTAAAAATGTTAACAGAAAAAGGAACGTGGGAAAACGAGACCGAGTAGTTCAGTTTTGTTTAGCAGTAAACTCTTAGTAATTATTATGAGCGTTTTAGCTTTGAAAACAAATTCTCGACGTCAGTAATAAAAAAAAGTAAAACGTCTAGTACAAAAAATTCCAGGAAATCCATCAAAGTTGCCCGGTTCTCGTCAGGGGCAATTTGTTTGGGCACAAAGACTAGGAATTGGCTGAAAAGTTTGAAGTTCTGCAGCGAGCTGAAGAATTCCCAAGATTGGCGTCGTTACCTGCCTGCAAAGTGCCTTGATTGCCACCACTGTTTTCAATCGCAATCTTGCGCCAATAAAGAAAAATGAAACGATATGTATGGTTCATTTCAAAACACGGACTTTCTGATAAATTTCTATCAAATAAATATTTTGCTAGTAAACTTATACGGAATTTTTGAGGAAAATAGCTGTTAAATAATTTCCTCATTTTTTAGAAATTACCACGTGACCAACCTCTGCTAATCTCTAATCACGCACTCACCATTCAGCTCTTTATACTTTACTCGGCTCATCACAATTCATGCTCCCTCAGCTCAGCCTCTAACCATTCCTGTTCTCTCATCTGAGCCCCTCACAATTCCCACACTCACAACTCTGCTCCTCACAATTCCTACGCGCACAACTCTTCTCCTCACAATTCCCACACTCACAACTCTGCTCCTCACAATTCCTACACGCACATTTCTGCTCCCCACAATTTCAACACTCACAACTCTGCTCCTCACAATCCTACGCGCACAACTCTTCTCCTCACAATTCCCACACTCACAACTCTGCTCCTCACAATTCCTACACACACAACTCTGCTCCTCATAATTCCTACACGCACAACTCTGTTCCTCACAATTCCCACACTCACAACTCTGTTCCTCACAATTCCCACACTCACAACTCTGCTCCTCACAATTCCCACACTCAAAACTCTGTTTTTCACAATTTCCACACTCACAACTCTGCTCCTCACAATTCCCACACTCACAAGTCAGTTCCTCACAATTCCCACACTCAAAACTCTGTTCCTCACAATTTCCACACTCACAACTCTGCTCCTCACAATTCCCACACTCACACCTCTGCTCCTCACAATTTCCACACTCACAACTCTGCTCCTCACAATTCCCACACTCACATCTTGGTTTCCGATAATCACATTGCAGTCGGTGACAAAGATCACTCATTTTCAGTGTCCCTTCAGAGAGGATTATCAGCAGATTATCGATGTCCAATCAGCGACCAATTGCTGGCCGTCGAAGATTCTGCCATAATTCTGCACTGGGCGGGACAGCGGCGCGTGTGGCCATAGATCCTTGGTTGTAATCTCATTGCTGGACCCGACGTTCGCAGCAACACTGTCACTCGCATGTAACATTCGGACTATATAGACTAAAACTGAAGGAAACTATGAAGTAAAAGCATCAGATTCTGCGTTAATATTGCGCTCTATGTCTTGCATATTCGGTTTGATTTAATGTGCAAATTTTCGATAGTCAATTATAAGTTTATCGTAAACTTCGGAACTCGCAAGGCACACGAGCGGGTAGCAACAATCTGATAGAGCACTATAACGAATAACTCTAAATCTCCTACACCACATAATTTTACAGCGCTGATGAAGTAATTGAGCCGAAAACTAAACTTAACAGCCTGAAATATTTTTTCAAACGCAATGCATTGTGTAAAAGTCCAAAGCTGCAAACGACAAGTCGTATAAAGAACGACAAAACACGACCTGTATGAGGATTTTTGGAATTGATAAATCATGCTTATCACTTAATTAAGAAGTACTAAATCAAGTAAAAAATTTAGAGCACTAAATTGCGCATAATGCAAAAATAATTAATCATGTAGGATCTGCCTAAATACAGTTGATGATACTGTATATATTGTTTCGGGTGCCATATTTTATTAATTTGTTCTGCTATGGTTCACGGTAGGATTGGTATGGTTTCCAGTAGGGTTGATATGGTTTCTAGTAGGATTGGTATGGTTCCCAATAGGACTGGTATGGTTCTCAGTAGAATTGGTATGGTTTCCAGTAGGGTTTGTATGGTTTTAAGTAGGGATGGTATGTTTTCCTTTCCAGTAGGGTTGGTATGGTTTCCAGTAGGATTGGTATATGGTTTCCGGTAGGATTGGCATGGTTCACAGTAGGATTGGTATGGTTTCCAGTAGGATTGGTATGGTTCACAGTAGGATTGTTATGGTTTCCAGTAGGGTTGGTATGGTTTCTAGTAGGGTTGGCAAGGTTTCCAGTAGGGTTGGTATGGTGTCCAGTAGGGTTGATATGGTTTACACTAGGGTTGGTATGGTTCCCAGTAGGATTGGTATGGTTTCCAGTAGGGTTGGTATATTTCACAGTAGGATTGGTATGGTTTCCAGTAGGGTTGATATGGTTCACAGTAGGATTGGTATGGTTTCCAGTAGGATTGGTATGGTTCTCAGTAGAATTGGTATGGTTTCCAGTAGGGTTGGTATGGTTTCCAGTAGGGTTGGTATGGTTTTCAGTAGGGTTGTCATGGTTCACCGTAGGATTGGTATGGTTTCCAGTAGGATTGGTATTGTTTATAGTAGGATTGGTATGGTTTCCAGTAGGATTGGT
Organism: Hyalella azteca; assembly: GCF_000764305.2. Lineage (NCBI taxonomy): Eukaryota > Metazoa > Arthropoda > Malacostraca > Amphipoda > Hyalellidae > Hyalella > Hyalella azteca. The sequence goes on from NW_025936959.1 coordinate 477,835, forward strand.
ATGGTTTCCAGTGAGGTTGGTATAGTTCACATTAGGATTGGTATGGTTTCGCAGTAAGGGAGGTCTCACACTCGAGAAGGTTTCCCTCGACTGCTGGTGCTTAATATATCGCCATAGCTCGCGCTTGATTCAATTTACTAATGATAGCGGTCATTAGGAGGACTTAGAGAGTTGTGGCGTGTGGGCGAGTGGGTGTGGTGGGTGAGTGGCGTGTGGGCGAGTGGTTGTGGTGGGTGAGAGGGGTGAGTGGCATGTGGATGAGTGGGGTGAGTGAGAATGGGTGTTCGGTCCTAGGAAGTTGTCTCAAAGCAAACTTTGTTGGAACTTAGAATTCAATTCCCAGACACAATTCATCGGAAGGTTGAAGATAACATAAATGGTGGATGAAGTCCTAATTAGAACAATGCTTCAACTCGTGACAAAATGCAGTGATGGAATGAGAAAAAAGGGCTAAAAGAGCTATAGTGTCAGCTAAAAAGTTTATGAAACATTAGAACACGACTCCGTGTAAGCGAAAATCGAAAATGACATAAGTTATGTACTTTCTTGGATAACTTGATCGAACTGAAGTGACGGTGTTGTGTTACAATCTATGAAAATAATCTCAGTTAGATCAAAGCTGGAAACTTTATATAGGACTACTCATTTTATCATACAATTTAATTAAAACGCATTCTGTTTATTTGCTCCTATGTCTATTTCGCAATCCGCTAGTTTTCCTAATATAGCGTCGTTATTTAATTATCGGTTGCATTATTATTATAAATATTTATAATTATAGTTCCCTATCTTTGAAATTTATCGTCGACATTTTCCGTTCAATTACTGATAAGTAATTCCTTTGTTGAGTGATCACGCAAAACTCAGCGATAATTTTGGCACCGGACTTATTTCATTCCATTTCCAGCTTGATAAATTAACGAATTAAATCGAAGCAAATGACGGTCATTACGTAGCAGGGTTATTTGTATCACCTCGAGGAACATCCCTCCTGGCTCCTCGATGCTCCATTTAACAGCGCTTAGTGTTCAGCCTCGTGAGAGAATATCGCCGCTTTATAGGCGGTCAATGGCCGGCTTATGTGCGACCACCGATGTGTAAGAGTGTCGGATGGTAGACTATATATTCTTAAATTAATCTAGGGCATTGTAGGTTTGAGTGATCATTAGTTCAAAATTCTGAGTTAAGACTGGGAGGCCAGTTTGTAAATGATAACAGAAATGTTCCGTTGGCTCATTATCATTTTGGCACGAAATTGTAATGTTACTTAGAGGGTAACATTACACTAGTCGTCGTATCATGCTACATATTAATTATTTGCATCATCATTGTTATTGCTTTCAATTGTTAAAATTTTACCATCCGCTTCGAATGCTGTTAACTTAAAATCACGGTCAGAAACCAATTTGGAAAAAATTGTGTGTAGCCACGGTGTGATAGCCAAAATTTGTTGAGAAAATAAGTAATGACTGCTAATATATATCAATACACAAAAGTTTCAGCAGAGATTTTGAAGAAATTATATTATTTTTGTATTTTGCAGGCCGTCTTGTTGCGGTTCTGAAAAAAAACAGACCTGGAAGTCGAAGCTTTGTCTATTTACGAGCATCGCAAACTCATTCAAAAGTCTTCACCTAGTTTTGCTTTCTGACTTAGGAAAAATATATTCCCGATAAAATTATATTTCTTCTTCTATCGGGCAATGAGTGCATTCGATCAATTGGTTTGCGTTGATCTACAACTAATGAAATTTGATTGTTATTTAAATTATTATTAGCAGCTTTTTGTTTGCGAGATTAACTTGGTCGGCTGCTTTCATTTACTCGTTATGTTTTCTAGAGATAAAAAGACATGTATTACATATCAGAAGTTACAGATGTTCTATAATTGGCCATTCTAAGCCGACAATCGGCTACCGCTTATGGATTCTGAGGAACATTAGTTCGTTCACTGAAAAAATATACGGATTACAGAGGTCACTGAATGCAGTGGTTAACCGACTGTCATCAAGCATTTACTACTAAACAGAAGCTAATTACCAATTTACTAAACATAAATGCCGATCAAGATCATTCGAGTGGCCACACATATCGTAGTTTCATACTCCTAACAATCGTCTATAAATTCTGATACGGGAAACAGCTTCAACAGAGAACGCTCGTCGCTTATGAATTCTTGACCAGGAATCTTCTCTGGAATGCCGTGGATGGTAGGAATGGCCTCAGGAATGCTAGGAGGCGTCATTTGCGGCTGTTGTGAATCCCACCCTCGGCCTCACGTCCCTTTGTCAGACGAACTACATCATATCGCTGTTCATTTGACCTCCACAGCGATATTTGCAGGGAATTAGGGAAGTGTCATGGGTGGCCGAACTGCCAGCCTATGAGTGGCCACATAAATGAGCCTGGGATGACTTTAATAGAGTTTATTATGGCACATTTGTTCGAAAATGAAAGGAACTTATCACCAATCGACCAAATATCGGGAATTTGATGGTCAACAATAAGATTCATCAGACTTGAATATGATTCTTGATGTATTTGGTTATATAATTTATGGTTTGATTAATGGTGGCTGATGAATGGCCATTTAACTAAGCAGAGAATTGGGTGATTGTTAAATAAATTTTTAATAATTACGCCTGAATATAAAATTTAGCAGCCGTTGCCGTCGAGAGTGTTAAGCAAGTCAAGTATTACTATTATAATTATTATTATAATTATTATTATTACTATTATTATTATTCATGCGAGTTCAAAAATCCTATAGTCGTCCTCTTGTTAAGTTCATGATTTCTAATACAGAGCGCGGCTCCACAAGTGTTGCGTTATCATATTGAAATTTTCATATTTTCCCTAAAAAATCATATGAGCTGCAGTCATGATGAGCAATATAACTCATTCGATGGCAGCTATGCATGCAACATACTTGTTTTATGCTTGAAAATTTTGTGTACATTGCACCCTAGCAAATCCCCATGCTTATTGAAAACATCTTGAAATTCACAATTATGTGGCAAACAGATCGGGATTATTATGAATAATGCCAAAACGTCGGAATTTACATTTCTAGTCAACCATGCCGTAATTTGCATGCTTTTGGCTTATGTTTGTGGTAATGATTCCGGAATTCAAAAGATTTTCCCGTCAGAGGAAAACATATCGGGATTTCCATGTTTTTGTCAAACATTCCCAGATTCCGATGTTGGTGGCACCCTTGTCGCGATGTCCATCATTGTGACAAACATGCCTAGGTTCCTAAAATTGTGGCAAACGTGACTTGATTTCCATGTCTGTGGCAAAAATGACTAGATTCCCATGTTTGTGGCAAAAATGATCATATTCCTATATGTGTGGCAAAAAATGATCATATTCCTATTATAGTGGCAAAAATGATCATATTCCTATATTTGCGGCAAAAAGACCATATTCCAATATATGTGGAAAAAATTATCATATTCCCATATTTGTGGCAAAAAATGATCATATTCCTATTATAGTGGCAAAAAAGACCATATTCCTATATTTGCGGCAAAAAAAAACATATTCCTATATTTGCGGCAAAAAAAAACATATTCCTATATTTGTGGCGAACATGTCGGGATTAAATGCGCCTAACGATTGTCGTCGCGTAGCCAGCGTCACAGCGTCGGTGCCATCGATTTGTCATGGGAGTTTATTGGGTTAGCTTGACCGCCGTATCAGCGGCCAGCTATAATCTAATTCTGCGGCCGATTTTACGACATAATTCGACCCTCAGTGATGATTTATCACCCGTGGCTCACACGATTAGCATTTGGCTCAGTGGGATTTATCTCGTGGACGAAATATTTCCGTACGTCTCCTGGAAATTTCTGCCAGTAATTCGCGAAAAAGTTGAATAGGAGACATCTGAGAACAACGGGAAGGTTGGGATCTTATGTTGCTGTTTAACTGATATTCTACTTTCTTTGACAATGCAAGGGAAAGTCAAGGTATTTTGGACATAATGATGAGTAAACTGAAAAACAAACAAACATCAAGTGTAAACACGCAAACATTTTGTGTAAACTAAAGAGGTTAGCAATGTGCACTGCATGCTCGGTCGAAGTCTACAATAGCTACGATTCATTTAAAAACAAATTAAGAAGTTGCGTATTGGACTCTTAAGTATATATAGCAATATTTAGTTCTGCTTACTCGATAATCATTGACTGTTCTACGTAGATACGTTGACTGTTCACAAATAATCTACGAATAAAGGTTAGCTGATCTATTTAATTTTTCTCTGTCGTTCATAAGCATTAGGGATAAAATGGCTAGGGAGGCAACGGCATTATGACCGCTATTGAATTACCCAAACCTGATTTGGGTTGTAGGACGCTATTCTGGCGCTCATGAGAGAATCTGTTGCCAGATTTTATTGCATCGTTTGTTTGCATTTGGAAGAGAAAGCGAGAGTCGCGTATTATAGATGGAGCGTAGATAGCTTTGTGAGACAGCTTTTGACAACCAGAGTTGGCCCAACCAAGAGGCAGAGTTTGGTTTTTCGTACAACCAGACAGCAGAGATGGTTGTTGACACTTAATAGGGTTATTTATAGGAGCATATTTGTTCCGGTTATACCTAGAATAAACAACAAGATTTACTCGTGAAGATTTGTTCAAAATTTATTACTTTAATTATAACGAACCATGCAGATAAAGATGTATTCCAGAAACCATCATGTCTTATGATGGAAATTCTCTACTTGTTATATGTGCAGGTTTGGTTCCAGTCGCACCAAGTGGCGCAAGACGGAGAAGACGTACGTGGGTGTCAAGAGCGCTATATAGGCCTCTACGGCGCACTGGTGCGTATCAATACAATAGGTTTATAACTTGATTTAATGCGATATAAGATTTTATCATCATTAAATAATCAGATTTATGAAACATTCATCGTCACTGTCTAATTATTATTCTATATTTTCAGAAGATGTGCGCAAGAACAGCCGAGGAGCCACTGAAGTAATTCATGAAGGTGAAGATTTAAGACGAAAGATGATGGTATATATATTGGGGATTGGCATTATTGTGAAGAAAATTGTTGTTGTGATAGTGGAAGCGCATAACTATAAAATACAATTGACAATCTTCAAAAATGATTACAAAATAATTAATTGAACAATAATTGTATTATTTACCCACTGATTAGGGATGATTATGTTTATCAAGACGAATAGAGTTTTTCATACTCGATACTAATTGATAGTGTCCAATATTGTGTCCCAGGTTATCGCTCTCTGGCGGCTCAGCGTCAACAAAAACACTGGAAAAAAATATGGAAGTGCGGAAGAAATAACATGCCCTGGTGATAACCATGCTGATTGCTGATGAATACAAAGCAATGTTTTCTTCAACAGTTTCATCAAGTTTTTATTTTCTGTTGTTCTCAAATTTTATGTTATTCTTGTCTCCCGGCTTTTCATCGGTATGGCTTTGCCCAGGCACTGAATCAAAATATGCAATACCGGTCATTCGTTTCCAGGCTTTCATCTTCATTCGGCAATGTATTGCTTCCCCGTTTTGAGGAAACGCTGTGGAGGAATGCTTGCAACTTAAGAAAATCCAAATCGCATATCGCTATCGGCACATAATGAGATACAAACAAACTTTGAAAGGAATTAATGCAGAGTTTAACTGTGACTTTAATTCTGACTATGACAGTTTCTTAATTTGCTGGAAAATGAAAAGTTTTCGGTAGAACGAACATTCCTGTCTTCCATAAATGGCACATGCATTGGCTCCTGCATGATGTCGGTAACACAATTTTTGTCATTTTACTGAAACTCAGAAAATGCTATAGCAATCATCATCACTCCGATTTTATATTGAAGTGGCAACTCAAGTGTTGTAGATCACAATAATTATGGTTTAAATAAAATGATCAATGCACAATTACTGTTTGTTTTACCATTATCGTCATACTGCTTATAAGGAGAATGAATGGTCGCAACATCGGTGGCCGGTGAGAGACTATACGCAATAGCCCTTCACATTGAAAGGCGTTTTCCTATGTTTTTCGAAATTAAGAAAATTTTCTTCGATTTTTTTCCACGCAGATTTCATTACAAGAAATTTAATTTAAGAAATTTGAGTGACTTATAATTATTGAGTATTTTCTATTGAAGTTTACGATGAATGATGTTTATTACTAATGCAGGTGCGGATAACATACCTGACGATCTAATACGCGACAAAAATAGCAATGTGTTAAATATTTAAATAACAATGTGTTAAAGTCTGGGAGACTTCTAAATAAGGCAGGTTGGGATACCTCTGATTGTTTGTAATGCATGCCAATAAATCTTACTTTTTCTCTAAGGTCTTATATAAATTTCAAAAATTCGATTCAAGATCATAGACATTTGCTCAATAAATGTTTTATAAAGCTATTTCCTTGTGTTGATTTCTTACCCAATTATTCATTTAACGAAAACGTATATCATATAAGAAAGAAGGAGAGATATTCGAGTTGAACGAACAATTTTATGGCTTCAATTAAATTTTGATATGATTATTGCTCTAACTGATGGATAAAATTTGATCAGCATTCCTGTGAGAACTTGTTAGCTGCTTGTTCATTCAATAATTTTTAATTGATGCCGAGAGAAAGGTAAAACTTTTACATATATCATAATTCTTCCGAAAATATTATTCACGTTATGAATATTACAATTTATTTTCCAAGTCAAAGAACAATAAATACTTTACATATGTGACACCGAATGAAAACTTGTAAAGGGCAAGGTAAATTTGAATCAAAATTGGATTATTTAAGAACGGTTCTCTTACCTTACCAAAAATTCGATGCATGCATTCGAATATCGGCTCCAATGACAACCAGAACAAAATAATCTTTCAATGAACTAACTACGTGCATAAAATAAACGATTCTAAAGCTCGAGTTACCCATCCTGCTTTTCCATCTCTGTACTTGACAGGCGTTTGTGTTCGAAAACAGGTGAATTTTGCAGAAATATTTTTCTCTCGAATAAATCCATGAACATACCCACCTCATTCCCATGTTCCCTATTATGTTAGACTCTCACATGACGGGACAGACGTCAAGTGCATATTATTTACGACAGGTCATGAAATGCATAGAATTTGACACCCGATCGACCGTCTCGTCCTTCTATAGCACAAGACAATTGCTCGCGGAAACCTAATATATCTGCAGGAAAATTCTGCAAATTGGAGTAGTTCTTTTATTTGATCACTTAGGTGATTGTGTTGGACCAGGTCAATATTGTATGACAATGGTGACACTGGAATGTGTTTACTGCATTTTGGTCTCCACGTCGATCTCCACATGCATCTCAAAGCGAATCTTTACTTGGGTCGAGAAAAGACTTTTCGACGACTTTCATATGAATGTTCTTAATGCATAAGAGTTTGATTATTGGCAGAATCTACACGCGATTTTCCACAACAGCTTCCGAATTTACCTCCGCAAATATCACCTTAAGGCTGTCTACTAAATTTACAAGAATTATAATTTGAATCAAGAAATGAAAATCCTAATAGATCTAATAATACAAAATTAATAACTTATATCATAAGAAGAAATTTCCATGGTAATCCCTATTATACTCACCAACAGCTTTCGATAGATCTGCACAAATCTTACCCAGAGATCTCTCACAGTATTTCCACTGGGATCTCTACAGAGACCTCGGTCACGAACACACACGTTCGAACACCGCGCATTGTTCGTGCACACGCTCGCACGTAAACACATGCACTCGAAATGCCGCCAGTTTTGTTCCAGCGCCTTTGCGGCCAAAAACACTTGTCGTCAAGTTACCAAGCCCGATTGTTCGACAGGTACTGTAGAATAGTCTCATAATTATGACGTTAAATATTTTGGAACACGGGTAGTTTTACATAAAATTAAACGTTACTTGAGAGAAAATAGTCCTGTCAAGTTTCTGGTAAAGTAGTAGGAGATAAATACATTTTTTTAATATTGGTTATAAGACGTGCAATTTCAGAAGCACCTCCTAGCCTCTGTCAATTGGTATTGTTAACAATTCATACTGATACTGTTGAAAGGTGTTGTAGTAAATTGTAAAAATGGTGGTAAATTGATGGAAAAGAAAAATAATTCAAAATAATTTGTATACATTTCGTTGGCCTAAAAGACTTGAGAGTATCTATTGATAAACACTCATAGATATGGAGTTGTGATGTCCGTGTTTTTGTTAGACAAAATAGCCTCAATATCAGTTTGTTGAAAAATCTAGTTACGTCGTAAAAATCTTGATACATTTAACAAGCTACTAGCTGCTACGCAGAGCGGAATGCATATTCATGATCTTATTTAAATAAAGTTTTTGAATTACATTAAAAAGGGCTACACATTTCTCGAACACAAATTAATTACAACAAATTTTTAATATTTCTGTAAAATTCATGAATTCATGAAACATTCTCTCATTAATTATATGGTTAACATAGAGCAATTAAATGTACAAGACTGAGCCAAACTATAGCGCCTAGCCTAGCTGCAATAATCCAGCCAACATTCACCGAAAACTGAACCATAAATAATTTGTTCACAGCTTGCGTCTTTTGAATGCATGGAAAAGCTCTCAACATTCAAGAGTCCCGGCGAACATCTCAGTTGAATTCTCGAAGCGCACCATAAATTACACTCAATGATCACCACGCACGAGTGTTTCGACTCTGTGAAAAGGCGCCCGACTTTCGAGAGCCTCGTCAGAATCCGTAATTTTTTATCCAGTGAAGAGGTCCTCGGGATCCAGCGTTCCTAGCACGTCATTGTGACGGCAGCTGAGCAGCGCCGGCCTTCGAGAGCCAAATGATCACCGAAGAGTGCCTCGTGGATGCCAATTATATCGTTACCTCAATTCTGACTACACTGCTCAGAAAATTTGTTAACTGCTCATGCGGTCAAGAATTTCTGTGAATGTTTTACTCATATTTTCTTTCATGAAATGTCTTATTTTATTATTACATGACCGTGATAGGGGTCATAAATTTCTCTAGACTCTTACGAGCATGAAAAAATATTGTGATAAAAAAATTGAAAATAGCACCTCAACTTATCATCACTTATCGAAGGATTCGATGCTTCTCTACCAAAAGAAAAGAGTAATAATAATTGTATAACATACCGATTATGATGATTCAAACTGTGCAGAAACCAATTGACTGATTATGATGCATGGCAAAACACGAGTTTTTACACCAACTGTAAACGATTTTAAGATTTTAAAACACTTGCTATAGCGAATCCAGTTTTTATTGCGACTGAACACATGAAATGAATTAAGTCCCAACAGGAATTTTTGTTGAAAATTTAGGGCTAGCTGAATTGATACCGACCAACTCCAACTCTGGAAGCTCTGTAAGTTTGTCTCGCTCTGGAAACCATAGAAGTTTGGCTCGCTCTGTATGCTCTGTAAATTTGTCTCGCTTTGGATGCTCTGTAAGTTTGTCTCGCTCTGCATGCTCTGTAAGTTTGTCTCGCTCTGCATGCTCTGTAAGTTTGTCTCGCTCTGCATGCTCTGTAAGTTTGTCTCGCTCTGGAAGCTCTGTAACTTTGTCTCGCTTGGATTCTCTGTAAGTTTGTCACGCTCTGAAAACTATGGAAGATTGTTCGCTTAGGATGCTCAGTAAGCTTTCCCGTGCTAAATACATTGGTAGTTTGTTTTGCACTGGCAGCTCTGTAAGTCTGTCTCGCTCTGGATCCTCTGGAAGTTTGTCTTGCTCTGGTAACTTTGTAATTTTTTATCGCGCTAGAGACTCTGGAAGTTTTTTTCGCTCTGGATACTCTGTAAGTTTGGCTCAGACTGAAGAGGATGCAACGAAGAATTATCTCAATTTTGCTGCTCAATTATCGCTGCTCTGGATGTTTGTCTCAGCTCTGGTCACTCTGACCGAGCATGATGAAGCAGAACAGCTCTGTCACGCAATCGCCCGGGCTGAAGGCATCATTCAAGTGGAACAATTTCTTAAGTAAACAACCTAAGTGTCAAGCTCCGTCTTTAAAAAATGGGGGCAGGACCAACGGAGGTTTTTTAGAGACCAAAAGTTGGCCATACATGATCCGACCATATCAAGCAATTCCAACTCTTATCTTGAAATATAATTTATTAGTCAAGACAGAAATGGTGGAGATAAGCCTAAAATAATGGGGACTTAGGCCTAAAATATGTGAGGAGACCTGAACTTACATAATGGTGAAATCAAGTACAAAAGTTCATAGTTCATCCCAAAAGTTATAAGTATAGTAAACAATAAAATTATCAGACATTTGAAACTAAATATTGAAGAAGTCACGCCTGAAAGAATGAAGTTGGATATAGAAAAATGAGCAGGTGGAGGCTCTTCGAAAAGTGAAACGTAGCGCCGGAAATTTTGAGTGATCGGTCACATTCATTTATGATGAGGGGTGAAACCTCATATAATTGAGATGACAAACCCGCAGTAATAAAAGAACTCATTCCTAAAATAAAAGATCTTGGGCTATGAATACCGGAGCAGTGAGGCCTAGATTTTACATGGATTGCTTGTTTATATATCCTTCATAAATAATATTTACTGTTGCATAAAATATGTCATTTATATATTACACGCTCACCAATATTAAAGGTTATTTAATGTCAGAAAATTTCTAGATACAAGTTGAATATTTTTGATTAGAAATTTTGATATAATTAGCAGAACAATCAACACACCGAACGACAACCTAACTTGAAAATATAATGAAAGTTTTTGGGATGTAAAATCATATAATAAAAAAATGTAATAAAAGTTTTTGTCTTGTAAAAACATTGCCTGGTGTTATGCTTCTCTTATATAAATTGCCATCTTTGCTACCATTTAAATTTCCATCTGTTTACAGCCATTTCATTCTCTCCGTTATTCTCATCAAAAATTATATTAGTTTAATTTTCACTCAAACTTCCTATTTAACTGTAATTACTGACGAGAGAACTTTGTTATAGTTGCTGTCCAGTGACGCAGCTCGCATGTCATCTTTTTCCATGGACCTGTTCGTGAAACCGGGACTTTCTTCAGTCGTTACTGCATTTAGTTGTGTTGTCCAGCATCAGGGAGGTTCCACCTGCATTTAACCCCTAACAAAATTTAGGGCATATGCTTCAGCCTCCGCCTCAGAGTTGCTATGTTCGCGTAAGAGTTATTCTGGGTTTAGTTGGCCACCTGATCGCAATCAGCGACTAGTCAGAACCTCCTTGCCGATTTTATAGTCTCCTGAGAGTAAGGCAAGAGTTGGCAGAATAAGGACCAGGCGCTTGTACGTAGCTGTTTGATTCGGAGACCGGAATGTAGACCGGCAAGCGGACATATATAGAAAAGCTGATTTACGTTCGGTCCCCGTCCTATAGGCGGTTCCTAATTCAGGGTCGCCACCAACTCAAAATTTTGACAGGCCGTCTTCACTTGTATATGTAGTCCAGCATCAGGGAGGTTCCATCTGCATTTCCCGTCTGCACTTGGTTTATGTGGTCCAGCATCAGGGAAGTCCCATCTGCATTTCCCATCTGCACTTGGTTTATGTGGTCCAGCATCAGGGAGGTTCCAGCTAGATTTCTCATTTTTATTTCAGTTTTTAGGTTCCAGCAGCTGACTAGTTCCTAGATATTCTTATGACCTACGGTGGCGGACATCTTTAACTAATATTCGTAAAGTCACTGGGAACGGTGGTATAGAGTGCTCTTATTTCTGTGCGTGACTTCAATAAATTTTTATTTTGCGTTTAAGATTTTCACTCTATCCAATGATTATTCTGTATATTTTGACACACCCGCTTCGTGGTAGGCAATTTTGAGTCTGTACGTGTTTTTTATATAAATGGGGGTATGGCCTATTTTTAGGATTTTCTAGTCCTCAATAAGAAGTACACTTTGATTACAACAGATTACTTTGCTGCGTCACAAATCTCTCTGCTTTTTGACTTATTCAAAATCCCAGTTTCAACGTAATTAGAAAAATACAACTGCGACAATTTTTGTGATGCGACAACCTAATAAGGTCCACCTGTATATTGTTCAACTACACTTACCTCTAATTATTGATCGCGATATCAAAAGTGCTGTAAGCTTTCCCGGTCTACCCATTCTATAATTTCCTTACATTTTTGTCTCGATCAATATCCGACCTACGGTCTACTGGCTGGATCAACACTCCATGTTTGATGTAATTTATACCGACCAAATTTTTGCTGCGCATTAACGCTACGTGGAACGCGTGTGCGAGACATGTTTTACTATAATTCTTATTTATTTTTGATTCTAATAGATGGAAAGTCGGGAAAAATTTATGTGCATCCATAAATTCCCGTTGTCAATATACCGGCTTCTTCAACCGCCGGCATCTTTTTCAGTCCCTGATGTCTATTCCAGATTTTTTGGTTCTCTTATTCCATCCTGGAGGATTTTAATTGTCTTTCCCATATCTCCCCTTATCCTGTCATCTCCTGTTTATTCTTTCTCCCTCCCCACCCGTCGCTCGCTCTTCGTCCATGTCATTCCCCTACTCCCACACTTCCAGTTTATCCTGTCTCCCTGAGCCTGTCTCCCCGCCTCTTGTTCTTCCCGTTAAACCCCCTATTTCGTTGTCAGCAGCCCCCCTTTCTCACCCCATGCCCCTCTCTCGCCCCCTGCTCCTTCTTCCCCCTTCACCTCTCACCCCCTCAACCCACGTCTCCCAGCCCTTTGCACTCTCTCACCCCTTATCCGTCTCTCACTTGCATCCTCTCAACCCCTTGCTTCTCTCTCAACTCCTTACCCCTCTCCACTCTCTCTCACCCCTTTGCATTCTCTCATCTTACCCCCTCGCCCCTCTCTCGACCCCTTGATCTTCTCACTTCCTCGTCACTCTTTTACCCCCTCCCCCCTTGCCTCTTTATCACCCCATTCCCCTCTCTCGCCCCCATGCCCCTCTATCACCCCTCTATCCTTCCCTCACCCCTTCGTCCCTTTCCCGCTCACTCTACCCTGTATCGCCTCCTTCCCCCTTGCCCCTCTCACTCCCTCAACCCACGTCTCCCAGCCCCTCGCCTCACTCACACCCCCGTCGCCCCCACGTTGCCCCCGGTCTGCCATTGTGATGCTAATGCAGCACCGCTGCCACCAACGCCTCACAACACTCGCTGTGCTTCCTCTGCTGCTGTTACAGCTGCTCCTGCTGCTGCTGTTACAGCTGCTGCTGCTGTTGCTGTTGCTGTTACAGCTGCTCCTGCTGCTGCTGTTACAGCTGCTCCTGCTGCTGCTGTTGCTGTTACAGCTGCTCCTGCTGCTGTTACAGCTGCTCCTGCTGCTGTTACAGCTGCTCCTGCTGCTGTTGCTGTTACAGCTGCTCGTGCTGCTGCTGTTGCTGTTACAGCTGCTCCTGTTGCTGTTACAGCTGCTCCTGCTGCAGTTACAGCTGCTCCTGCTCCTGTTGCTGTTACAGCTGCTCCTGCTGCAGTTACAGCTGCTCCTGCTAAGATGCTAGTTCTGCTGCTGCTGCAGATGATAGTTCTGTTGCAGTGCAGATGCTAGTTCTGCTGCTAATTTGTTGCCTGGTCCACCGTTAATATTTACGCATTAGTTGCTAATGGAAAAGTTTAGTGTTCTTTCTGTTGCTGGTGTTATGGCTGATGCTGTCCTATTTCTTATTTAAGTGCTGCGGTAAAATTAACTATATTTTTGCGTGCAGCTCAGTCATTAAATTTTTTACAAGTGTCTTTCGATCTGGTCTCATACACCCCCTCAATGAATCAAATATCAATCCCCAAACCACAAAACATTGAATATGTTTGCGCTGAAAATAAATGTTTAATTGAAATATTTTGTTGAAGATGCGGTCAGCGAGGCTGCAGTGTCTGAATAAACAGGCCGTAAACTGGCAAACATGTCGCAGTACAAATGCATTCAAATCTGAGCAAGGTAAAATTTAAATATTTATTCAAATATGTGGGATATAAAATCAGTAAATTGCAGGTTCTTTTAAAATACTTCAATCATTATTTTGAAAACGATTTTTACATCTAACGTTGTTTAGTTTATGAAGAAGAATATTTTGCATGTATAATTATTTAATTATTTATCGAAAAAGAAAACTTTTTTAAAAAGCAGCTCTTAGCCAGCGACAGTTACAATTTGCCCCCCTAATTTCGAACAACAATATTAGAAATGTGGAATATATCTGATATCTTTTAGGTGGTTTACAAATTACAGTTTATTTACATCAGCTATTTATTTGGTTATCAAAATGTTTTATTTAGATCTTCATATCCTAATGTTAATCTAATATAATAAACGTAAGCAATGAAAACTTTTGACCAGTACTTATATCATTAGTCTGCTTATATCGCAAGTTCACAAGGAATTTAAAAGCAAAGAAAAGGCCAAGAAAATTCACTATATCGATATTGAAAACGTTTCGGAGTCCAGCTCCATCATCAGTTCGACTAATCCAGATTATATGAGCTAAACGCATTATTGAGACATGGTTTTCGTTTGAAGATATGTAGAGACTCCAAAATTCTCAAATCCGAGCAGCCAGAAGGGGAACCGAGAATCCTGAAATATTTCGATATAATGTTAGGTCTTGTTTAGGTTTTATGTCTGTCTTTGAATTTTGACTTTTAAAGTGATTTTATTCATTTTTAGTTTAGTCGAACTGATGATGGAGCTGGACTCCGAAACGTTTTCAATATCGATATGGTGAATTTTCTTGGCCTTTTCTTTGCTTTTAAATTCCTTGTGAATTTTAGACCAATTATTTATAAGCGCAGTTATTCAGTTTACATAATCATTGTTATATAATTGCGAATTCGCTTGAAATAATTAATGTTAAACAAAATCAATGTTAATATGTTAGCAAATCATGCATTCAACTATACTGAGTTTGACTTAATGAATTAAAAAACGAACTATAGAAAGTGAAAACTCAAAATAAAATTCGTCATCTATACTGGCTACGTGGTGGTGCATGAGTCACTCACGAGACTTTAACTTATGAAAGATACCTATTATTATTATAATAAAATATTATAAAAACTTATTATTATATTATAAGCTCATTACGGATAATAAACTATTAGTATCTCAGTGATACTTATATATATGAGAGATTGCACGCAATTCATGGTTGACATGCATATGGTTGACATGCTATATAGTGGAGACAAAAGACACTCTGCGTTGAGGTTGAATTCTGCATGAAGACTGAACGCAATTCGTGCAAAAATAAGGAGTCTGCCATGGTAGAACTGGAACGCTTCACCAAAATTAAGAAAAATTAACCCTAAGGTTGAACCTACTTTGTAGCAGAGAAATTATTTTGTTGGCGGAAACTTTATTTCATGATATACGAGTCGACTAAAATAACAATTAAATATTCTAATGACCATCGTTGACTGTCTAATTTTCTTCACTTTATAATTATGCATGGAAAATATATCACTACACGGCTACACGTGGCCGAACTTCTAGAAGAAACACTTGTACGTATATAATGAATGAATTAAGAATTAAGTTTCATAAATAGTTGAATTTGTTTCATTTCCTATCGAATAATATCATATTTGCTACTTGTCAATAATTTAAATATTTTGATTGAAACGGTTAGTTGAAATTATAATCTGTCAAATATTTCAGGTGGCGTTTTGAGAACACTGAATTGTTCAGAAAGAATAATTTTTTGAGAAAGAATAATTATATATACTGGTAACTCCGCACAAGTCATTTTATGTCTGAGCAATTCATTATCAATCAATTCACATTCAAATTTAATTACGTTTTATAACGAGTTTGAGTTCGAATATGAAAATATTTATTATGAATACCATACGAGATGGCTCCTTGATTTGTGGTGTGAAAAAATGGCGAAAAACGTTTTAGTAAGGAAATACGTGCACAATAAACAAAAAGAATTTAAGTTTCTGCAATAATTAATAAAATCTGCCTCCAAATTGACGACCCATAAAAAATCTATATATGATAGATGTGCAGATAAAGATATGAATGCGCCGATTTTTTATATGTATAACTTTTATGATAATATCTACTTATGAGAAACACACGCTTATAAATATTGGGCTATATATGTCGATCGATCTCGGCTTATTCAACGATCAAGTTCCAATGCTAAATTGAAATTCTTATCTCTTCAATAGGATTTAAAAATTTTTTATCGTTATAGTACAATTAACAAAAAATATAACTCAGTACTCACTGCAGTGAGTGACAGAGAGCTCATTTTCTCGTCGACGAAAACGTGAAATCACGGACAGACGGACGGACGGACATGACGAGCTCAATTAATTAATTGCACCTTTTTTCCATAAATGAGAAAATTAACAGTCTTAGAGTTACTCACAGGCAATTAACAGTCTTAGAGTTAATAGGAAGTTGCATATTGAAAATTACAGGGAATTTATTTATTGATGATTTATCACGTATTTGTAATTCTTGATAAAAATCAAAGGAAAAATTAAGGTTTTGAAACACGAAATTGTGTTTTATGTTGAGTAAATGAACAAGAAGAACGATGAAGGAGAGTGAGGCTAGTACTACATATATTTTTCATGGTATTATAAAAAATACAGTTTGTCATAAATTTTTCATTGTGATAAATGAACTTGCCTTCTCTGCACCTGAGCGACAATTAAGTTGAGCGCGATGACGTATGAGTGGCACTGAAAACAAAGATTCTTTATAGATTAGTGCATGAAAATTGCGAACGAATTCCAGCTATTGTTACAAGTTACTGTACTTTACCTGTAAACTTTTCGTATATATTATATATAATTACTGCGCTGAAGAGACGCAGATCATCGATTGCCTGCTATATGCAGGAGGCAACGGCCCAAACGTGTGCTTGACATGCGTGATGTGGACAGACGAATCCATGATTCAACAAAAATATTTATATCTCATTTAAAAATATATAATAAGATTTTTAAAATATATAATATTTGGTTGATTAAAATTAAATCAACAAGTTACCAATAGATTAACTTAGTCCAAATAATGCCTAATCCTCAATTAAGAAGTGTATAAAATTTGAATTTTCAAACAGGTGTGATTAATCCATCGATCTTTATACGCATATGGTGATTATTTATTTTTTCTCAGTGAAAGTATACATCATAAAGATTCAAAGTTATCAATAATAAGCTAGTAACTTACGAAATCGTTTATGTTGAATTACTTCAATATGATCAAAAAAGTTTCGCATTTTTCACTTATGAAATTAAAAGTTCATTTGGCCTGCTTGATAATATTTTCAAATGAAATTAGATATTAAGACTGGGCACTGGTATTTGTTTTTTATCAACTGTAGAGAATATAGTGAACTCTGTTCGAGTGTATTCGAGACCAGTGGCGCTTAGTAGCTTGAAAATGGAGCAACATCAACATCGTTTGCTCGTTCGCCTGTGCTGGTTTTGAAGGTTCGTTAGAGATCGAGGCAGGTTCTGTGACAGTTACAGAGATATCATGTCAGTTGCATCATCGCTGTTATATGAAGTTGCGGCAGCCAGCCTATATCTACTGAGCTTCAGTCATTTACCGATGATTGGCCATGTAATCAATAGATGGGCAAGTTGATTGGGTGCTACTTTAGCTGGTTCAGCTGGTCTAGCTAGCTTATTGGCTGCTAGTTTGTTCAGGTCAGGTAAGTTAGGTTGTTCATTGGCTTGTTGTAGCCCGAGGCGTAACCTTTTACTGAATTATCGACCAGTAACACCTCTACGGTAGCATCAAAATTCGCATTGTCCTTCTCATTACGCATGAATATCAAAATTCCTCTGTAAAGTTTTACTTGATATTCACAATAATTTCTTCAATCCAAAATAATTATGACCTTTATAAGCGTAAGTTAAATAATAATATCAATTAACATGTGAGCAGTCGAAGCGCTTTTCATGCACAGGTTGGCGTTCACAGGCAACTGTGGTGGGCCACGGCCGTCCCTTGCGCAGCGCACGCCCCACGCAGGCAACGTAAGGAGGCCTGCCATTTTCTCGGTGGCAGCGCAGCGCAGGACCGACAGACCGCCCAATTCTCGGCTCAGGTCGCAGGCAGAAGCGCTTCGGTGGCCGCAGACGCAGCAGTCCGCACCGACGATCTCAGCAGCACTGTCGCCGCGCTCGCTTGCTCTGAGTCGCGTTCTCTCTTATCTCCACCAACTCCGCTATGTTGCACCGATGATCTCTGAAATGTTTTAATATGTATCATGGAAATTGAACATTTAATTCGATTTATAATTTGGAAAATTTAGCTGTTAGTCGATTTATTTTTAAACTAAAGGTGAGAAAAAGACTTGTATGGTGAATTCAAGTCATGCGATAAATGAAATAACGTGTATTTCTTTCCGGTGCAATCGGAGGGACTTGCATTACTCGTTTTGTTCTAATATTTACGCGCATTCGAGATAAGGCCACCATATGAACGCAAATAAAATTAAGTGGTAATTTTGATAAATAACTGTTTTTTCGCGAGTGCATTTCAATTTACCGATAAAGAAATTCTTCTTGGAGATTAAAAATGTCGCAATAATTCAAACGTCGAAAGAATATGAGAATAATAATAACAAAAATCTGTGAAACGCACTGCGAGATTTGACACTCATCGCAGGAAGAAAATCAGATGATATACAGATCGAGGAGAAATTAACAAAACACGGTAAGTAAATGCATCCATCAATTTGTGTAAGCATCAATGAATTTTCCTAAAACTATTCTAACAACATTTCAGAAAAACAAAAATTTAACATCTTCATTCTTTTAGTCTTATATGAAGAAACTCTGCGATGTTGATCCTGAAATACAAGTTCGGTATCACGGAAAACATCACACGCACTTGGTGTTGTTGAACTGACAATAAAAAACTCTAATTCAAGCTGACAAGTCATGAAAAGTTTTAACACAATATATTCCGCATTAAGTTCGAACGCTGAAAAACAGACAGACACGTTACGGAAAGTTTATACACTCATTCATATAGATTTAGTCCTGCCCATCTTCGTCATTGTTACCTGACCGCTGATAGTGCAGTATATATGTATATACATCAATATGCAGTATAGTATAGGTTCAGACTCTTTATTAATTCATTATGCACTGATGCATATAACGTTATCCATCGCGGGCCACGCCATGTTTTGCAAATAATCTTTTATCATTTATGTCGTTCATAGGAAAACGAACAAAAAATGGGCAGAAAGATGTTTTATCTTCTATATAGTGTGTTTTTGGTAAAAGATTGAAATTAAAAATATTTATGCTTCAAATGGGTAGTGTAGAAAATTATTGTATCTTTAGTCCCTTACGAATTAGAAATTTGATTAGTAATTATATATATACCCGCTTGCTACTTTCATTACGTGTATATAGGAACTTTAGTATGCGCAATTTTGTGGTGAAAATAATGACGATTAAATTTATTTAGTAACCATTTGCTTTTTCGGGAGATTTATATGTATGCATTTTTGAATATTTCAGTTTTCTTTCAAGCTGAAATGAAATCTGATGTATAGAACGCTTATAAATATTTTCAATGATCGCAGTTAACGTTAGCTACCTTCTGCAATTTCAGGTTATGAAGAAACCGCCTGGGCTGGACCTGCAAAAGTAACGAAAAAGTAACGAAAAAGTTGAAAATGTGAAACGATTATTCCTGATATTACGAGAAGTATCTGAAAATATTTTGAAATATTAAATAGACAGAAATCAATCGAGTGAAATGTAAGATTGGATTTTAATTGTTCTTTTAGTGATTGTTAGAAGCTTGAAAATTCATCGAGGCCTTACAGTCACTTCTAATGCTGCAATTTACATAAAAACATTGCAAAATTTACCGTTCGAAGTTGTCAAAAATTTTTATTGATTGCACATGATTCATAAAAAGAAAACTCACCTACATTGAATATCTGGAAACTATCGGTTCTGATGCAATATATTCGAAAAAAATATCGTTTCAAAGCCAAAATAATTTCGCTTGTTGTTCATTTGAATTATATCCACATTTGAAAGCAGGGATGGAACATTGATACTTTGATCATTATTATGTTTTTGCATGTAGGTAAATGAAGGTATTCTGCATCTGCATGTTTATTAATAGATAATAATTCCAAACCAAGTTCTTGCAACTCGCATGAGAAGAACTGAAGACCAAGATCTCACTAGCTATAAACGCCGCAAGGAAGTTGAGAATTTAAGATTTAAAATATTAATTAAAACTAAAACTTCCAAATGATGGACCGAGGCGGACTCCATGTTTCCCCGTCACTCCAAGCCGCCCACGCGCACATGACAGCCCTAACAGCCCCATCGTTGCCCCAGCGAAGTCCATTTGCAATACAAGAACTTTTGGGCTTGAACAGTCAAGGAGATTCTGGTGCCCCGTCGATCAGTCAAGGCGGATCTCTCGGCGCTGCGCCCCCCTTGATCTACTCCCGACACGCGCTAGCGGCGCAGCATGCCGCCACCGCGCCGTTCTTCCCCGACTCCCGACATATGTGGATGAACCATGCCTTCCTCCCCGCCATGGGGGGAATATCTCCCGTCGGGGGAACAGTGTCGGGGGTCACTTCCATGTTGGGCTTGCGACATGATCATCCACCGCAACCTCATAGTCCTGGTGAGTAAACTTTTCGCACGGTGTTTTTTTACTGTTATTAATACATATTCAAATAAAATTGTTATTTTTCTATAGTAAATGCACGTAATACTTTAGATAAATGATATTAATAATCTAATTGGTATGATAGTTCTATACTTCTATTAAAAACTGTTGTGCTCTATCATTCTATTGAAAAAATTGCTCCAATATTTAAAATTTTACAACGATGAACTCGTCAATATAAAAGTCGACAAATTAACAAAGAACCAATAATCACTTGTTCGTTCTAAAATTGTGGCTCGTATTCAAAAGAGTCTAATTTTTTGTCGTTGTGACTCGCTGTTATTTTTTTGTTCAATTCATTATTTCGTTTCAATTTATCCCTGTATGTAATGCACCATTGATAAAAACTTCTTAATTGAAATTACTAACTTTTTAATGAGAACCTAATACCTGCTAACTGGGGAAAATATTTGTATTAGATCTTATTATTATTTTCACAAAGTCTAAAATATATTTATTTATATCGCCGTGAAGTGAAATAGACAGTAAATGCAGAGCCATAAATAGTAGTTGATACAAACTAACATATGGATCATTTCAAATGATAATCGACCTATATGAGAAACCATACTTATTTTCACAAATTTTTGATAATATCCTGAGTGATATGAACAAAATTATCGAAAGTCGCACCTGAATAAATAAGAGATTTTCTCACTAACAAATTTTTTATATGATTCTGAAGCTTAATACCTCCATGTTATTAAAATTATGAAAAGGAAAAATTTATCCGGGCATCAATTTGATCTTCGATTTAGATAATGTTTTGCATAGAAACTTTTCTTTTCTTGAAAACAAAGCCAAGCCTATCCTTGTAGTGGCAAAATTAGGTATTCAAATATGTGGATCAAAGTCCGTGGACTTGATCCTATTTTTTTCATGTTCACAATAAAATGGTAGGGTGTACGTAGATACCTGTGTTGCAGCTTATTCTGCCCATTTGGGGTGATTCATTAAATAAAACAGTCAAAAATGTAAAAATTTTCATATATGTGTACTTTAAGATCTAATTTCGCGAATATCAGCTGTTTTTTAGTGACTCAGATGCATTAATTAGAGCGCATATTTTGCTAGCCTTTTGGAAATCAGTTATGATACGGATGTTCACGTTTTTGAACTTACAATGTTTCAGATAAATTATAGGCTTGGAATATGGAGAACTTGATTGTTGAATCAGCATATATCTACATGGCCAACGATTCGAAATTTTATTACGCGGCTTCATCGAATAGGCAAAATGCATAAAAAAATTTTCGACGGCTCGAATGACTGTAACCTACATGCTATAGGATTTAAAGCCATATACAAATTCTAATACTCTAGTATCATCAGATGTATGAAAAATTCTATTATATTTATTTTTACATACACCTTTAATTTTCCATTCGGTTATACAGCGAGAAAATTTGATCTATTTGCTCGAGGACGGATATACACAATTCCGATTATTGTTGATTTAATTGACAGTTTATTATATGGTACCCCAATAATGTTACACGATAGACACAAGAGCTTAGTTATTATCTTGTAAACATTTAACATTAAGGATGCTTGCTAAACTTGCGGTTCTATATCGTTTTTCAGCTTCAGTTGTGACAATTGAAACACAAGAAAAAAATTTATTGCTTCTTGTATGTAGTGGTCTTTCCTTCTAAGTTTGCATTTAAATTTTAAACGATTAGAATACAAATAAAACAGCCTTAATTTTAAAATAATCAAAGCATAATACAGCAGCAGAGTCGTTGACTTCAAAATATCGTGGATCAAATTATTCAGTCTCACGATGAATTAACCCGTCAGATTATCCTCATCGATGCTTAATTAAGTCGTAATTTAGCTTCATATGTGATTTATATAATTAAGCGGAATTGATTTTAAAAACATACTCGCGTACAAATCTCTGATAACATGGAAACTCGCACGAAACATTTTTTTTTCATCACAATGACCCACAAAAAAAACATTTTTTAACATCATAATGACAGGCAAAAACAAAACATTCTTATCAGCTATAATGACCAACGAAAAAACATTTTTATCATCATAATGGCCGACAAAAAAAATATTTTATCAGCATAATGACCAAGGAAAAAATATTTTTATCATCATAATGGCCGACAAGAAACCTTTTTTTATCAGGGTAAGGACAGACGAAAAAATATTTTACACATCAGAACAATATAATTCACATGACGAATATGAATCAACTTAATTGTTATGTGATGCGTACTGTGAATTCTCAATTATTTTTATAGACGCTCATTTTGTACGGTATTTTAAAATACATTTTATTTAAGTATTGAAAACGCTAAAAATGCTTCGTTATCTGTTAACTTACTAAATAACAGTTTGTATAAGTATATAAGTTAGTATAAAGTTCACTGAATTTTGGGAAGCTTTCATGTATAAAAACTCGTTATGCTAGTGAACAAAAGGTTATTATAAAATGTATTCAGGTTATTCACGTATCTAAATTAAATTTCATTCCAGAGATGAAGTTAAAAATGTCTAATAATAAGTAAATGAATTTCGGTTTTCTTCATTCGAAATAATATCTGCAAGATGGAATCTTAAATCTTCATGAAGTTATATGTTTGCAGTAGTCACCTGCTAAAATATTATCGCCTAAAATTTGAATGAAAGGAATGGACTGCTGAGAACAGTAATTTTTAATTTCCGTGCTGAAGTTTGTTTTTAGACGTCCGGAAAAATATCAAAAGTGATTTATAGTAACAGAAATTTTATCACGTACATTTCTACAAGTCATTAAAAGATACATATATATTATAATATCTATATCATACGTTCACAATATTATTATATAATTTTATTATTCCTATTTTATAGCCAAAGTAAGCCAACTAAAACGCCACCATATATAAAGCCTCAATGGGACAAAACTGGTCGGGAGTCGTTCTCCATGACAGCCTTCAAGAGCTTCCCTCCCCCTTCTTCTCATTCTCAACCAAACGGAATTGATTTATTGAACAACCTACTGCTAACCCCCGCTCTAAACCCCCTCTCCAGTTAACGCTCTCTCTCTCTCCCTCTCTTTCGCTCTTAAATTTTGATTGCACTCTCAATAAATCCAGACATTCTACTCCGTGTTCTTTATTCCACACACGGCTTCCTACATATCCACATATATTGTGTGACAACTTTATATTAATGCAAAATTTAACACACAAGTTTTTTAATATGCAATATACAAAATTCATTACAAAATGTACAACACAATTAATAACAGCAGGAACATGACTCATTCCTGGAAACAAATTAACTTTTTATTATAAGACTATAGAAATACATTAAATAATTATTTAACATGAGGTAAAAACTACACGATAAAAAATTTGTGTTCTAAATTGTTTGTATATAATTCTAATAAAACGACTGTTTTCAACGCTCAATGCTTCAAAGATGTGAAAATATGTTGAGAAATTCAACTTAAATAAAGGTATTAAAACATCTTACAATAAAACATGAGAGAAGCAGAGCTAACAAGATCAGATTTTTAAGCTGCAAAATTTATTCTCGGCACTTGAATGAAGAATAAATTTGTTATGAATATTTTTTCTTGAATTCCATTGTTTTTCAGAGGAACTAACACGCGTAATTTTTTTTAAAGCTTAGGCGTAGAAAGTTGGAGTGCAATGAATCATATTCATCATTTATTTAAATGTGAAATGGAGAAGCTAACCGAAATTCATGGTATGAGAAAATAATTCTAATGCTCGTCAATTTGTATAAACTTGAAATTCTCGCCTAAGCAATTTACACAATTTGTCTACAGTCTCGCCGTTATCAGTACTAAATTGTTTATATATTTTCGTCATCGAATATAATTTTATTTATATTGTCTAATCATCAGGTTTAGTGGACTTTGTTTTCTTAAAAACCTATTCTGGGGTAAGCTAATTCCATGCTTATTTATTAAACACAATATTTGTTAATTATATTGTGTTTTAATACATGCTCTTTTAAGATAAAATTTCGAAATATTATTGAAACATGAGGTATATATTCAAGTCACCATAAAATTTATGCTCGATTTCCATATTAACACTGTTATTACATTATCACCTATCATTGCTCTACAGTAATATTATATTTGATTATATTATTTGCAGTTGACATTCTTAATTTTTCTCTCATTACATTCAACTGTAAAAGACTGTTTGTCATTTGAACATACCATCATATTGAAATATTAGTGCTGAACATAACATCTTCTTGATCCGTTCTAATTTCCCGTTTTATTCATTCGTAAACTTTTCACTTCAGATTATCCATAATCTAAACTTCTCTACTTCATGCTCTATGTTAAAGTTTCATTAATACCCTATGTTGCATCTTATCCATATATTAATGCTCTATTTTACAAATTATCGGCACATTATCAATCGTTCATATATCATATGTTATCGACAAATCCATACTCCATGTTATATGTAATAGGGACAACCTTACTCCATATTCCAAGTTATCAACACGTTCATACTCTATATTACATTTTATCGACACCTTCCTATACTCTATTTTCTTCGCTATCGACTAATTCTTACGCAATATTTCATGTTATTGAAACATTCCCGGCCCCTTTTTCTATGTTATCGACACATTCTTGCTCCATATTCTATATAATCGACACATTCATAGTCCTTATTTTCTATGTTATCATCACATTCCTACACTATTTTCTATTATCGACACATTCCAATCTTATTTTCTACGTTATTGACACATTCCTACCTTATTTTCTTTGTTATCGACACATTCCTACATTATTTCCTATTATTTACACATTCCTACCTTATTTTCTTTGTTATCATCATATTACTACCTTATTTTCTTTGTTATCGCCACATTCTTGCTTGGTTTAGCCGCTTTTTGTATTAGACGAAATTTTTTCCGATGTTGCCATTTCCTGTTCCAATTAGCGGCGAGGGGAGCGT
This sequence comes from Hyalella azteca, assembly GCF_000764305.2. Taxonomy (NCBI): domain Eukaryota; kingdom Metazoa; phylum Arthropoda; class Malacostraca; order Amphipoda; family Hyalellidae; genus Hyalella; species Hyalella azteca. The sequence continues at coordinate 503,481 of NW_025936959.1, forward strand.
CAGACCTCCCTCGGTCGCTGCCGCGGGGAGCCTGCCCTCGCCGGGCGGCCGTAGCGGGCGACGTGCGAGACTAGTGTGAGGGGAGAGGTGATAACAACGACTAGGTGCGAGGGAAGAGGTGATGATAATGACTAGGCGCGAGGGGAGAGGTGATGACAACGACTATGCGCGAGGAGAGAGGTGATGATAACGACTAGGCGCGAGGAGAGAGGTGATGATGACGACTAGGCGCGAGGGGAGAGGTGATGACAATGACTAGGCGCGAGGGGAGAGGTGATGATAACGACTAGGCGCGACGGGAGAGGTGATGACAATGACTAGGCGCGAGGGGAGAGTGATGACAACGACTAGGCGCGAGGGGAGAGGTGATGACAACGACTAACGAGAGAGAGGTGATGATAACGACTAGGCGCGAGGGGAGAGGTGATGACAACGACTAGACGTGAGGGAGAGGTGATGACAACGACTAGGCGCGAGGGAGAGGTGATGATAACGACTAGGCGCGAGAGGAGAGGTGATGACAACGACTCGGCGCGAGGGAAAGGTGATGACAACGACTAGGCGCGAGGGGAGAGGTGATGACAACGACTAGGCGCGAGGAGGGAGGTGATAACAACGACTAGGCGCGAGGGGAGAGGTGATGACAACAATTAGGTGCGAGGGAGAGGTGATAACAATGACTAGGCGCGAGGGAGAGGTGATGCCAACGACTAGGCGTGAGCGGGAGAGGTGATGACAACGACTAGGCGTGATGGGGAGGTGATGACAATGACTAGGTGCAAAGGGAAAGGAGTAGTTACGACTAGGCGGGAGGAGAGAGGTAATAAAATATTTGCCGCAAGAGGAGAGGAGCAGTAACGCCTAGGCGCGAGAAGAGAAGTGATAAAATCTAATAAGGTGAAAAAAGGAGTAGAACAGTAATTATTAGGCGTGCGGGGAGAGGTAATGAAAAAGATTAGACGTAAGGAGAGAGGTAATATCAACGACTAGGCGCAAGGGATGAGTGATAAAACACTAGACGTGCGAAGAGAGGAGCAATAACAACTAGGCACAGGGAAAGATGTGATAACTACGACTAGATGCAAGAATGAGGTGATAACGATTAGGCTCGAGGGGATGCGTGATAATAACGACTAAGTATGGCAAGAGAGATGATAACAACGAATGTGTATATATAAGAGGAGAATTGTTAACTTCAGATGAACTTGAGGCGAGATGTGTGAATAGTGACTGAAGCCTGAAGTGGATTAATGCACTTAAACTTCAATGATAAGCGATTTATATAATTAAAATCAGTAAATATGTTATTATTGCCAGATCTCCCTTGGAGTTCTGATAACTACCACTAGTCCAGTGGAAAGACGTGATAAATATATGTGGGGGTACTGATAACTACGACTAGTCTTGTGAAAAGAGTTGATAAGTTGTACTAGATTCATTGGGCAGCTGCTAGAAATGGAATTAAATTTGATACGAGCACAATTTCACACCGGATTTCCAACCAACAAAACAGGTTGAAATTTGCTTAGTACGGTTCTACTGACGTCTGCTCCTACTGATATCCACAGGTGTAAAGACAACGCTCCAGTATGCCTATTAAAGTAAACAATATTCATTTAGTACTCTAGATAAATGAGTCAGAAGGCAGCACCGAAGTGGTAGACCTCAGTGAAGCACGGACCTTTACATCAAAAACCTGACATAAAATACATCAGTTCATGGTAAGCTATGGTCCATGTTCCTAATTACTTCATAATCGCTCCTCGGCGTGTCTCGCTGTTTTGTTTATTCGCGACGAATTCATTACATAAAGTTTGAAGTGACGCATATCTCGTCTTGTATTAAATCATTAAATCATACAAAAATCCCACGAAAACGAGTGATTTTCCATGGATTATTCAACACTGGTTGTTATAAACGACGTAACTTTAATCGTTCGCCATCTAAAAAGCAGGGCAGCTATCAGCGGGGTTAGAGTGGCTTCATCAGCAGCAAATTGGCTGACATTAACACGAGTTTCTTGCACGGAACTCCGTGAGAGTTGCACTCATCTGTAGAGCCAGGACAGACTCGTAGAAGTAATATTGCTCAATCTTTCCCTTTGTCGCGTATAGCTCTCTCCTCCTACCTCATATAGCTCTCTCCTCCTACCTCGTATAGCTCTCTCCACCTATACCTCGTATAGCTCTCTTTTCCTACCTCGTTTAGCTCTCTCCTCCTACCTCATATAGCTCTCTCCTCCTACCTCATATAGCTCTCTCCTCCTACCTCATATAGCTCTCTCTTCCTATACTCAGTTCTCTTCTTTTGCTATCTTTGCTTCGTCAGTGCTTTTGATTCCGTTATTATGATCTATCAGTCACTTATTATTTTTTCACTGGATTATTTTTACCAAATTTCAATCTCTTAACTTCCTACCAACGATTTTTTTATGTGGTAGTTTTACCATTTTATGCATTGGTCCTCAATTCAATACGTCAATTATACAGTCACGTTAATTCTCTTTTTATCTTTTCATTCTTCCTTACTCTCTTCCATCTTACGCCTCTCACTCCCCTACTCCTCACGCTTCCCTATACCCCCATCTCATCACGCTCCCTCACATCCCTTTTCTTTCACTCCCTCCCTCACTCCCCCCTCACTTCCCCACCCTTGAACTCCCCACTTTCTCCCGTTCCACCTCTTCCTTACTCCCCCACACTCCTCCCAAACCTTACTCTCTTCTCATCCCTACTCCTCTGTTCCCTATTCCTTTACACTCCCTCACATCCCCTCGCCACACACCAATCACACTCCTTCACCCTCCCTACACTCTCCCACACTCCCTCACATTCCTTTTTCCCTCACACTCACTGCACTCCCACACTCCGTCACATTCCCCTTTCCCTCACACTCCCACACTCCTTCACATCCTTTTGCCACACACCCCTCACACTCCCTCACCCTCCCTACACTCCCTCACATTCCCCTTTTCCCCACACTCCCTCACACTCCCTCATACTCCCACACTCCCACACTCCCACACTTCCCCCAGCAACGCTTCCTTCTCAGCGCGGTGACTTGCAGGACTCGCATCCTCCGCAGCAGCTCTCGCATCCTACATGCAAATCATGTCCTCATATTTGCCAATGGATAATTCATCCGTAATTTTTTACATTATTAATCTTTAATTGAATTCATAGACTAATAAAAGGAAACTAATTTTTTATCGTAAGTTTTATTGTTCAGTGTTCATACAATATAATGTGCATGTGACTCAGAACGTTTTTCTTGTCGTCTAATTCAAAGGCAATATTTTATCAAACGAGTGCATATTTGGCCGTGTTGTAAGCGGCAGTATGGATCAAAAGATGATATATTAACTAAGTACATGTACTCATAAACTGCAATACGAAACAATAATACCATGATATCAGCACAACACGTCAGAGGTCGGTAAATTTGTGAGCACCGCTGCGTTTATACTGAAAAATTCCAGTAATAAAAAATGAATTTACTCTTAAATACTAAATTCCCAGGCAATAATAGCAAGAAATCAACATTAATACAGATAAATTTTAGTGTGGATTGATAAGGGGGATATACAATGTTGGTGAATTCGCAAGCACGGAGCTGTGATCGGTCTAGAGTGTCAAGTTGCTGAGCGTTGTGTGGTCCAATTAGACCTTTAACTTGAGCCGTGGCTCAGCTCGATCTTGGTGTCCGGTTACACTTCAGATTTATCGCACATGTTAAAGAATCTATCGCGGACCTTACATTTCTCTCCATAAACTAAATGTTTGGAAGTACCTCATTGGAACTAGTGAAAAAGCATTGGGAAAAATTTGTACTCTGATAGTAAAAACAGTTGTGAAATATTAGGCAAATAATATGTATGCATGAAAAGTGATTGAAGGAAGCTGGGGAGGAGATACTCTATTAATAATTTCGATAAGACGATGAGTTATTCAGCTCTTTTGAATAATATCTTGAATACGTTATTGTTATCTGTGAATCCAATATTGCGCCACCAATCAATTGATCTGGGTTTAGAGTTTGACGTTTTTTAGAGGAAAAAATACTCAATAAAAAATACCCAAATAAACTTCGTCGTACAAATTTTTTCAATCGTCACAATAATTAATTTTCAAGTAATATTACCGTTAGGTTCTCAGAAAGAAAACTTCATTACAAATGCTCATTAATATCACTCGAAGTGTATTGTGATGCTATTATTCCACTTTAATATACCAGATCCTGGTCCAAATTTTTCCCAAAAAATCGCTTGATTCACCATACCTAACAATTAGTTTTCATCTGTACATAAATAATATAAATAAAGTATAATTTACAACTCATCGATGGCGCCTGGAATAATGACTTTATTTTTGACGGCGAAATTATAAAATCCTTGAAAATGATCCAGTCGGATCGCTGGCTCAAATTTAGGTTTTTTTGTAGGATCCATAAAACCGCAAGGACATACCGGGCGAAGTTCCTTTATTCCTCTATTGACGTCGGTTAACAATACCTCCTCAATACAGAAGAAAAATGTTCTTAGCTATCCGATCTTCTGTCACCACCTTGTCGTACGTTGATCTAAGCTCTCTGGTTTCTCCAGGTTTATTCCCTATGGCTTTTAATATTTAGACATTATTGAGAAATTCAGATCTAATTTATTTTTCTTCCGTTATTCTTATATTGTTTGATTTCATTTATTTCATAAATTCTGTACAAATTTCGAATAAAATTTTTATTTTCGTTTCTTAATTCTGAATTTAGTTTGCCTGAAATAGCTTCCAAATTTTCTTTCGATTGGCTAATTGAAAGAATTTGATGAGATCTGAAGCTTTAATTCGGACCTGAGAAAGTTTCTTAATGTAATCCCTAATTTCCCTTTAGCAATTTTTCCATTAACTAGTTTACTAATATAAATATTATCGTTGGACTCGCTGTAGCAAAAAAGACCGATATTTCTACAATTTTATTCAATATCTCAAATTTATGCATACAGTCACACATTATAAATTAATGTCATCATAAACCTCTAACTGATCCATCATAAGATTTTTCTTAATTTCCCACGTTCGTCTGATTTTCTACAAGAAAGTCAGGCAGATCACATAACCGTGCGCGCTGTTGTTGTGCCCACCAGACGTCACTCACACGTCAAGGTTTGATCAGCGATCGAGTCAAAGCGAACGAATATTTGCACATCGTCTGAGCCATGAGGTTCCGGTGAGGTACCAATTAAAAAAGGCATTCAATGCGTACAATGAAAGATGAGAAGGATTTGTATTATTCGGATTTCAATTAATAATTTTTGTGCAATTTGACAAACGAGACTTTGGAAGTTTTAATCAATTTAAAGCCTTACTGAAACACAAGTAATTGTTTCGATTAGATATTTTTCTCTTCTTTTGTTGAAGTTCTAGCATCTTGCAATGAATCTCTTTGAATCATTATAAATCGAATTACAAACGTATCATTAGCAATCATGTTTCTCCGTTACTTATTCCTCCTACTTTTTACACGTCATATTTTTCCTCTCATTACAATTTTTTCAAACCGCGGCAAGTTTTTTGAGAAACTTTGTTGGCCGAGCGTCCGCCTGGACAAGAGCGTTGCAGTTGACTCAGCTGAAGATGAGACGCCGATAACCGTTAATTAAAGACGGATTTCCAGGTTCCTGGAGAGTGGACTGAATGCAGTGCCGAATAAAGAGTGTTTTCATAAGTGCCTGTCAAAGGCTGGCTGCGTCAATGGACTTCTGGGCAAATTGTTGTTGACGATTGGATCCTTTCTTAATAGGATTCCTCCTAAGATGTGGGATTGCTCAATAGCACACGACCAGATTATATAGAAGGAAAAATGACGCTATTCACTTTTTCGTGGATTGTGATCTGGAAGCTTAATTCTTGGTACTTCAAAATTTACTTGAAATGATATTAGGATTTTTAGAAAATTTCTGAATTGTCGTTCGTTTGAGTACGAATATCGTAGTGTGCCGGAATGAATACACAACTTCGCAAGTAGTAACTAAAAAATGTACTCCAAAAAATTTATAAAACTTAATATAATTTTCAAACTTCCACTCTTCCTTCTTTGCCACGAATTGTAAAAAATTGGAAATGAAAGTTATCTAAAGTGCGAGTACCACTAAACTCGCACTTTATCTAAGGATATTTAAGTAACTTTATCATTACCTTCTATCATTTATTTACTTCTCTTTCCCTCATTCCTTTTCTGCACGCGGATTATTTACGTAGTCGTAATATTGCACAGATTTCATTTATCTGTATGTTCATTATTACTGAGTTTTTCTGTATCTTACCTTTATTAAATCACATTTAACATTCGACTCAATTTCCATCACAATCCGTTCAATTACTCAATTTTTATTTTTTCCGGTAATTTTTTATAGCGAAATCTTCCCCATCAACAACGTTTTTTTCCGTGTTCGCAGAAGAATAAATATCAGTTTTCATCCAGCTTTAGTTTTTCAGATTCTATGATTTATTAGCGCAAAAGATGCCGCAATATTTATTGATGACTCAGTCATATATATACTCGGAAAAAATAAGTGAGAGCCATACTGACCCATTTTCACTAGACAAATAATAGTAGCACCGCCACGTCCGCTCTCTGCTCGCTCTGAAAGTAAGAAAGTAGATCACTATTTGGACAACATGAACTACTCGTTTTCAATACTACTATCACTACTACTGCTACTACTACTACTGCTACTACTACTACTGCTACTACTACTACTGCTACTACTACTACTGCTACTACTACTACTACTATAACTATTACTGCTACTATAAAGTCGTTTCCTTGCTTCACTTCTTGCCGACGCCAAACGTGATTTGCTCTTCTCACGTCCAGCCTAAAGTAAGAGCGAAGATTTTTTCAGGCTGCCTTCTTGGTTTCGGGATCAATTGCGTGGCGCGGACTGACCACTCGGGCTGCATGTATCGCAGTCGAGCAGCAAACCTTTTAGGGTATTGCTTTACACATCACTAATGGAGGTGTCACTCCGGTCCTGCTTCTGCATCCTTTTTATGTTCTTTCACTTTGATTATTTATTTGTTATTTTATTTATTTATACTTCACTTTGATTTATTTTTATTTATTATTTATCTAGAAATAGAAGGGACTAAAGTCACTTCTATTTCTTTATATTTCTTCTTACGCGGTAAAATGAATTTCGTCTTCATATATTACTGTTTAATTTTATTTATTTTTGTGAAGTATTATGTTTTTTCTTTAATTTGTTTTCTTTCTGTACTGTATTTTTATTTGTATTTACTCGCATTTTCTAACTATTTTCAGATATTTTTTACACTCCTACGATTATTCTGTCCATTTTGCTTCTCTTTTCGGCATAGAAGGATTTTCATTACCTTGTATGTATATTGTAAATTACTGTATGGTTATTGACAACATCTTGAATGTTAACTCAGTTAAAAATTACTTTTCCTTCTCAAGTCTATATAAATTCAAAGCAATATGCATGCATCAGACGACATAGTGCGGATGAATTTCTAAATAATCAAAAATTGCGTAATTTTTTATGGTTAACTTCGAAAACGTTGTATAGGATAAAAGACACAATACTCTTCGCTAAAAAGATATATATAATTTTAACAATGCTATGGATTTTGTTCATTAAAGATCTTGGAACGCAAGAGAACAACAACAATGTCTGCCGCTCTAGCTACACCGCGACTGCCACACTCTGCTACTGAATCTTTTAACAGGCAATTTGGTCGTGCTAATTGTAAGGCTGTGGTGCACCCTGCTGATATTGGCCGCATGGCTTGCAGTCAGCCATGCTCCAGCAGCCATCATGGCTGCTTAAAAAGCCAGCATCGATCTTTTATATTGAATTAAACATTGCCGTTTGCAAAGATGACACAATATTTATTGATGACTCAGTCATATACACTCAGAGAAATAAGTGAGAGTTCGTCCGTATAGCGATAGATATTTTTATATATATTTTATGAAATTAATATATACCACACATGGCAATAGAATTCAGCTTCAACCAAAATAAAGTTGAAGGAAAGTGTACATTGATCGTTAACAAAGACGTCAATATGGCAGCAGCAACAGCTATGAGAAGCCTTTATTACATTTTGTATATTTCTACTTGTTGATGATATGGTGAACATGGTATCCAAAAGTCGTAAAAATGCTAAATTTTAATTTATAGCCGTAATTCATTTTCACGAGGAAATCAAATTGTTTTATATAACATACAGGAAGGATGAATAAGTTATGAATGACTCAATAGTGATACGTAGGCCATTAAACCATATCGATGAGCGAAAATTATCCGCCTATTATATTGAAAAAAATTTACCGCTCAAGTTTATTTGTTGATCTACCTTTTCTATGGATATTTTGCGATTGAAATAAGCATGAAGTCAAAATTTTGTTCGTATGAATTTTAACTTTGACCAGTACTGCTTTTGAATCATTCATAAAAAATTTTACTTTACTCATAATCAATTAACTAATCATTAAATGAATAATCATTTGTAAATTGTAACTAATCATTATTCATCATTATCCTAAATTCGCTGTAACTTTTTCCGATTTTTCAAATTATCTGTCGAATAATTTGAAGATAAAAAAAAGATAGCGAGATCAATGGCGTTAAGAAGACATCAAAAATGAATGTACGAATCACCCTCCAGAGAGCGCATTTCACTCAGCCATTCATTGACAGCAGCATTACTACACACTAATGGTCGGGCATATACAATATACATAATATACTGTGTTCCAAAGTGCGTTACTTTTATACTCAGAAGGCTGATATTTAATAGGGTTTAGCCTGTCGTCTTCTCCATGAAATTAATAGGAACGCGGCTTTGGCCGTCACTATTATTTGCACTTGTAATATTAAGTCAAAAATGCCCCGAGGAGTTGAATCCAATTGCGATATTTAATGACTTAAGAAATAAATGCAAAGAGTGTGGGATAAAAAATGCATTCAGGTTATTGTCATTTAAGTGTCCACAAAATGAGGCCTTAAATTTAGTGAATTTTGGTAAATAAAATATTTTGAAAATACTCCAAAAACTTTCAAGTGTTGATCTATTTGACGTCCGAAAACATTTTGTTTATCTTGCATTTAATAGTTATTTTATATACTTTTTATTCTAAATTTATAGCTTCGAGGCTAAAAAACAGTATCTTGACGTCAATATTACTGAGCATCCTCTACCAAAGTGAAAGCTTGTCAGTTACGTGGATAGACAACAACCTCAATACTCAAAAGGGATTAATCTTGATGAAGAATAAATAATGAAGCTACTATGTATCGTAGCTTGGTTATCTTTTGAATATTCAATCACTCACGCACAACCTAGCGTAAAATGCACCGAAAATTCTATTCATCCAAAATTCGTGAAAAAACAGTAAATCAAGAATAAATTTGCATGTATGAATTTATGTCAAAACGATAAAGACTCTAGCTGCTAGCAGGCAGTAGAAATATTAGGACAACTTTGAAAAAGTTGTTGATTGATATTTAAAAAGATCCATTATCTCTCCAATTCATTAATTAAAATTTGTTACATGTCACCAATTAAATGGTGAAATTTCTATTGAGAAGTGAGGCACAAAATTCCAATGGAAGCTCGAAAGGAAGATCAAATGTGAGCAAAGGAGAGGTTAACACGTTGGTCCCGGGCATGGCAGTTCGTTGCCACCAAATAAAGCTTTTTATAACCACTTACGCTCGGCAATAAGCTGCCGCAACGCTACTTTACCGGACGCATCTTGCACATGCAAATCTTGAGGACATGAGACCATGCTACTGCGCCTGTTATTGCTGCTGCTGCTACTGCGCCTGTTATTGCTGCTGCTACTGTGCCTGTTATTGCTGCTGCTACTGCGCCTGTTATTGCTGCTGCTACTGCGCCTGTTATTGCTGCTACTGCTGCTCCTGTTATTGCTGCTGCTACTGCGCCTGTTATTGCTGCTGCTACTGCTCCTGTTATTGCTGCTGCTACTGCTCCTGTTATTGCTGCTGCTACTGCGCCTGTTATTGCTGCTGCTACTGCGGCTGTTATTGCTGCTGCTACTGCGGCTGTTATTGCTGCTGCTGCTCCTGTTATTGCTGCTGCTACTGCGCCTGTTATTGCTGCTGCTACTGCGCCTGTTATTGCTGCTGTTACTGCGCCTGTTATTGTCTCTAATATCGGTACTGTTATTACTGCTGCTACTGCGCCTGTTATTACTGCTGCTACTGCGCCTGTTATTGCTGCTGTTACTGCGCCTGTTTTTGTCTCTGATATCGGTACTGTTATTGCTGCTGCTACTGCGCCTGTTATTACTGCTGCTACTGCGCCTGTTACTGCTGCTGTGACTGCGCCTGTTATTGTCTCTGATATCGGTACTGTTATTGCTGCTGCTTCAGCTACTCTCATTGCCAGTTTTATTGCGATGATGTCGTTACTGTTATTCCTAATTATACAGGGCTGCTTGTGTTGCTGATATTACTTCTGTTATTGATTCTGATAACGGTACTGTTATCACTGCTGCTGCTGCAGCTGCTATTGCTCTGTTATTGCGGCAGATTTGCTGCTACTACAGCGGCATGAGTAATTATTGCCGTTGACATAAACATGACCAAGTTCCTTTATTTATTTATTTAATCGAATTTCAATGCCTTAACCATTGCTGCGCCGTCTTCAGGAGATTTTATTTTTCTCTATAATATTTTCATATATTACATTATGACTTGCTTTTGAAATCAATGACCATTTTTCTTCGAGTTCTTTAATTGCTTCTCATGCAGGCAGTGAAAGAAGAGAAGCATTTCTTCTGAAATACATTATTTGAACTTGTTCAATCACTTTCTTGCTTGAACCGGAATATCTCTAAATTATTCCGTAATAATTTAATTTGAGAACATAATTCCTCTCAAATATGGTGTCAGAATGTTTGCGCGCTGAGACATATTTCTAAGAAGTCAGATATTTCTATGACGCCAGACATATTGCAGACATACTTCTATGACTCACAAGCTTCTATGTTTCGATATTTCAGACGTACTTCTATGACTCAAAAGCGCCCATGTTTCGAACACATCGATCTTCACACATGTAACGCAAGGACAAAAATGTGTCGCATGTTTTCCCTTTGATTATTTTTGTTCGTGAAGCTTGGCAGTGAAGTCTGCCGGTCCTCCATGGCCGAGAACTTCAATGAAACACTCGTCCTCGGGACCTCCAAAGGCGCCTTTTGTGATAGCAGGGTAATCACGGTGCGGAAACGAGAGCTCGATTCCCATTGATTCGCAATCCTGTGTTATTCCTACGGGACCTTTTGAAAATGCTGGCCTCGAGTGGTTTAAATTAACATATAATTTCGTTCTTTCAAAGATTCTGGAGAGCCAATCAGAAACGAGGAGCTGAATTGAGCCTTTTGCTCATTGGCTGAATATTGCTCGCGAACTCCTATACCCTCGGCACCAGTCTCTTGCATAGCAGCCCTTCTTTTGTGCTCTCTCAATTGGCTTCCACAACGCTAATAAAGCCTTCATCATTGAATTAAAGAAAGATTAGTGTCGCTTCAAAGACCATCTTTGTTTGTGCTTATTTTATTTGCTTCCTGCTATCGACTTTATTACCCACACTCCTGGTCCAGTATCCTTAAAGAGTGACTACTATTAAATTTATCTCTAAACCTCTGCTTTAAGCAGACCGAACAATCTTAGACAGAATGAATGAATTTATAATTATTAAGCTGATGAATCTAAGCATTGAGGTTGAGAATAAATTTCTATAAATGTGGTGAGGCCGGTATTTGTTGCTACGTTCGTTAAAGTTTCCCTCAAAAAATTGAAATTTTAAATAATTTTTACGATTTTAATTGAATTCGTCCTGAAGAGAATTCAAGCATTTCCCATCTAGCGGCCGCCGATACTCCACCGATAAAGGCACCTGAAAGAGCTGGAGAAGATAATGATACTATGGCTCTAAAGACCCAGGCTTGTGGACTTTTTAAACATCTTTATGTCCTTTTTATTACTTCATTTTCAGAGAATTTGCTCGTTGCGTTCACTTTTTCGTTTTGTTTGGGTGAGGTGCAAATGATTCCTTCAAACACATGTCATCGTCGGCCATATTGGGAGAATGTATAACTATATAAACTTAAAAAAATACTCTCCTAATCTAGGTCTTCAAAGTCCGGTAAAGAACGTACAATGTGGGATTTGATACTCGTAATTGAATTTTCCGCGAAGCTTGTTTTTATATTTCTATTGATTGTTTGAAATATGTTACCGAATTTACAATGAGCCATGTTTCAGTCGGACTTGACTGTTCAATAACGAGTAAAATCTTAAGTTATCCCAAATTATAGGCAGTTATGTTTATAATAATTATTTCAACCTTTACATAAAATTTAAAGCGGCGGAATTACGTCCATCCTCAATCAAAAGTCTTTGTATTTGCGATTGTTCTCATTTAATGGAAAAAATGTTAATAGTAACTTTAATATCAGTATTCGTGCTTATAATTAATCTTCAGACATTATTCAAATTGGATGTGATATAAGAATAAAAAATTTAGAGCTTTGTCTTCAATTGCAATACGTGGAGTACACGTGAAATATAATCGGGTCAATCATATTTTTCATTTAATTTGACATAAACTAACTATATACTCATGACAGAACAAGTATAATTTTATACCGGTATATAACGTACCTAGTTACTGCACTTAACCTTTATAACTTTTTACGGTAACTTACGTGTTTTTTTGGGTCACAATCCAGGCAATTAGCCAATAAAAATTTCCGCAAAATGCTGTTTTTTAGTTCATATAATTCAAAATTGTTATTTATCCATAATTGAACACATTATCTTACCATACCAATTGTATAATAGGCGATGAGACTCGTGCAAGAGCGACCGAATGTCGTTCACGGTCTTTAGCTCCCCTCAAATTAGTCCCTAAGTAATAAAAGTTTTCAATTAAGACCACAACGAAAGGGTTACTCCATCAGGCTTTATGGCGAATTTTTAAAGCTTTATTGCCACTCGTAGCGCTGCAAACGACGTAAAAACAACACCATATTGGACGGCCGCCGTGAGCTTTGCAGAATAACTGGATAAGTGGCAGCGCGCGTCACTATAAGTAGCAGGTTTGAGATTCGTTCTGCAGCGTCTTATCGAAAACATTAATAACTACGAGCCTTCATATAAATGTTGTGTTTTGCAATTGATGGAATGATTATTAGTAATTTTTATAGGTATGAGTAATTCTGAGCAGTTCGTACGCAGTTTGAGGTTCTTCCTGTGTGCCAGGGCCTTAAATCGTACAAAATGTTTTACTTCTTCTTTCACGTACTTGCGCTCAACTATACGCTTTTGTCATCTAAACACATTAATAATCTCTAATATTGACTAAAGTTTTCTGTGATGTCATTCTATGGAAAAACAAAATAAAGAAGATTTTTGAAGAGTCAAATGGAAACTTGTTAGTTGAAGCATTAAAGGAAAGAATGTTCTTGAATTTCATCTAGGCTCCCTCGCTGAATACCGAGCTACTGGAGTTTGTTCATTCAAATTCGATTCGTTTTCTGTTCTTTAACTTTAGTGGAGCGCTCTGCCTCTTCTTATCAACGTCTATGAGGCCCGCCTGTTGCAAACCCTCGAACTGCAATCGACTGCGAGACAATATATTTGAGGGCAATTTAAAAATTGTCACTTGTCGCCATCGCCAATGTTTCGAAGAAAGTTGCCGCACTTTGCAGTTGGGAAGCGCCATTATGAATTTTAGACTTCGGTATCCAAGAATAGGCCATTGAAGAGCTAAATTTTTATTCGTGTACAAGACTCATTGAGATATTAACCATAAAAATATCCTGGGTAAATGAATAACTTAAAATATTTCAACGTGTAAAATCGTGTATTTTAGCGGTGAAATTATGAAGAAGGTTTTTAAGAGAGAAACTGAATGCTTCAAATTTGCTTCTGAGAGGGTCTTTTAGATTTCTATTAGATTTATTTTATGAAATTAGAGTTTTATTCATTGACTTCGCTACTTATAATAGCTAAAACTATTTGCAAATTATTCACTACTAAATTATGTTTTCAGGATGATCGACCATTTCAATGTAAATTTCGTACGGATGAATAACATTGATTGTGTCTATGTGCAGAAATACGTATTCATTGCACAGAATTGATTCATGGAAGATTGCGAGGTACTCCTATTATTAATTTATTTACAGACACCTCATCTCCCTACACATTAGATTTTTTTTTTAAGAATTGGTATTACTTGAGCCTAATGTTTACTTTTATATCGTAAAGTAGTTGCCAATTCCTTCTTAAATGTTTTACACTGCCTTAGCCGAATGTTTCCAGCCACACATTGTACAATATTTCTTTAGAATTAATTTTCCTAAATTTCATCGTAAACTCGATATTCCGCAACGCAATGTTTCAGTTGATGTTTTCGCTGAAATTCGCACGCATTAACCTAAATAAACATTATATTTTAACTTATTTATTACTTTGTAACAGAAATGTTTTATGTAGCATGGAATTTCTAAAATTTCGTAGTGAGCTCGATGTTCCGCAACGCAATGTTCCAGTCTACATTTTCACTGAAATTCGCACGCATTCACATGAAGAAACATTTAATTTCAACTTCTATTTTAAGATATTTATAACTTTATAACAAAAATGTTTTTTTTTTCACATGGAATTTATTTTCTATGAAGTTAATGAAAATTTTAGAAGCGGTTGAGTTGCCCAACCATCGCCCATTTTTCCTCCCCGTTTTAATAGGCAACGATATTAAGTTTTGATCGTTACAACTTATTTCAAACGTATTAATTACCATGAGTATTGCCGATACTTTCTAAATACTCAGTTTTCAATTATTTCTGCGTTTAAGGGGGCCTTCTACAAACGTTTTCAATAATGACTAATGCATCTAAGATTTTCCGCGCGATATTTCATTAACAGGGATACATGATTGAGCAACTGAGAATGTCGTAAACATGTCCTTTACTTATGATCATTTGATTCCTATGTTTCAGTCAATTTATTTATATGGATAAAATTCACCGAAATTTCGTAAGATTTTTTTTATTTCTTGCAAGAATTTGGTGACGATGGCCATGGAGTTGGTGGTTGTTTGCAGCAGTTAGAGGTTCGGGGTTCATGCGACAGAGCTGTTTGCAATCGATACTTAAAGAGCTCTGTCTCTTGAGGAGACCTCTCGACATGCTGCTGCTTACCACTCTCGAGCGGTGCAGTGGTTCGCCGCACCGCTGCTGTGGTGCGCTGCAGTGGTTCGCCGCACCGCTGCTGTGGTGCGCTGCCGTGGTTCGCCGCACCGCTGCGTTAGTGTGCTGCCGTGGTTCGCCGCACCGCTGCTGTGGTGCGCTGCCGTGGTTCGGCGTACCACTCCTGAGGTACGCTGCAGTGGTTTGCCATACGGCTGCAATGGCGCGCTGAAGTGGTACGTCCCACCGCTGCCGTGGTTCGCATTACCGTTTCTGTGGTGCGTTGCGGTGGTTCGCCATACCGCTGCTGAGGTGCCCTCGAATGGTTCGTGTTATGGTTGGCGCGGTGCGCTCAAGTGGTTCGCCGTACGTCTGGTGAGCTGCCGTGTGTGATTCGCCATGCATTTGACTAGTTTGGTGCATCGGATCGGTTCATCGCATCACTGATTTGGTGCGCTGTGAAAGTTTGCAGTACGACTAAAGTGGTACGCTGGAGTGGTACATTGTATGACTGGTGCACTGCACGACTTGAGTGGTGCTTAGCAAGTAGTGGGAGGTGTAACTTCGGGACCGAAATGATTGCAACATCACTCTGGACTGTCGCATGCGGACAATAAATAGCGAATTTTAAGACGATGAACACAACCTTCTCTGATTGCCCGCTTATTCCAGCACAAATTATGAGAAAAATATTTTACGTTATAGACATTTGTTCGGTGAATGAATTAGAAGCAGGATAACTGATGTCAAGATGAATCTGAAGGAGTAATAATTTTTTGCTTCATTAAGCTGATGGTGCAATAATTGATACCTTGATTTAGATTAAAATAATTTTAATTAATGCGCGTTTTGAATGAACCAGATTGACTTCATGCTATGAAATTATTGTAGGATATTACTAGATATGGGCAAACGTACTTAATGTACAAGGCAGAAATGGAGAAAGCAGTAGTGCAGTGTGCAAAGTATTTTTCAGTATGACTTATATGTAGACACATGAAATCATCATTTGGGCAAACGAGATATTGAATAATCATAATAAAGCATATTAAATCTGAATGTGGTTGATATTAGTGACATGTATACCGTCATTTCTCAATAATTCTATTATTGGGCAATTGACGTTCTTTCACTAATACTGCATATCAAATACTTCACTAACGATGATGCTCACATTATCGGCTGCCATTCAACGACCACCGTTGGTTCGTCCCTATAGTTACGAAATAATCTTTAAAGTTACACAGCTCTTCAAGCTTTACTTGTTCATCCTACGCTCGTCAATGCTACACCAGCTCAATGTTGTCATTTATTCATCGGCCCTCATCGTCGCAAACACTCCTTCATCGGTGCAAGTTCACCCACATTGACCAAGTAGGCTCTGCTCTCATCGGTGAAAATCGAACTTAATCGGTGCATATCTACCACATCGGTGCAAATCTACCGCATCGGGGCAAATCTACCACATCGGTGTAAATCTACCACATCGGCGCAAATCTACCACATCAGGCAGAACTTGTCAAAGATAATCAACTCATACGGATATTAGGAGTTGAATTTATCTGTGGATACTCGGCGGCCAGCCGTTGATTATAATTATCCAACCAACCAAAATCCATCAATGATTTCCAACCGAGACTGGAAAATGATTGACATTCAGCTAAAGTGCGTGGCTCATCTATTGAAAAGTGCCCTGCCATGAATGGATATCAGCATGAATAGAGGTTCATCAGCATACAAGTGTCCCGTGACACCAACTCACGTTAAGCTTGGACGCTTAACTCAAAACTTAACTGCACTCACCGACACTCATTTATCCATGATTGAGATATACGAGCAGTCGATACAGCTTAGGCGGTGAATCCTGCAGTGAAGTGGTGCGATTAAAATCTTTTTTGAAACCGCAAATGAGATAAAAATCCTTTAGGAGCAGCGAAAACTACCTCCTTTCTTTTGTTTGTAACAAAATATGTTATACATGCGGACAATTTTTGCGTAAATACATATCCGATATGTGCATTGAACACCTGAACGGGATTTTAGATAAAAGTGAATAAAAATAAAGAATTAGTCTCTGAATATTGCTTGAAAGCGGATAGAATAGTAAAAATATTCATAATATCAAGATAAAATATGCACTAAATTCTCAGCAAACAAAATGTTCAAAGTAAGATCAAGTCAACATACTTGGTCTCGTACCTTGCCTAGTCTTAGAGGAGGAGAAGTACTGCTACGTCGCATCCAGTCCCTGGCCGGTAATCGAGCCAATCAGAGACGGTAATTAGGTAACTCGACCGACCAATCAAGATGCCGGTAAATTGTGACGTCACTATCCATCGTCTTCACAGGTTTCGGTCAGATGTGGCAAAATCTTCCCTTTCAAATCTCTATGTTCTGTTATATTCGCTGATCTCGGAATTTTAAAATAAAAAATTTAAAGTCAGTGTGATGCAATCCGAACATTTATTACCGATATAGAAAATTACACTATTGAAGACGTCTAAAAGGATTAATGTATTTAATTGCTTTGCATTTTTTCACCTTTCGGATCAATACGAAAGTTGAATCCAAATTTGCGGTATTATCCCTAAAACTCCACGGTCATACAGAGTAGAATTTCACTTACTCGAAGCCCCACATGATCAACAAATGTAAAACTCAAGAGATAAAGTGTTAGTAAATTTTTGTTAATAAACCATTTTCAGACGAAAGTCATTGAAAATTATGCTAAATTGCTTGTTTTTACATTCTTAATGTGATGTTCGGTTCTATATATGAGATCCAATGGGTAGTTATCATTTGAATATTTTTGATAAAGTCATTATTGGTCTCCCAGGGCTCCTAGAGCACTTAGTTTCTAATGATAATTACATTTTAAAGATGATCTTTTCCAAAGCATTGATGGCTTATGATTTCACAGTTAAAATCAAATGTCAGGGCATTGCTGATGATCAATATATACCATAGGGATTTCTTTTTCGAACCGTTATCTTAATCGTTGAACGCTTAAAGGTGAGCATGTCTAAAAAAATGGACCACCGATAATTTTCTGAGATTTTTTCCTAAAACTCCTCCGATTCTTTCTTACTCCGCGACCTGCGTAAACTGAAAATTCTTTGGTCGTTGTGCGCACCACCAACATTTTCCAACGTTCTCGGTGTACGCAGCACAAAATTGAAGCGTCGTAGCGGAGGGCGACATCGATGAGAGACAAAAACGGCCGCCCGATAACGGCCAATGAAAGGCAACGGGAATGCCTCCAGGAATTGTAGGAATGGGCAAAGCGGTCGCGACGGTGAGAGCGACGCAAACGGGAATGAGGGAACCTGCGAGTATCAGGAATTGGAATTTACAATGAGGGCGCATGGAAATAGTGCAAAATAGCGTCGGGGTAAGTTGTGGGATTTGAGTAAATTAATCAATGCGAAGATTGAAGAAATACCATGTATAAATTAAATACTTTTTTTTCTGTGTGAAACATTGCTGATATAACATAGGTACTTTTTTCAAGTTATTACACGTGGGATCATTAAGAATGCTTCCACATCAGTGCTCAAAATACTTCTTGGTGTCTGCATTCACATATTGATGAAAAATATGATATCAGGTACACCTGAATTAAAGCTACCAATTGTGAATGTCGTTAATAACTTCATACAACGTGTAACTAATTCCTCAGTCATGATTAATTTTTCAATCTACTTTCGGTAGAAACAATTTTGTCCCTCAACCTATCAATATCAATTGACTATTTGGTGCATGCCAATTTACCATTTTCTACATATGAGGTACTGCCGTAAATAGTATTTCATCCAATATTATGATTAAATGTTTAATACATAATTAACCGTTAAACTAGTAAACAGAACTTATCCAAGAATTGTCAGATTGTCCCAATCCCCTTCCTTTCATTAAGTCCTCATCAAAACCTCCTTCCCCAATCACGGAAATTTCGGGAGTAAACTAACAAAGGTTCAGTTGTCGAAACTGAAACTCGGTTTTCCATTGAGTCTTTGTGGAGTCAAGCTGTCCTTTGTGGGACTTCAGGTCGACACGAGACGAGTTTGAAACTTTTAGCAAAACTCGGCCGGCGAGAACGGATTGGCACAGAACTGCTCTCAGTCTTGCCTTTGTCCATGAGCCGATAGACTGGGGCGAGTATGTCAACAATCTTTGGCTCGACTTACTTCATTCTGCACAGCGCGATTAATTTCAAGATTGCTCTAAAAAAGTGAATTGAATGTTAATCCTATAAAATTCTAAGGCATATTACATCGGCCTTTTAATACAGCGTTTCATTGATGAAATTGTATATCTGAGTATATGGTTTGTAAACTTTCTACTCCTAATGAAAAGAATGACGATTGAAGGGTTTTCGTGGTCAACAGCACACGACTACACTTCAGCTTTTTCTTTCCAGTGAAGAAATTTCTTATCAAAATAGACGAAAATCGTGATCATCTCGAGTTGTAGCTTCGCATGAGACAATAAATTATTTCGAAAAACTACATTTAGCTTACTTTCCAAAGGCTGAATTCTGAAAAATGTGATGAGAAAAAATCCATAGTGTTTTTCAAAATGGATAAAAATTTGGCTGCAGAATGCAATTTTTCGCTGTTTTTATGAAAATAATTAAAAACTATGGCTGGATGCGGTCATTCATTTTAAAAAACAAAAATTTTTATCTGAAATGCGGAACACAGCAGGATGAAAGTCAGCCGGAAATTCAACACAGATTCGTTCCGATAATTGTTCCCGTCTATCCAATCATAACAGAGACGAAAATTCTAAATCATAAAATTTTGATGTCATAAAAGCAATTTTGAATCTGAGATCGAAAATAATTATATTTATCATGATGATAAATGTGTTTCTCAGTAAAATTATATAATTTAGTGGACAGATGAACTCGGTGACTAGCTATTCAAATAATCATTTCTGCTGACTGGAATCAAACTGTAGAAGCAAGTGGCGAGATCAAGTGTTCAAAAACTGCTTACTGTCACGCGTATGGAAGGCCAGCAAATTGCAGACAAAACCCAGCTATGATTTTCCATTAGGGAGGCACGGTGTCTAATAATAGGCTAAGAGAGCCGTTCACTGTCACAAGCTATTCAAGGAGCGCAGCAGCAATGAAAGGCGTGATAGAATTTACATGCAGAGTATTGTCGTCAGATTGGGGTGGATATCGGCAGGCGGCTATTCCCCTCTACATTTGAACGCAACGAGACATACGCTCGACAAAATTAAAACTCCAGAACTTGTGGATCCTGAGAATTCTAACTCGCGAGGTTGCCGCGGCGCTTGCTTCTTGGAGACTTTTATGCGGTTTATATTATGATATGATTGTGGGGTACGAGAAAATTGAAATTGTGCCGTCAGCTATACAGAATGAAGAACACTTTGCATTTTTATTTAACAAAATTGCGCTTTAATTAATAATTTGCTGATGAAGAGATTGAGCTTTTACTGATTCTGTAACAGATTATGCGCTAAAAATCAATTGATTTTTTTACCTGTGATTCCCGTGCCTAAACGGGATGAAGTCTTGGAATATTTAAATTATTCTTGTTTATGCACCAATTATGATCCTTATTACGTCTCATGAAAACTTGCAATGCAAAAACCGGAAAGGAATATCAGAGAAGGTGAATACCATTTATTTAATTTAAGATAACTCATCCAGAAATTTCTTTAAGTGCATTTATATCACATTGGAGCGCTAACGTTGGAGTGACGTACCCAGAACTTGCACATTATATGAAACTATTGAAAAATACACATATTTTGACATACCTTTTCAAGAAAGCCAAGAAGTTGAGTCAATGTTGGCTATTATATGAGATTTTGTCATTCAGAAGACTTTCAAAAAGTTTATTCACGCTTTAATTCTCTTTTTCTCCCTGCCGTTCTTTAAAATTTCCTTCCTCAAAATAATTTGCAAAAAGTCTATGTGGTAAATTAAACTTCATCGGTCATCTGTAATATGCTAATTGATTTTTTTAAACATTGTTCAATGTACATTTTTCTGAGATAAATTAAAAAATCATTATTTTTGGGCTTCCTGCATCCTGCGGCTGCAAGATTCTCGTTATACATTCTCAATAAATATTACATGTTTGATCGCTGACCAATCAGTGGTCGATCATGAAAGGACACCTATTTGAATAACAATTAGAAACTTGCTGCAAACTTATTTCTAAAAGAAGAAAACTGTTCATGAGATTAAATTATTTTTGCATTACGAAACTGTGGCTAAATGACCAGCAAAAATGATAGTTTTTAATCAGCAAATTATTCAAAGATGGTTAATTAACTTGTCCAGGTTAACAGCCGCACCTTCACAGTACAGTTTTCTACACACCAACAGCTCTACACACCAACCACACAAAAAGCCTTACGTCACACAACCCATTTTCTCGCACAAAAAGCTAACGTACATGCAGACACGCCTTTACCCTGCCCGTTCAGCCCACCATGATCCCAACATCCTGCACAATTTCAGGTTGTAGATATCAGAGTTGGTTTATAGGCGGCCAATGCATGGCCAGCTGCTGGCCGGGGCTAGTTTAGCCATCATTTTTGATAAGGTTGCACCCAAGGATAATCCTTAGACTGTGAGGAACGCTAGTAAGTGAGGGTCGCCAGTATGTGAGGGTCGCCAGTATGTGAGGGTCGCCAGTATGTGAGGGTCGCCAGTATGTGAGGGTCGCCAGTATGTGAGGGACGCCAGTATGTGAACATCATGCCGTCCTATGACCAATCAATCGACACAACGACCAGCGCAGTTCGCGACACCTGCTCGCTATAACCATGATGACCTTATCACTGATCCATCGGAGACCGACAATCAGTTCATATCACTTTAATTTATATAAAGCACGGACATTCACTTTCAAATCGCCAGCTCGTTACTTTTTCGATCAAAGACATATTTATTACATATTGCCCTATTCCAGACGTAATTCACGAATATTTTTCAAAATAGTGCAGGTTCATAAATTAACGGCAATTACACAAACAAATCATAATATAATTTGTACATCCTTCGATAATTCTCATGCACAGTGTTTCAACTATCCTTCTCCATTACGTTAAGACTAGCATGCATCTTCTTGCATCCAATCGGGGAAATATTGGCCACGCTGAGGTCGACGATCCACGTTAAGCCCTGAAGGCCAATAATATTTCTTCATTATACGATGGCCATCACTGATTAAGTGCGTTAATTCCGTACGAACCCTAGCGTTGAAAATGTAATGGGTGTACCCTTTAGAACGCGATCCATAAACTTGCTTCTGGCATCCAATAAAAAGACACTCCCGAGGGCGCTGTCCTATGAGGGAGACCATGTCCTTCCTTCTCGAGGTGCTGGCTTTTGAGAAGGATGCTCTTTGCAAACTTCTGGAGATTAATCCTACCGTTTATAAGCTTATTTTATATTGTCAGCTGGTGTACAAGTGTGATTTACTTAGTGGTTCTTTAAAAGCGTTAATATTCTTCTAACCGACGCAGCGAATTTTTCCATCCAGCTTTTTAAACTCCATATTCAGTGGCCTTCTTTCTTAGTCTATTTTTTCTGCCCACACTTTTCAATTATTTTTCCAATTTTCATCACTACAACTTCCTTCTTCCATTTGTTCTGTCCGCCCTTTCCAACTCCTTATCTACATGTCATCACTCCAGCTTTCTTCGTCCATTTCTTCGATCCGCCCTTTCACGCTCCTTACCCACTTGAGCCAAGCCGCTCTCCATATATCCAATTTGGCGTAGCCTTTATCAACAGCTACTCAATCTAGCGTAATCTGCTGCAATCGGCTCTGATCGGCTCTAATCTGCTTCGACCTACCAAAACCTCTCCAGATTTGGAGAGATGTTCGATTGTGCAACTTTTCGCTACCAGTCAATCGTTTGAGTCAAATAGACGAAATATCTATTCAGCGAAAGTTTTATTTTATTTTTAATTCTCAATAATATGCAGAATGAAAATGAAAAATTTCAAAGTTTCGAATTAAGAAAAAATCAAAACACGTTCAACTTTTCGTCAAATTAATTGGTTCTCTGTCAGTAATGCATTGAAAATAAAATTTCATGTCTGAGAATGCACTGGTCAAACAGCGAGTTAGATATTCGTTTGTGTATAGTCGCTGCTACTTGAAAAGTTCTAATCTTTTATAAAATGTTAGAAAACCACAAAAAATGGGCAGTCATCAAAATCATCTCGAATTCAGATACGGCCAATGTACTGAACCATGAGTTAAGCACATTGAATCTTGTTCTGGTGGCTGGCTTTAGATTGGCAAGTCGTAATTTTATTTAATTACTATGAACCAAGTAGCGTGCCTGCTTGCTGTGTTCTTGGAGGATGAATAAACGCATTCTGAACGCAAGACACATCGTATTTTCCGGCCCACGCATGTTTATGAGAATTATAGATGTTGGTATGTTAATAAAATTATTGCATGAATGGAAAAAAATGGCCACGGAACATACAGCTTTAGAAAATAATATTTTGGAAATTAGACTCAATTTACCTAAAATGCTGAATAATAAAAATTTCTAATTCATTTGCAGTCAACCGGTAGCGATTTTTCGGTCTCAGATATACAACTTATAATTTTCAGGTAGGTGGATCCTCCGAAATTACTACCTTGGCTAAATGCTTTCGGCCCATCCGCGGCCACCGATACTATGGCCATGATTTCGACTCGGTGATAAGGCCTCTAAAATGAGCCTGCAAACGCTCGTCACGATATTAGCCGCAGCAACCCAATTTCTGCAGGTAATATCCTCGCGCTCTCATAGCCCTCGGAATCGCCGCTAAATTTCGTTGCAGCCACAAAACCGAGACCGAAGACACGGTGGAGAAAACGCCGTTGTAGCAGTAAGGTTTAGCTGCACGATATTGTTGCCACTGCAAGGAGATGTTGCTGCTGCACGATATTGTTGCCACTGCGAGGAGATGTTGCTGCTGCACGATATTGTTGCCACTACAAGGAGATGTTGCTGCTGCACGATACTGTTGCCACTACAAGGAGATGTTGCTGCTGCACGATACTGTTGCCACTGCAAGGAGATGTTGCTGCTGCACGATATTGTTGCCACTGCAAGGGGATGTTGCTGCTGCGCTAAATTGTTGCCACTACAAGAAGGTGTTTCGCATGGAGTTGCTGCTGCTGGTGCTGCATACTATTGTTGAAATTGCATAGAGTTGCTGCTGTTGTAACGCATTGTCGTTACAGTAAGAACTTACTGATGGTGATGCACGAGGTGGTTGCTACTACAAGAATTTGTTGCAAAGGGTTCTTGCTGCGGCATTGAGTTGGTGCTGCAGCACACGTTTTTGAAAAACATGTGTAGATTTTTTCCAATTGCAAACATGAATCTATTTACAATATATGCTAAATTTTTGCTGCAAAGACGTCGTTGTTGCGGTTTGATGTAGTTGTTCACGCAATCGACAGCTGCTGCAGTATGTGGTTGTTCTGATTACGTGTACTAGTAATATTTTACGGTAAAAAATGTAGCCTTAGGTGAAGCTCTGTTAGGTTTTAACTGATTTTGTGAGAGGTTGTTGCAACGCTTTAGGTTATGTTTAATCTGCGGAATGCAGGTGCTAATTCAGGTTGATGTTGCTTCAAAAATGGTTATCAGTTTATTTGCAATTTGACATTTTGTTTGTTGAACTGAAGATGGAGCTGGGCTCGGAAACGCTTTCAATGAAGAGGCGGAAAATTTACGTGGCGTTATCATTATTTTAAATTGTAAGTGAAGTTACTATTTAGGAATAGTAAATATAATATAATATAATACAGAACCACACTAGCTCTCCCAAATGAATTTTCAATGTTGAAGTGCATTTTAGCATAAAAAATGTTAACTTGTTTTTATTCGGCTACTCACTGAGACTACGGTGTCAACATCAAGTTACGTCAGTTGTAGGTTTCTTGAGAAGAAATCAGTTTTACATAATTATCTAATCTTGGACAGGACAAAAAAAACTCAAGATGAACGAAGTGTACATGAACATTACATCAAATTGATCAAAAGCATGGGAAATATATCTTCTCCTATTGTGTTAGCCTATACTCAATTCAAAAACAATCTTGCTTCCTAAAACATAAAAATTAATTTCAATTTTCTTTCAGAGTGCAAAGTGATGAAGACGAAGAAGTAAAAATGTGCTCTAAATGCCTTTTTTCTGCATAGTTAAAAAAATAAAAAATAATTGCATTTATTCAACAAAAAATGATTGCATATATTCAACATTACAATTTTTTTCAAATCCGATGATTAGATTTATTCAAACTGGATTTTAACTCGTGATAGCCTTCTGCCAGATCAATTAACGAAATAATTCCAACAACAAAATGAAATAAATGCGATGTTTTTCTCTAAAAAAGCGAACTTGCAACAAAATTTTAGAGTCATAAATAAAGGCCATGTTTGTCTCCGTTGTAGGACTGGCGGAGGCCACTACACGCTGTGAGCCCTCGTGGTGGTCGTGCTCGCATCTCAACGGTACTGCATTCATTTTAGTCGAAAAATATAACTCAGTACTCACTGTAGTAAGTGACAGAGAGCACATTTTCTCGTCGACGAAAAAGGGTCACGGACGGACGGACGGACGGACAGACAGACGGACAGACGGACAGACGGACGGACATGACGAGAACAATTGCGCCCTTTTTCCATAAATGAGAAAATGCGCTAAAAATTAAATGGGTTGTCGGCATTCATTAATTTGAAAAAGTAATTTGTCAGTTTAGAGATCAACTATTGGGAAAAATATATTTGCAGTTATATTTAAAAGAATTCATGTTATTTATGAGGAGCGGGCGATCTATTGAAATAATATCTATCTATATCTATTGAAATATTATATGATACACTGCGTTATAACGCGCTAAATACATGAAAGATCAACTATTAAATAATGTTGCTATTTTGTTCAAAATTTTTGGAAAAAGGCATGCCCTGTAAAACTTTACATCTACCTAAAATCTACATGTAATGGCACCACGAGAGTTTAGGATGAGCATTAATAGGACTCTGCAAGACGTGTTTTCCAGCGAATGTCAAATTGAACGACGCATTACAGACGCTACAAATCGTTACGTTTACGCTGATCGCTAGGCACACTGAGTAAAAGTCGCCAGGTATGTGGCGACTTTATTACTCAATTGATTGCGTGGTAACGAGTGAGCCATGATGACCGTCCTGCTCACGGCTAGAGAGATGGCATGAGCTGGGAATAAAAATTGGTGAGCATGAATTGCATTCCCTTAAGAAGAAATGCAAGTAAGAGAAAGGCAAGGAAATCAATTGTTGACTGGGTGATTGAATGAGTGATTATTACAAATTTAATAGCTGGAAAAGGAAAATTGGTGAGCATGAATTGCATATTCCCTTAAGAAGAAATGCAAGTAAGAGAAAGGCAAGGAAATCAATTGTTGACTGAGTGATTGAATGAGTGATTATTACAAATTTAATAGCTGGAAAAGGAAAATTGGTAAGCATGAATTGCATTCCCTTAAGAAGAAATGCAAGTAAGAGAAAGGCAAGGAAATCAATTGTTGACTGAGTGATTGAATGATTGATTATAACAAATTTAATAAAGATAGAGAGAGATCGTGCTAATGTGAACGTGAGACAGAAAGAAGAAATCGCAAGCGGCAAGTGACCGAGCCTAAGCATTCATTAGATAATTGAGAAAGCATCGGAGCTGTAGCGATAAATAGTGTAATTAATTTTTGTCTTAAACGGTCCGCGGGGAATAATTGGAGCGACGCCGTGTGGTTTATGGGGAAGAGACTTTGAGGGGTTGAAATAAAATGAAAAATATAATTTAGAGGATGAAAAGAAAATAGAAACTTGGATAATAAAGAGCGATGGAACGAGGAGCGTGAAATATGAAATGGAACAATGATGAGAAAACACGCGAGGGAAAATAGAAGGCGCATAAGTAAGAGAAAGGCAAAATGTCAATGGGTCAGAGGTGAAAAATCTAAATTATAAATCATATGTGTGCATTGCACACAAATGGTATTCACGCCGCAAATTTAAAATTGTACGTTTTAATCGTAAATCATGTAGTGAAAGATTTTCTTCAGTCAACACGCGAAGTTCTCTCCTAGATTCCAATATTCACAATTTTACAATTTTTTGAATAGCAGTCGAGAACATATACAGGGAAACTAAGATTTAATGTTCATGCGGTTACACGCGAGTATTATTCCTATTAATAGGAATTTAATCCTCAAAAGTAGGAATTTTTCAAATAAATTTTACAAATTAATAATATTATTGAGTTTTGGTGAGTTTTGTTTTCGTTACAACTCAGGCTTTATATTCATGTCACTTAACTTTGATTTTGCTGTGACTACCAAAGCATTCATTCTTCACATCCTCACTGGATGTGATTCATTACATTAATTATAATGCATTATTTTTAAAGCATTCACAATTCTAAATTTACAGCGTCCACAGCAACATTGGTTAGAAGACAAAAGCCACACCTGAGAGATCAATGGAGGGAGTCAATCTGCGTCCAGAGAAGATCTCTCGTCTCTCGGTGGCTGCTTGCTTTTTCAATCTCTCTTAATTTCGAGCCACTCGCTCCCGCAGCCCGCGTCGCCCCCGGATCGCAACATTTTCTCCTTCCTGAAGACTCCCTGGGGCGTGATCGCCGGCCCCGCGGATGCCGTAAAGTGCAGTGCGTGGCGCGCACGGCCGACCTGCCCTAATCACGCAGCCTCAGCGCAGCCCGCTGCGCTGAACACCGTTACTGTGTGGCAACGGTGTTCAGCGTACAAGGTTGCCTCAGCGCAGCCCGCGCTAAACACCGCTGCCTGCCACGCGGCTTAGCTTAGCGCAGCCCGCACTAAACACAGCGGCCTGCCACCTGGCTTAGCTCAGCCCGCGCTAAACACCGCGGCCTGCCACCTGGCTTAGCGCAGCCCGCGCTAAACACCGCTGCCTGCCACGCGGCTTAGCTTAGCGCAGCCCGCACTAAACACAGCGGCCTGCCACCTGGCTTAGCTCAGCCCGCGCTAAACACCACGGCCTGCCACACGGCTTATCTCAGCACAGCCCGCGCTAAACACCGCGGCCTGCTACGCGGCTTAGCTTAGCGCAGCCCGCACTAAACACAGCGGCCTGCCACCTGGCTTAGCTCAGCCCGCGCTAAACACCACGGCCTGCCACACGGCTTATCTCAGCACAGCCCGCGCTAAACACCGCGGCCTGCCACACGGCTTATCTCAGCACAGCCCGCGCTAAACACCGCGGCCTGCCACGCGGCTTAGCTCAGCCCGTTACGTTGATGATGCAAAATATTTTCTTAGGGCTGCACACTTTCATTTTTGAAATGCATGATCGTTAATGAATGTAAAACACAGTTAAAGTTTCATTGGAAACTCATTAATGAGTTTTTGTTAGGAAATTGTACTATAAGAGCGTTCGGTCTAGTTTAGTACATCAAAGCAATAATATAGATTGATGCAAAACTTGTGAGAACGGAATGAATGTAAATAGTCTTTCTTGTTCAAAGTAAAATACGTTGCATTTTTTAACACTTGAAAAATCTAAGTAAGTTCAATTTCAGCTGACTGCGGAAAGTTTTTTTCTATGAAAATTTAAGGTTTATATGCAGCAAGAAACCAATTGTTCGAAAAAGCCAATGTAAGCATATTCTTGAAATTTATAACTTGTACCGCAAGCGATATGAACAATATGAAGAAAACAGATTTTTGCAGATATTTTTGCGTAAATATTTCCAAAACTGCAAAATTTTGAAATTCCTCATCATTAAAGATAATTGATTCTTCACGAGTTGAATTATTTTTAAGTTCAGTAAATGTTTGCGTCTACGATGGTAATTAAACTATTTGCGTCTACGATGGTAATTAAACTAAATTGAAACTATTTTTTTCATAAGCTCTTATAAATTTAATAATGAAACCGGAATGCTCTAAAGTGTTTGTAATTTATATACCCATATAGATGAAAGCTGAATAAACCTCGAATATGCGACAAATTAGTTCAATTTCGTGGTATTTTCTAACAACATTATTGAAGTTGTAGAATTAAATATAGTATGGTATTATAACACCAAAAAATTTGGAACGATGTAAGAGAAAATACTTCCATTACATGATCATAGAAATTAATCTTTAGCCCCAAGCATACATTCATTTAATCTCGCTCTTGCACGTAAAAGTTTTTTCCAATGTTCATTACATAAACGCAGATTTTTTTTTCATTTTAGTTATTTTATTATTTTACATACCATTTAGTTCTATTTGATAATTTCACTACAGAAATTGCTAATTTTGTTGTTATTTCCATAATTAGGATTTAGTTAATAAAAAACATACCCGGTGTGAGGCCGCAGAGCTAAGCGTTCCAGTTGATGAGCACTTCATGAACGTGAGTTGCGAGCTACTCATTTTCTATGCCGTGAAATTACTTCATAAATCCTGAACTTAAGACGCATAACTGGTATGCAAAAGTTCACGAAATAACTTTTTAAATTTACGATTATACCGCTCGCTTGCTCACTAAAAGCTCAGTGCAGAGCCTTTTAACTGATCGCACTGCAGGCTTTCATATCATTGCAGTTGGGAGTAAATGGACAATTTGTTAACACCTACTTTGTAAACGACTACTTGCATTCTTTAATCCTACGTTTAATATAACAAACCCCGATGAATATGAGCACATAAGTACATTTCGGAGTACGATAGTGTCTGAGAAACACAGGTGCCGTAATATTTTAACCTTAACGACCGTACTTTGTTCGCTCAATTCTACTAGCAACATCCATAGGAGCGATGGACAGAAGCCATGAGTGTCTTTTAGAGGGCGGCACCGTAATAGAAATAAAGGTGCTTTTCATAGTTCAACTCGCTGCTGCTCCTCCACAAAAGCCATCTTGGGGAGGAGGAAAGCCATAGGGAGGCTCCGATCTCCTCTTGCGGAGGCCATTTCTTGGCGGCTAACAATAAAAAATCAAACTACTTTGCTTGAGTAGGAATAAACGTGCGACGGATGGAATAAAAACGGAATGAAGTGGTCATATTGTAGGATGCTGCGGACGATGTGCATGCCGTTCATAGGGCCTCCCGGGACCCGCACGACCACTCGTCCGCATACGCATTGCCTCATGGTTCTCTGAGGGCGAATTGCGGACGCACACCTGAATAAAATGAAGCACCTCGACCATAGTTCGCAAGTCACAGCATTTCCACCTTCAACTTCACAACAATGTGATGAGGAGTGAAAATGTTTGAAGCCTCATTTGCATTATGTTGTTTGTGAAGTTTCTTGAAAGCCGCTGAAAACGAGAGCTTCCACGACTGTTCCAGCAGCGAGTGGGTGCAACAGTTTGTAACATGAACCAGTCGAGCAGCGCACTCCACTTTATTGTGAAACAAACACTGTTTCCACGGAAGCTACACAAAAAGGATCGGCGAATTCAATTCGTAAGATTACAGTCATCCGAATCAATTGATCATTGCGGCTTCCAATTGCTCAATCCGGACACATGGTGACGAATGTCGGTCCCTAGGCTCCGGCAGCCGTTGTCGACGCCTCCAATCCCGTTATGGAAGACCGTCTCAAAACCATCGAGGCCACCGTCACCTTATGGGGCACTGATCGAAACTTGATGGCTATCCCCCTGGAACCCCGAGTATCGTGAAGTGTTGCGCGCACTTTCGATGAAGCGACTCGATCGTTTCCTTTTCTTTTAATCAAATGCGTAATATTTGCGGAGAAATACCGAGAGCAAAACAACTTTAATTCGGTTTTATTTTACTTAGCGAACCAATTCTAGTTTTTCATCGTGGTTGTTGTGGATGCTACTGATGTATTGGTGTACATTGAGTAATGATTACATTGTTCAGGTTGAATGTTGGCACACTTCTAATTTTTTTGATTAATTCTCTGAACTTGAGAGGAAAAATTAAAATTGAGACATGTGTTCGAAATATTCAATTTACGCAATGCAGCTTTTATTTCTGGCAATTTTCTCTTATTTGGCTCTCTAATACATGTGATAATTATGTGAATTCGCATAATTTCAGCATGAAAATTATTAAGAAGGCAGGAAAAACAATTGAAGGAAAATATTTTCATCGAAATATTTCTATCTTCACCAATTTTTCACACTAACCAAGCATCTGTAAAGCATTCAAATTTAGTTATCCAGATGTTACCTGATATATAAAATGTTGCTATAATCAATGTTGAGCAGACGCTCAACATTGATATATAAATTGTCCTCATTCTATCAAAGCTGTACAACATCATATTTTTAAATGATTCTTAGGAAGTTTTACGTGATATTACCATATAAACTTGAAATTTTAAATTCCGCCTGAAAAAAATTGACCACTAATTTATTACTGCCAAGTTTGCGATAATATAATTACATTCTATGTTAACTCAATTTCTTGTCATTGAAGATAAGGAACATTTAAGAATATCAAGCCTCTTTCATTGGTAAGGAAATGTTAAGAGTTTACCTCCCGATTATTTTCATAAACATAAGATGGATAATGATGAAAATAAGTGTGTAATATCT
The DNA here is from genome assembly GCF_000764305.2 of Hyalella azteca. Taxonomy (NCBI): domain Eukaryota; kingdom Metazoa; phylum Arthropoda; class Malacostraca; order Amphipoda; family Hyalellidae; genus Hyalella; species Hyalella azteca. The sequence goes on from NW_025936959.1 coordinate 535,315, forward strand.
CAAAATTTACCTTTAGAATTTAAATCAATGAAAGTATAAACTATTTTCCTCTAGAGAGCACAGACAAATTTAGTAATTATATTCGTTTAGAAAGTCTGTTTGCATCTGGAAGAGTTCAGTGCCGTGGTCGACGGTAGTTTGAGGAATAGCAAGCGTCATAAGAGCATCCCACTGCCAACTGTGAACATGAAATGACATCCACATTTGCATAATGGGCAGAATTTTCCATGGGCATTGCTAAGGGAACGAACAATTCTGCTTCGTCACGCAAAAACTCCCTAGTGTGAAAAAATGTTCACCGCTTGAATGAAGCGCTTCCCGAATTAAAGGATTTTGCTTATTCGCAATTTGTGCTTCGAGCCAAACTTTTTCAAAACGTACAAAATGATCATATAAAAATCATTTACATCTACATATCCTTCATATTCGTGCCATTTCCTCACATTTATTTTATCGTAAACACGAACAGTAATCATTATTCGCGAGCGTTTCCTAATGCCTAATATCATGCGATGTCCTAACCTAAAATATATCTAGATTGAATTCAAAATTTTATCAATTTTTAGATTGAACTCGCCATTTTATCAAAATCTTAAAATTGCTTTGGCGTAATTGCTAAATTTCTTGAGTGAAGACATAATTCCATGCGTTCTCTACATACATCCAGAATAATTATTAACAATACAAATTGAACAGTTAGAAATATTAATAATGCACCACTTAAAAATAAAAACTCAGTGATGAGATGAAACAAATTCAAACATAATCAAAAACTGTTAAAAGAACCTCGAGCAACCCACTGTTCTACGCTTTTTGATCTTCACTTTTCTACGGAGATCAGAGAGAGCTGCGAAAGAAAGAAGCCTTTCAGCACATTGTTCTTTTTTGAGGTCTTCGGTGTAGCAATAATCGTAGATCGCGGACAGCATCGTTAGCTGTCACTGTAAGAGCTCTACTAGACCTACAAGATCACGCAACTTCCAATACCAATTCTAACGCACGCTCTTATTAGACACCAACTTGCTGCGTGGGCCTGCGGTTCCTTTCAACTTAAAATTGTAGGTGCATCAACAGCGGCAGGTTTGACCGAATTCAGGCCTCCGATAAGGCGGCCATGCCATTTATGGGCGAGAGTGTTGCGGCCATGCCATTTATGGGCGAGAGTGTTGCGGCCATGCCATTAATGGGCGAGAGTGTTGCGGCCATGCCATTTATGGGCAAGTGTGTTGCGGCCATGCCATTTATGGGCGAGGGTGTTGCGGCCTTGCAGTTTATTTTGAGCCAATGATTAGGTCATGTTATTCATAAGCACTGGTGTTACGACCATAAAGTTTATTTTCCGCCGATGATATTTTTCTGAAAATTTTGAGCCGCCAATGATGTCCGGGACATTGACAGGCCAATAATAATGCGGCCTAGTAGTTCATAGGCCGGCGATGACGCAGTCAGGGCATCTCTAGACGATTGATTATTATTCGCCTAAATGACGACCTCACGTAGGCAGCTTGACTCACATCCACTGACAAATCAGTGAATAAATTCTTGGAAGAAATTGCAAGCCAGTTCAATGATTGCTCATTATTTTTATCAATTATTAATACCAATTTTAACTTTTTTCAATTAATATTAATCTACCACTATTCATGATCATTATGGTGAAATGAACAAAATCAGTCCGATATCAACCCTAGCGTTCTTGCAATAACAATTTTTATAAATATTGACTTCTAAAATATATATCCTTTTGTAAAACGACGGTTTTTAAAATAATCCTAATTGAATTTACGGAATTTTTCTGTTATTTTCAGGCCTGGATTCCTCGGACTCGATGAGTAAAAATTTCGACGGCAACCCAACGGGCGTCGGCAAAAAGAAGAAAAAGAAGCGCCGTCACAGGTCAGATTTAACAATTATTTGTATTTTGCTTTGAATTTAAACTTTAATTTTAAATGCTTCAACTATTATTATAGATAACGATTATCTTATGTTATTAAGGCCATGACGTGTTACAGTCATCTGTAGATGTCAAAAGTTAATATGTGATTTCGCATTTAAAGCAGAAATATGATTTCTTATTTAGATAAATCGGAAATACACGCCCAATTTCAAACGTTTTATCCATTCCGTGACAATGAAAGGTTGCAAGTAATATTACATTACATTAAACCAATTAAAATGTAAAAGTCAATATTTAATATGTGTTTTGGCATTTAAAGCAGAAATATGATTTCTTATATATATAAATCGGAGATACACGCCCAATTTTAAACGTTTTGTCTATTCCATAACAATGAAAGGTTGCAAGTTATATTACATTATATTAAACCAATTAAAATACTCCTTCCCTCTCTTGTTCCTGGCTTTCCTCACCCTCACCCTTGTTTCCCCTCTACGCCAAGACCCTCTCAATATTCCACTGTTCCTGAAAATTAAAAACCGGTCGCCTAATTGGATCCTCAAATCCTAATGGCCTTCGACCAGACTGATTCCCACTCCTAATTATCGTTTTGGAAACTAATTATACTTCCATGGCAAATTATCGGGTGACAAACTAATTATATTCCCTCATTTTATTCCCATCTGGTAAAGTAATAACGGTTTTATTTTTAACTATATTTTTTTTCAATTGTTATTATTATCTAAGATGAATGCTACGCTGATGACCTTTTTTCTATCTCAAATTGTCAGGAAGTAAACTATTATGTTGTTCACACATATTTTTTCCGAAATGAGTTTGAGGTTCCCTCTCACTCTGAACAATTTGTTTTATTTTGATGCATGAAATTTCACGGCGCAAAATCAATGTACCATAATATTTTACACGACTTTCAATTTGCGAAATTAAGTTTATTATTAAGCTTCTGATTTTCCAGGATTTCATTTACGAAGTGTATGAGCAAAATCTAACGGAAATTTAGCAGACCAGCCGTCCCGTATGACATGCATGGCCGCAAACAAAGGGGCCAATTTTCATAATAGTTAAAAACCATGGGAAAATGATGTTGGGGCTTTCAAGTGATTGTTTTGAGCACATCGCCTGCAGGCTTGTCATCTTGTCCTTGTAGTGAGCTTCGGGTGACGTTTATATGGCGTCACAATTCGGCGACGTTAATGAGACGCACGCGATGATGATGTTGAAATTCTCTCCAAATACTATAATTTTAAATGCAGCGATGTTGTTGAAACGAGTGAAGCTTTCACTCCACGTACCATAAATTCGGGATGCAGTGACGTTTATAAGACGCCTGCCATAATGATGTTGAGATTCACTCCAAATGCCATAATTTTAAATGCAGCCATGTTGAAACGAGTGAAGCGATGATGTTGAAATTCACTCCACGTACCACAATCGGGGATTTAGCGACGTTGTTGAGGCGTGTACGACAATGATGTTGAAATTCACTCCAAATACCATAATTTTGGATGCACTTGATAATTAATAATGTGAAAAATCTGATATTGACTTGTGAAACAGCGCAGTGGGGTTCTTGATGCACATAATTTGATGAGAATGTAATTAATTGGTTCCCATGTTATCAAAAGAATCTAAATTCAACAAATCATACAAGTATTTCTTGATGCACCTGATTTTACACATACTTTGATAGGTCTTCATTTAATTATAGAAATCAATGAAATATTCCCGCTGATGAATGATCCTAAAGCAAATTATTTTTATAAGCAAATTATTTTGCATGCATCCTAGCATGAAAGGAATTCAATCGCCATTAATTTTGCATCAATCGCGCATTAGTCAATATTTGGCTGTCACTGGTAAACCAATCATAACATGTAATTTTTTGGCATTTGTCCTGAAATTCCAGCACACTTTTGTGAACTTAGCATTCCTGGTGCTCAGTAATTTCAGTTGAAAAAAAAAACGAAATTTTCATGTGACGTCAATTCATTCACATTTATAATATTCAATTCATATAGCCGAAACGTTAACCAATTTGCGATCATGTAACCTATAACCAATTTGTCATTTACAACATGACTTCACAACATCAGACTAATTCACTTAATGCGTTTAATAAATAGTAAATGTGTAGAGACAATGTGCTAGCTATCACCTCTGAACCTATTTGCAGTAGGTGATAAGTAAAGCAACTTCTCTCGTCTCAAACTTCGATGTTTGTCAAGGATTAGAAAGCTTCCCATCGAAATAAAATGTTCAATTTAAAAATAAAACATTTTTTTGAAGTGCAATCTACGATTTATTGAAGCTGGCCGCCTTAAACCTGCCATATAAGCCGCTGTGTGCCTCGCGCGCGCGTCACCGCACAGACTGACCGTGAACTGCGCTACAATGAACTGCCATGTATAATTCTGCTCCAGGCTGCCGCATGACTTGATGGATTGAGTCGTCGCTGCAAGCTTTAGCGGGCTGCAGACAGCAGAAGAGTAGCGTCTGCAGACTGCAGACTTTAGAATAGTAGCGTGTGCAGACAGCAGGAAAAATAGCGTCTGCAGACAACAGGCAGCATTGAATGAAGACAGAAGGAGGATAGCGTCTGTAGACAGAAGGAGGATAGCGTCTGCAGACAGAAGGAGGATAGCGTCTGCAGAGCGTCTGCAGACAGAAGGAGGATTGCGTCTGCAGACAGAAGGAGGATAGCGTCTGCAGACAGAAGGAGGATAGCGTCTGCAGACAGAAGGAGGATAGCGTCCGCAGACAGAAGGAGCATAGCGTCTGCAGACAGAAGGAGCATAGCGTCTGCAGACAGAAGGAGCATAGCGTCTGCAGACAGAAGGAGCATAGCGTCTGCAGACAAAAGGAGGATAGCGTCTGCAGACAGTAGGAGGAAAGCGTCTGCAGACAGTAGGAGGATAGCGTCTGCAGACAGAAGGAGCATAGCGTTTGCAGACAGAAGGAGCATAGCGTCTGCAGACAGAAGGAGGATAGCGTCTGCAGACAGAAGGAGGATAGCGTCTGCAGACAGAAGGAGGATAGCGTCTGCAGACAGAAGGAGCATAGCGTCTGCAGACAGAAGGAGCATAGCGTCTGCAGACAGCAGTACATTATTGTGGCAATATCATTTGAGTTTATTCCGAAGTGGGCGGAAGTTCGTGGCATTTCTTCAGTTTTTATGCCTCATCACTGCAAATAAACTAATTCCGATAGCCGGGAACCTATTTCTTTACACACTTGGAAAGTTCTCGTTTAATTTTAACAAATACTGAACAGGTTTTACTTTAACTTACAACTTACTTTGAAGTGACCACTTCGTCTCCGTTGAATCACCGTGTAAGTGATCAACTATTAACGAGTATTTATCTTCATTTTCCGCAACGGCCCATCATATCTCAGGCGAGTAACACAGATAACAATCATTGCCGCATTAGAGCTGGCCGACCATTGGCCGTTGTTTGGCCATAGAAAATGCAGCGATATATGACGCTGTCATACACGCATGTGTCGTGGTACACAGCCTATATGTGCCAATACAAGCAATCAGGATACTTAGGCAGGCTAACGTGTCAATTACAGAGTCTATTAAATCCCAATTTGCGACGCCAGGATGTTCGTTAGACACCGACGAACATCTGAATCATAGCTGAAAAATATCTACGCCGCATAGATGAATAGACACCTCATTTAGCAAGCACTTATTGGACAAAAATATGCGTGCCATGCTGCGCGGTTTAATGCGGTCATAGTAACGGACATAGAAGAAATCGGAATTCAATTGACGAGATCTGATTCGCTGAACGTTAGTGAAACTTTTTGGTAATTAATAAAAGTGCGAATAGTATATAATTTAAAGTTGTATAGTTTCCCTGTATGAATTTGAGTTATAGTTTTCATTCACGTAAAACTCGCATTCGTGGTCGAATGCTTTTAAACAATGTTTTTGTTTTCTGAATGTCTCTATTTTGTATAAACTTCTGCTTTTATGTTATAATTAATTCATTCATTCCAATTCATTTCAATTCATTTGCGCCACATAGTCATTTTCAGTTGAAGACAATAATGACTCATCACTGACGTCACGTTTTTTACATGCAACCTTACGCCAACATTATTTATTGTCTGGCTAGTACATTTAATTAAGCATTGAAGTAAGTTAGAATGTTTATAACCATGATTGCTTCCACCTTTAGGCTATGATTGAAAATTAATTCAAATAGTGGCCTGAAGTATTTACCTTAATAACGAATCTATTATAACGAGACTATGAGACGAATTCGATACCAGTGTGAGTGATTAGACATATTTTTTTAAAATTACCGCCCGCGTCAGGCTGTTTGTTACCAGAAACTTTTACTCAGTAAATGAGAAATTAATATATGGAGTTGAAATGAACCATAATATACATGACACTTTCATACCTTTAGGTAAAAATGTTCATTTAGGACTGGAATGTGGAAAGAAATGCGTTTTGGACCGTAAATTATTGATATTTAGGACCTGAAAAGGCGACAAATTATCATGCAACTCATCTCTTTTGTTCTTGCTCGATCACAGCCGCGGACGCTACTGCCTTTCGTTTGAAACCTCCAAGTCATGCTCTGAACCTGAGCTCGAGCAAAAACTCCAGAGTGAAAAAAGAGGAAAGTAGAGTCATAAAAATAAACCTGCTACATTACCGAATAAATTATAAATTTCATAATCATCTATTAACTGCAAATTTAAGACAAGTTAGAGTTACCGCAACTTATTAGGGTCCAACACTAGACCGACAATGTACGTCAGAATTATATAAATTGTAAACTTACTTGAAAATGCAACATCAAAGTTGGAAAAAGTTCAATTCCAAATTTTTTCATGTTACGATGCATAATTTGACTCGCAATTAATGGGGCGTGAGGTCACTCGATCAAGTCAGAGGGTTTGAGGTTCGCACCCCCGATGCACTGACGCTAATTCCGCGTCATTGCATTCCAAGCTGTCGAAGTCGAGGCAAATGAAAGAGACGTATTTCAATATTTCATGATTATCCGCAATCAATCTTGATTTCTCTTAAGAAATGCGTTTTGGACCGTAAATTATTGATATTTAGGACCTGAAAAGGCGACAAATTATCATGCAACTCATCTCTTTTGTTCTTGCTCGATCACAGCCGCGGACGCTACTGCCTTTCGTTTGAAACCTCCAAGTCATGCTCTGAACCTGAGCTCGAGCAAAAACTCCAGAGTGAAAAAAGAGGAAAGTAGAGTCATAAAAATAAACCTGCTACATTACCGAATAAATTATAAATTTCATAATCATCTATTAACTGCAAATTTAAGACAAGTTAGAGTTACCGCAACTTATTAGGGTCCAACACTAGACCGACAATGTACGTCAGAATTATATAAATTGTAAACTTACTTGAAAATGCAACATCAAAGTTGGAAAAAGTTCAATTCCAAATTTTTTCATGTTACGATGCATAATTTGACTCGCAATGGATGGGGCGTGAGGTCACTCGATCAAGTCAGAGGGTTTGAGGTTCGCACCCCCGATGCACTGACGCTAATTCCGCGTCATTGCATTCCAAGCTGTCGAAGTCGAGGCAAATGAAAGAGACGTATTTCAATATTTCATGATTATCCGCAATCAATCTTGATTTCTCTTAATTCTTAATTGAGATCTGGTTCTTAATAATTATCAGTGGTTGATCACCGGACAAAAGTAGAGCCGAAGAATCTACCAAAATTTAAGCTAGAGCGCAAATTTGGCAGCAAATACACAAAATTTAATTCAGAGAACCACAAGTACAACATATTCCAAAATTCTATAAACAATTTCGCTCGCAAATTATCAAAATTTCAAATAATTTCAAATTTTATACTTTGACCACCGCATCATAGGCGTCCAGTCACTGATCATTTACAGGCCGAATGTAAGACGCCTAGGAGCAAGAAATGACGCCACGCAGTTAAGTTACCGATATACTGTCATCATTGAAATCCGTCAGATGCTTTTCAGTGGTCGTATTATTATTAGTAATAAGCACACAGTTTTTAGTAGTCGTATTAGTATTAGTTATCGAAGCACACGATTTTTAGTTGTATTTGAATTATTTATTAGTCAAAGCACGCGATTTTTAGTAGTTGTACTCGTATTATTAATCAAAGTAGCTGATTATTAGTAACCGCGTCGGTGTTCGTGACTTATGAAAAGCCAGTGCCCAAAATAACTAACGACTCATATGGTAGGAATCAACTTGCACTTTTGACCAGAGTTCCTCACGCGGTGAAGTAGTCAGTCGGCTAAACGTGTGATCTCCTCTGCTCATTTTAGTGGGTTTAGCAATGAATTATTGAGGGTGACTCAGCAAGAATTAGCACGAGCGCACTATGATTAACTCGGGCTGACATAAGCCGTATCTTGTCGGTTCTTTCTTACCATCTAACCAATCTAAGGCTTATCTCCAAAACTCGGCGACTTTTTGCTTCGTGTCACCGAATTAAAGACCAAATGTGACATTCGAGATCGCGATAACGCAGAGTTAAGGCCCTTTTTCTTTAACTACTGCCATTTGCTTTCAAAACCTGAAATTCTTCTTGCCACTCATTGCAAGGCAAGCTATTTTGTCATTTGAATTAATTATTTTAATATATATTAAACATCATGTTGCAGCCTTCTACTGTCATTTTACTCATTATTTTGAATAAATATATTGCTCTAACCTTCGAATTCGGGATATAAATAGAAATTTTTTGAATATGTTGAGGTTTTACCTGATATATGATATTTTACACAATATTCAGTATCCGCGTTGTATATACCGGACATACTAAAATATATTCAACATAAATGCATATATATTTTACAAAGGTTTTTATATCTTGAAAGGCTTGCAGCATTGTTGGACAGCTACATGTGAACTGCTCGGCAGTGATCTCTGTGAATTCGAACATATTAATCCATGTTTACATGACACAATCTATCTAATCTCAACATAGCAATGATTTCAAAAATAAAAAAAAACATAGCAAAATTACGCACATGGGTGATTAACGCAAGACAAATATCCCGCTCTTGTTTCAGATAAACACGACGGGAACTATGCCATTTATCAACAGATTATCGTCGTATAATGTGCAGTAATAATGAGAATGGCATCACATCAGTCGACAGATAAATATATTTCCCCCTGTCTCTCAAAAATCTGCCCTGGATTTGCGACGGCTGATTATATTGGTCGAGCGCAGCCAAAAAACGTTTGCAATATTTTCGCATCGATGTGCTGCAAAAGAAACATATATATTGAATCGCAATTTCCGGTGGCAATTACCGCATCTCAAGCAATATAGCTAATTACTTGGACTCCGTAAAGCAACAACATCCGAACTTTTCAAAAGACCGCCCTAGAATAACTAGCACACAACATCCGGTGACATTATTCTATGGCAATACATATAGCCCAGCGTCTGCCTGTCATAACTTGTGTGCTGGTTAAGCGACCCATTTTGTTATTAAGATTATGCCACGTCATGCCGGCGTCCAGCATAAAGCTTCATTAGGGAGGCTATCTGCGGATGCCGCTTCCGTCTGATGCGTTTCCTGCCCAGACTTTATATTAATCCTTCACTAATTGCGCCGCTCGAACCATGGCTTCGTGAATGCTGCGTGACAGTGAGAGTCAAGTTTCTCCACAATCTCACGCTTACGTCATCCAAAACACAGCCAAATAATAGCATTCAATGATTGTTGTACTCTTCTACCTATTCCTAAAAATTATCAAATAATACTTTTATTAGCCTGTCACATAAGGTGAACGGAATTAATTTTCTAGCATAGTCTCAATCAAGAAAAATCTCTAATACTTACTCAGGCAATAAGAAGTGCCAGAGATCCTACCGATAAATTATTTGGCTCACTCTTGACTGAAAAATTTTACGATCAGTTACTAAGGAAGAATATTCATCGATCTTCATTATATACGATAGGTTACGATATGGCTTTAACCTAGAATGACAGAAGTGACGACATGGATAAGCATAAATGGTATAAATAGATGAAAGAGCTCATGTTAAACGTCTAAATCCATTATGTGAAAACAAAACATGTATGATTCACCATTGGCCATCGAGCGGCCAACGATCGTCGTACGAACTTTTCCAGCCAGGAACGGCCGGCGTTTCATGCTCCATTTGGTGCTCGATTACTGGCCGCGTCCCGATCAACTAATCACTTTCTTTCGGGAGGCCGAAGGTCTGCCTGTAAAACGCCTGATGGGATCAATATCACTCGACGAAGGCTGATCCTGGCCTTCATTTGTCGCAGCTTTAGACGCCCATCTGGTGGCCCCTACGGCGGTGACTTAATCGTTCCTCATAATTGTCCGACATTCGGGCCGAGATAATGTGGCTGAAGGCCAGAACTACGGGCGAATGATGTAGTGGTAGTCTTTGGAAACTTATTGATGCTTCAACACCTTACTAGTTTTTCGAATGTTTGAGGCTCAATAGGAGTAATAAGGCAATATTGTAAACTAAGCTTAAAATCTCGTAACAATTTCTGTGGATATAAAATCGATGCAATTACGTTTTCGTGGTTCGGTAGTCAATGTTGCCATGAGGCAGTAGATTTTATGAGAAAATTTGGACCTCTCACGCCTTGTAAGAGGTAATCCCGAGATAGTTACCGTGTGCTTGTGGTATACTATAGTCATTGATATTAATGGGGTAACATATTGCGGGCCAAGACTTGGTTTTAGTAAGACTTGATGGATATATAATGCCACTATAAAATTTGATGCGACGGTTATTTTTTTTCAACCCTTCAATCCAACTACTAAATCTGAACATTTTCATTTACATTTCAATTCAAAGTGGTGTATCGCATTTAATGTCGTGCATATTCAATGTCATGTAGTTGAATGTACTAATTTCAACGTGTAGTTGAATGTAATAGTAAAGGTCAACCCGCTGTGTTGTCGGCTTTAGCTAGAAGAATACACGTCCCACAAAATTCAATAAATACATTACAAGGTACTAAAGATATTTATCAATACTGCAAACACTCACAAAAAAGTATTAGGAACATTGTGCTATAGTTTTCGAGAAAAATATATCAGGAATTATTTGATTTTTTTTAATTTAACAGAGATAATTTCTTCGCCTATTTTCATATTGACCTTTAAATTAATTATTTATTTTCAAATAAAATTAGTTACAGGGACCTGTCTGATGAAAGCTGAAGAAATGCTGTCCAAAAAACGGGCATAAATCCGACGATCAGTGTCACGGAAGCTGTCCTCTTAACAAAAGGTGATATCCCGCCCGGGCGTTCGGTGGCCACCCATAACGCGCCTATACACTTAGAGGGGCGCCGAGAAATCATTTAGCAAAACATCTGTCGTCCAGCGGCTAATGCTTCACGCACGACGCCGTCCACACAGACATAATTGACAGGGTAGTTTATGAGACTGGGACTTGACCATGCCGTCCATGGGACACTGCCGTCCATGGGACACTGCCGTCCATGGGACACTGCCGTCCATGGGACTCTGCCGTCCACGGGACACTGCCGTCCATGGGACACTGCCGTCCATGGGACACTGCCGTCCATGGGACACCGCCGTCCACGGCACAGTATCTCGGAAGCTCTTGCGCAACCTAGAATTGATTAGACTTCTGTTAATTTTTTAATCAATTTATTAATTTATCTTTCAATTCTTTGGACGGCATCAATTAATAGATTCGATTGAACTTTTTAACTGATGAAGGAGCCTGGGCGTCGTCTTGTTAAAAATGGAATTACGAAAAACCTGCTTGACATTTTCATCAATTTTATTTTTTTAACTAGCCTTTGAGTAAGCTAAACAATGATATAATATCATCAAACACGGTTTTTGGAATCGACGATCTATTTCAGATGTTTTGGTTTTCACTTGTTGCTGTCATCGTGCAACTGCAATCAGTGCACTAGATATTTAATGGCTGATAGTTATTAAATGATGCTTGATTGTTTGAACTGAAATTAAATGTTGAAAAAAATGTCCATATAACTATCAGGTTAACCCGGCGTCGCTTGGAGGTTAGCAGGTTACCAGGTTAAACTCCCGCGACGGATTGAGCCTGCGCCACTTGTTTTTGAGATTTTTTTTAACAAAACAATATTTTTTTCAACAAAATCTTTAAGCATGCTTGCTTCCTCACACTTTTTCCCCGTCAAATGCAATGATGCTTGGCTTGCTTGTATTGCTCTTCGTTGTACAAATTGGGTGTACGCTCTCGAGAACACTCATTCAATTTGCCAACACAATTCATGCAAAAAATCATGCATTGTTATGTTTAATACTGATGACAGAATACTGAAATTCCCTCAATTGGATATTGAGCCCATGATGATGAAATTTACTTCAGAATATCTCGTGCCATAATACTTGTAGCAGTCCTTTCCAGTTACAAATGTATTTCATTTATTTTGTGCAAAACTCTCCAATTTCATGGAAGCAGTATAACGTATTTCAAAATATTATTCAAAATCAATATATGTCGATGAATTAAGCACTCCTTGTTAATATCAGATATTATTAAATTTTACGTATTTAAAGAATAAAAATTTATCAAATCACTTTGCTTGTTTGTCGCTATTTTGTTTATACACGGCAAACCGACCGCATGAAAGGTCAGCTCAATTAACAATTAAGCATAATTCGCAGTAGCGATCAATTTTCTCTACAAGAAAACGAATTTATGACTTATTCATCCACACATAATAATTAATATATCATTCATTATCTACTTTTCGATTACTTACTCAGTTCTGGTAGGATAAAAATTTGAAAGACGGTATTAATGTAGACAGGAGCAGCAAATTATCAACCAAACGTAACAGATTCCCTACATCAATTGATATGAATATTCCTGATAACGTACTTATTTCAGCAATAAAAACTTCGAATGAACGTACCAAACATTCGTAATGTACCGAACGTACCAAGCAGAAATGAAAAATTTTTCGTTTACGTCCTTAAAAATTTGAACAAAACCCACACTGGAAACTAAAGGTGTGTCAGGGACGGCCGTTTTCAAAGTGGCCTCTGCTCTTGGAATTTTTAATAAGGAGGCCTCATCGACACGTCAGTCCTTCGTCAAGAGGCTTGTTATTAACTCGTAATTGACCTGTTATCAACTGGTTATTAACAGGTTAGGCCGGCAGGACAGCAGAAAAACAGCTCTATAGGTTAACAAGGAACGTTGTTAGTCTATTAGACGCATCTGTCATTACAACAACACGCGACGCTGTAAATCACCGTTAATAACTGTAATTTGAACACCGCTGATTGGTTTTAACGAAGGAACACACAACATCCTTTGGTGCGAACATCTTTCTGAGACTACGATGAATCTTGGGCGGCGCGTGGTACTCATTTATTGGTGCAAGTCTTAAGACACTTTGTTTTAGATTTGATTTCGTTTGTTTTTTGTTTTATATTTGATTTCGTTTGTTTTTAGGGAAAAATTGCACCCGTCTCTCAAACTCTTCTGAACTACGACCATGAAAAAATTAGTTTGAATTAATCGTACAACAATATTTTTAATTTACTCGTTTTTTCGTTACTCAAAGAATTGATCAGAAAACAATTATAAAAAGAATTCCGAATGATTCAAACACAAAATAATCTTGATAATTAAAGGAGAAAATGATGCAAATTAAGTTGCTCAAAACGTTCGAAATTTATTTTATAGTTTAAAATATTAAAATATTTCAGGGGTAAAAAATAAGAACAAAAAACAAAGGCAAAGAAAGCCCAGTTACAAATGTTTCAAGACATTTGAACTGAATTTTTAGGACACAACTTAAAATATACTCCAAATTCAGTAGCTTGCTTCCTTTCTATTTCAATTTAGCTCCTTTTTCACCTTGAAACAATTTATCTCATCCCTATACTGAGGTAATTAAATGCTTCAGTTTCCATCAGTAGACGTTTCAGTGACGCTTACATGTTTTTTCTTTTCTCCATGTAGGTGTATGAGGAACCTCAGACCGTTCTGCAGAGCTTATAAACAAAACACGTTGCTATCTTAGTCGAAAGAATCTGTTTCCTGTATAGTTTTTCTTAATTTGCCAATTATCATCTCTGAATCAGGAATAACTTTTAATTCATCAAGGAATGTCAACGTCAAGTTTTTCAGTTCATCGCCAAGTTCAATTCTGTCGAAAGCCATATTGAGTATGGTGGTAAAATTCCTTGATGCTTATGGGACATTTTCCAGAGGCTGTACGGAGTTGAAGAAATCCTAGACTTGAAGCTGAGGTTGCTTAAGTTCAACAATTTCTTTCTTGGCTGCTTGCAGGTCGTCTAGCACAGCCACTTGCGCTTCAGAAAGATCACTTAAATCGCATGAGCTTGTGTTGCTCTCGAGATTGAGTTCTTGCATTATATTCATCACATTAGTCCTAAGTTACGGAAAGAAATTGATATCGTTTTCTGAAGTCTAGCATTGCAGGTTGAGTTCTCTGATGGTTGCAGCGGCTTGCTCATAATGCTCGTAAGATACAAATCTGCCTCTTATTTTTGATTACTCGATGTTTTCCAAAGAAATTGATTTGTCGTTCTCTTTTTCATCATGTCGAGGGTTCTTTTTGAAGCGTTACCCGTCATCTTCTTGCGTTGAATCGTTGCGCCCGCCACAATGCAAGCTCTGCATCAACTTTGCAAGCTGATTTTAATCGAAGGCAATGACTTACTTACTGGAACGGCACGCACCATGTAAATAATGCCTGGCAAATTCCGAGGGCTGTTCACGATCATACCCGATAAACGAATTTTGCAGATGCAACTTCTTGCTGGGGACAACGTCTTCAATCGTTAACAGGTCGTTCTCTTCACACCAACTTCGGTATGCACTGTATGATGTGCAACCTTAATCTGCATCCTATACATAATTTTCGAAATTATTTGTCGCTGGATGATGCGCCGCTTCTTAATGAAATTCTTCAGCTTCAGGCCAGTTTTCTGCAAAATCGAGGGCGGGATTGCATTTGTCCTCCACGTACTGGGAATTTATTAAGTCTAAGCCTTTTTCAGCCCTATTTTTGAGTGTTGCTTCCTTCACATCCATTGATCTTTCGGCTACATAAGGAATAGGGGGCTTGCCTAGGCGAAATTTGTGATATCTTCGCATCTTGTCTCAACAAATGACGAGAGGGACGACAGTTTAAGCTTTGAATTATAGTGCAGTGGACCATTTGCTTCGAATGTCGTAGATACAATACCAATGACGATAAATCTTATCTTCTTGCCTCACAGGCTATAGCTTCGATAATCCTTTCGTCAAATTGTCTCTTATGTAGGAGTATCCAAAGCATTCACATTAATAAAAAACTTGATTCGGCTCATGCGAACTTTCAGCTAACAAAATACAATATATTCAGATTTCGAACTTCGCTAGAAATGTAAATTTGGAATTTCAAATCGAAGAGTAGGATGACGGATTAAATATTAAATCAAAACGATATTTTTATTGCAGCCACTCTGTATGTATGATAGATAATTTCACCACTAAAACACAATATCTCGGTGCTGCCTCAACTCAATAGGAACTTGGATACGAAATTGGAAACCTCTTCTTCGTTGCTGAAGCACCGGGCTTCTGTAACGGAACACATAAAAATATCCATACTCTTAAATCAATAAAATTTTAGACACGAAGCGATTCAATTATAGTTGCTTTCAGGTTTTATTTTGGTTATTATAAATTATTTTACTGTAGAGTGTTCATCCAGGAGGCAATCGCAGTAAAAAAAATACGAGAGTTGATAGGTTTTGGGGATGTACATCAGGTTTTTCCTGAATAAAAGAAGTAATCTGTAATTATACCCAAATAATAATTGCTTGTTAAAAAATATCTAGCTGCTCATAAGTAATGATGATCCATGAATTATATGGAAACAAATTGTTAATTATGTTAATATTTTTCTTTCAGTCGGACGATTTTCACGTCGTTCCAGTTGGAAGAACTGGAGAAAGCTTTCAAGGAGTCGCACTATCCTGACGTCTACGCGCGGGAGATGATCAGCCTGAAGACCGACCTGCCCGAAGACCGGATACAAGTGAGTCTTCGTTCCTGCGTGATGTAAATAATCAAATTCAGTATCAGTAAGCATTCAGTATCAGGAATGGTAGAACCTGAAAACCGACCGCCGTGAGACCTAATTCATGACTTAAAGGAGACATAGTACAGGTATTCTTCAAAATATTGTTTCTTTTTATTTAAATTGCGGACTGATTATTTTGTGTCCCTGAATTGGTGGATACCATTAAGAAAACATAAATGATAGGTTTAAGACAGCGTTTTAAACTCATTAAAACAATAAATGATCATAAAACCATATCAAAACATTTTCGTGATCATCCTGTGCCGAGACCACGAGTCTCTAACGTGCTATTGCATGGCGCTATATCTCCTCCCAGATCGATTGGGCTCCACGTATCATCTAATTCCGATCTAATAAGAAGAAGCAGCCAGGCGTTGTACTGCCGCTGTGTGTGTACAAAATATATATCTATATAAAGACCTGCATGATCATAGAGCTCATCTCAAAACTTGCATTGGCTCCCGCGGTGAAATTGAGCGCGAAAACTTCTAATGAGAGAAAGGGAATCGGCCAAAGAAGCCTACCGACGATGCAGCTCAGCTCTGTGTCGTCATAATGAAGAAACGATTTAAGCTGCGGGACAGATTTTATTAGTGATTGGTCTTTACGGGCCAAACTGAAACTTTTAGCAGATGTATTAATTTATTAACTATACTTAATTTGTTATTGTTCTGTATACAATGTGATACATATGCTCAACTGATAACAAATAATTAATATCCATGAAATTAAAAAAAAGTATTTATAAGTGGTTTACAAATTAACAGGCATGGGGCGTCTGAAAAATTTTCACGAAAAATTAGAAAGCGAAACAAAACCTATGATACAAACGACTTAATTTTTGCGATTAACATATTTCGCTGTGTAACATTTCTTTTTTCTGATGATAAATTGCTTATTATTTTATTTCAGATTGCGACAAGTTTACTTACGTGTTTCGTGAATTTCAATGCCTAAATTGACGATGCTTTTCATTTTTTAGAATTGAACCTTTTAGACTTGCACGACAAATGATCAAAATCAGCAATGACAACATTTTACACTCGTACTTCATTGCTACAATTTCGGAAAAATATTTGCTGACCATTATGCATTAAAAACATGGTTTAGTGTGCTACTTACATTTGCTGTCTATTAAACTATCACGATTAAAATTTTCCACGATACAAATTAATAATGAAAGTTTTCTACGTGAAATTGAGAGCCGACACGCGTATTGCTAATATTTTTAAGTGATAAACATGTTCCAAAGCCATTCAAGCGTCCATTTTAATTGTCGAGCAATTTAACATGTACTCATGAACTCATTAGAAAAGGTATTGAAATTTTAGTTCTTCCATTTATTAAAAGTATTCAGGAATGATTCAAGCCAAACTTCACAAACTGCACTGCTGAAGGAAAACAATCACGAAATTATGGACTGAGTTTTACTCACAATAGCCTATGATATTTCATTGATGGAGGCTTTAGTCTACATCATTTACTTTTGTGTTTGACCTTTTAGCCGATCATCCATGTGAACCTAGCGACATTCCGTGATGTTGTGGAGTTAAACCAACGGTAACCATAACAAGATTATTAACGGCCTCATCACATTGAACGTCGCTCAGAGTGATGAGACTTCCTTATTGGGAACCAAGGGCGAAATGGCCAACGGCCACCGACGGCCCGAAGTTATACCCCAAGATGATACGACGATGATTCTCAATAGGGTTACTTCTCTTTTGCGCGAGTATGAAAAATTTTAAGGTTTTTCTTAACGGGCGAAACAATACAATGGGAACAAAATTGACCAATTGAAAATTAGTGGTGGTTGATCAGTGGTCCCTGATTAACCGACGCTCGACTACAGGTCCGAAGTGATTATTTCAACAGGGTTGACTGAGCTGCGCAGTGCCGTTTGATTCCAGAAACAACCTCCAATCAAGCTTTTGTTTTATGCCAAAAAATATAATGAAAATATAACTCACTAATCACTGCAGTGAGTGACAGAGAGCGCATTTTCTCAAAATCGACGATAACGTGAAGTCACGGACAGACGGACGGAAAGACAGACGGACATGACAAGTGCAATAGCGAATTTTTTCCATAAATGAGAAAATACGATAATAAGTGAACACAGGTGCAAACTAACTATGATTTCTCCCGTTTAATCGATACCTCAGCTCAGCCGTCACGGATTCATTAATTATTTTAAGATCTAAAAACCACAAACATTTTATAAACAAAAAAGTCGTTAATCGAAGCTTCACTAAACATAATTTGCCATTCAATCAATTTGTTCTATGGCAATGGCATTTTATAATAGTTTGCTTCAAAAGATTCGCACACTATTACTAAAGTAATGGCGTTCCGCAAATTGCTGTTTTTTTCCTATTCATAATTTTATTATCTTTGTTTCATCACCTAACGATATTAAATGAGTATTAATTGATTAATAACAACCACTTAATTTGATTGCATGGCACTCAAACACAATATTTTTTTTCAACCATCCTTGAGTTCTGAGTTCCGTTCATTTTGCACGCCTCTCATCAAAATTTAGGTGCTTCTCTAGAAGAAAATTAAAATTGTATTGACGGGCTCATTGAATTTTGTATCGACTAGAAGTATAGTGATTATCTGAATGTATGACATAACGTTATTAAATGCGATCAAAAACAGGACCCGAAAATTTTTACTCTGCGTTAGAAAATCAAAAACAGTATTCGAGAAAATTTGCAGAGTACGTATTATTTTCGCAAGATTTTTATGATGCATAAACTGAGTTCTAACTGATGGACAGTGCATGATAAAATATTAATTTGGGTAGTGAGTGACGATATTGATGCCATTTTGGGCAAACGGTTGTAACTATAAATTTCTGGATGACGAAATGTAACTCAGAAAAATCTATAATTAATTTTTGTAAAGTAACCCGAAGGTCGCCGCCATATAACACACATACACCGAACATATCGCATCCCGTACGACAGACTGAAAATAAATTCCCTACAAGTCAACAAGCACGGCTGCCGACAACGCGTTATTCTGTCGTGAAGGCTTGCGGTGTTGATAATTACGAGCTCTTAGCTGTGGAGAAGAGTTAAGCATCTTTTTTCCCCTCTTTCCCTCTATCTTCCCTTCTCTTTCCACCTTTCCTTCTCCCTCCCTTTCCTTTCCTTCTCGTCCTCTTGGACGCGCTCAAGTCGCGTTCTTTCTTGCTCGCTCTCTCCTCCGGTACTCAAGAGCGTCTTAATTAACTGGACTTCACATGAGCAGCTGCCTCCATTAACTCCCTGAACATTTTAATTTGGATCTTTGAAGATGGAAATTTTCACCGAAAACGACGCCAAAACTGTTGACATTCTTGCCGCGTCGACCTCGTTTGTCTGCTACGTAATACAAGAAGCTTGATGTGCGCTACAAAGGCCTTCTGTCTTAAGGCCTAATGAACATCTTTTTTGTATACGAAATAACAGGAAAACATGGTCGGATTTCTATCAGTTCCAGTCAATTTAAAGTTGCTGATTGCCTTAGAATTTAGGAGGATTTACTTCTATTTCCCGGCTCTCGTTCTAATGAAATAGGTTTATAAAATTACAAGTGAGCATCGGTAGCTTTTGATCAGTTTTAGGTAATTTGGAGCTGTCAATTGGCAATAATCTTTACTTGATAGCTTAATTTTCTGATGCTCACGTGATTTATTAGCAGATTAGTTTAACAATATATATTTCTACCTTTCAATCAGACCTAGAACATTCAAAAGCATTTAATACCTACACATTCCAGACGAATTAAACCAAAAGTAGATAATTCTTCAACAAAGTTATTGCCATTTTCAAGCTTATAAATTAAAAAACGTTTCTTTAGCTTTCACTCATCTTGTGGGAATGATCGATTGCCCTTTAATTCTTAATGATTTATTTCCAAATTGAACATTTTAATGCGATGCAAAGTTCTCTGTCCCTTGACAAACACCAGAGTTTGAGATGAGAGGATTTGCTTTACATAAGCGCCGCCTAATAGCCTACTGCAAATTAGTTCAGACGATTCCTACGACGAAATCTTCTACAAACTCAATGTTTGTTCCACCGTTACGTCGATAAAGATACTCGGAATCGTTTTGTGTTGGACTTTTTTTTATTGATAAATAGGCCTAATTTTGTTGAGAAATAGCGTAAAGTTTATTTTTGGTTGGCATGAATTAATAATGAAAAGGCGATTTATCCTATTGCAATTCCATTTATGCTGAAATCTCCACCATGAATGCATAAAACATCTACAACTACTTCACTGTTTCAAAGAGGAAAATTACAAGAAGGTACAAAATAATTTAATTAGTTGCGAAAGATTATAGACCTGCGAACCAATAAATTTTCTGCATAACATTAAAAAACAACATTTCAGTATCAAAGTAATCGCAGTTAAAATCGCAGTTCATTTTGATTTCAACTCTATATCGTTTTGGGGTGCTCATGTGCAGCCGGTTATTGCTTCTTGCTTCCAAATGAAATAATATTTTGATTGTTTTTTATCATAGCAAAGTGCTTCATGCACCATTTATTGAAAGATTCAAGAAAAATAACTTTCTATGGTCACCAATGAAAACTAAACAGAATAAAGTAATTTAATTGCAGATACGCCAGTGATTCAACGTTGTTAACAAAGTGCTTGCCAATTGCGAAGGCTGTTTGTCGCCAAGATGTAACAAAGGAAGCTTTCTGGCGCCCGAACTTCGGCCCAATGATCCAATCAAGCAAGCAAACAAACACTCCTGCTTCGTCCAAAAATATTCGTTCTTCCCATGAATATTTGATGGCGCTGCGCAATGTTCGAATGACTCATACACGAAATGTTGAACGGAAATGTTTCGTCGAAGTCGGCCGAGTCAGAAACGGGCAGTCGCTGGTCATTAGAGAAAATACGGAAACCGGAAATTGTTTTCTCTGCCGAGATTTACAACGAAATTAAAAAAAAAACGATAAAAACTGAGGAAGGTTATCTATGAATTCCGACTTCGACTATTAATTTTAATTATTATTATCCCTATTACGCGTTTCAATCAAGTTAATGTTTTAAATTAAGATATATCTTATTTACGGGCAGGCCCTAGCTGGACCTGCGCCATCAGTGTTCATTAGAGGCCATTCCTCCCGTAAAAGTCCAGTATATATTAAAAATCGTGTTTGTAGTAACTGTGATTCCGCCTTTGACTTAGATTTAACGTGCAAAGATAAAATTTTATGTATTATTAAGTCAAACTTAAAAACTGGAATGTATAATGTACTGAAATTTGCCCAACATTTTCACACATGGTGGGAGATACATATAGTACAGATATCCGTGTACAGAAGATATATATAATAATAACACAAAGAAGAACAGGAGCCGCCGGTTGATGATGTGAATGATGTAGGGAATCACACTCGAGGGTTCTTAGTGCTTAATCCACTTAGGCCGACGATAACGCGGCCGTAACCAGATTTTCGGCTACATTTGCGGGAAGACTTGATGTGGTTACGCCGAGTCCGACACGTGCTATGCCGACGCTCTGTCGGAGATGCTGGTGAGTTAGCTGGAGATCTTGTGGATAGCTGAATAGTGTTGTGGAATAGCTGGAGATCTTTACGGATAGTTGGAGATCTTTAGGGATAGTTGGAGATCTTTAGAGATAGTTGAAGATCTTTAGGGACAGTTGGAGATCTTTAAGGATAGTTGGAGATTTTTAGCGATAGTTGGAGATCTTTAGGGATAGTTGGTGATCTTTAGGTACAGTTAAAGATCTTTTGGATAAGCAAATATTGTTGAGGGATAGTTTAGGATTTAATAGCCATACGAACATTTATGTTAGAAAGGTTAAGATCTCTTGGAAATGTGGGAATTATTTTGGGTTAGTTAGCGATAGTTTTGGAAAGTCGAAGTTTCCCGTTGGTTAGATATCGGTGATTTGGAATCTCGGGGAATCTTGTTATGTAGATAGTGTACTTTTGGCTAGTAGGAGCTGCCTGTGAGTCTTTTATATCTTTTATATCGTATGATAGTCAGAGATTTTACCAGCATTTTGCTGGTAAAATGATGTTGTCATCGATGGAGGCATTCTTGATAGTTGTTGATAATTGCAAGGTAGTGAGATATCTCAGCGGAGCAGGCAGGTCTGTAAGAGACTACGAGAGATCTTTACATTTGTGAAAGATCTTGGTAAAATAGTTGAATATCCTCAGCGATAGTTGGCAAATTGATTGTTGGCGATCCTGGAGGTTAAATCGGAAATCCTGGCAATCATTTTTACTTTTTGCAATGGAAAATTAGTGACGGATCACCAGATATATCCATTGTTACATCCAATATCATAAATTCCTTTTAGATGTAGATAACCTCGAGACGTTCAACGAAAAGTGCAACAACGAGATATCGCATATAATTTCAATCCAAACGTAAAATAATAAAAGTTGATATTCATTTCGATTTTTGGAGAAGCCTTTATTTCCATCAGATCCATGAAACCAACGTTGAAACTGATGTCGAATTATTTTGATTTTACTTGGGTAACTTGGCCTCTTCTTTTGTATTGTTCATCCTTAATTAATCGAAGATATATTTTAATATTATTGTATTCCTATACTATTTTTTATATTCAAGTTACGATCGTAATAAATTTTTTTTAAAAAAATCGACGTCCTGAGAGAAGGAGTCTGTAGGCAAAACTCTCTGCGCGCGGCCGCCCTTCTCCGCACGCTTCGGATCAATGGTAATTCGAGCCACATTCGTTAGACCAACACTCCTGAGCTCATATTAATAGACGGATCCATTACTTGGTCCCTAATAGTCTAATTAATGGTGTTTGATCCTTCGTAAGCTCCAAACAAAACTCTGCTTCCTCTCACAGAGGGTAAGTTTCCAAGCTGGTCCCATGACGGCGCGCAAAGTTCACACTGTTCTTAGGTTTTCATGAGTTGTTAATTTTTATATTTTTTAAATTGTTTCAATGGAATTTCGTACTCCTAAAATGCATTGAAAATTTCAATGCTCCATTTTGTAGCTTATGTGTTATATTTATACGTATCTTAGTTAATTAAAGAAATTATCTGCACCTTGATGTCACGTAAAACCTCACCATCGATTGGTGAATAAAATAAAGACCCCACTTGTTGTGATCAATTTTAGTTTGAACTTTCCTAATGGATGAGAAACAAGCACTCAAAATTCTAATATGAATGAAATAATTCTATGTACGTTTTCAAATCTAGCCAATTTTATCCTATGACCAAATACGTAAGCCATAAACTAGTCCACAAATTTTAGTGGAGAAACTATTTATTTTTAGCGCATTTTCTCATTTATGCAAAAAATGCACTATTGTGCTCGCCACCTCCGTCTGTCCGTCCGTCTGTCCGTCTGTCTGTCCGTCTGTCTGTCCGTCCGTGACTTCACGTTTTCGTCGACGAGAAAATGCGCTCTCTGTCACTCACTGCAGTGAGTACCGAGTTATATTTTTTATTTCGGTGAGGGCATTGAGCGAGCTGCGGCCAGTCTCGTCCTCGAAACTAATTACCGTCAATTTGCCTATTAGACTTCAGTGGTCCTCATCTCAGGTCCTTCAGGGCCTGTGAAGTTCTCTCGTTTATTTTCTGCCTTGGCCCTAGTATAAAAGCTTGGTCGTCTTATAAGTGCCTATTAAATGGTTTGAGGTCGAAGCCTAGGAACATTTTTACGAATTAGATAAATTATGAAATAATTTAGTTTCCATTTTAAATTAAAATAAACTATTATTTAGATATTTAGTGTTGGATAAATGAAATACCAATGTATTTCATGTATTTACCAGTTCATTCACGATTATATTCATTCAAATTAATCTTTTTTACCTGCGCATGCATAGCATGAAATTAAGTCTTCTTTTCGGGCATCATATGATTATAAGCTATCAAAGAGCTTGTGATTATCCTTGATTATCCATATTCTCAAAACAGAGAGCTCAATAATGACGATTACGTAAACAATAATTCAATAAAAGTATCAAGCCATGATTCCTTGTTTATGAGAGAATTATAATAAAATTAGAATTATAATATGCAATTGTAATATTCAATTAAATTACGCGAAATTCTTACTAGTTCTAAAGAATATAGTATTTACCATTTGCAAGTGTTATCAATGCTTCGAAAAAAATATCTTTAAATATATTCTCCGTTAGTTCGTTTCGTAAGTATACATATGCGTAAGTCATCTTCTTCAAATATTTATCGAACCTCATTTTATTGAAACTGCATATACTTATGACATCTATTGTTGAAACTCACTACGCCAGAGGGGTAACTCTGGCGAAGCTGCTTGTTTAAAATTAAATTTGGCAACAATTGGCCTCCAACCGAGAAACTCGCTGAACTTCCCTACCGCTGAGATTTTACATGTAGCCTGATTTGGATGGCCAGAGCTTCACAATTACATTGTTTTGTTTTTAAAGGCCTGCAGGCAAGTTAAGGACTTCAGTGTCGCGTGTGTTGTTGAGAGGTAGGGTGGCGCTTCTAAGCTGCCTCTTCGGTGACACGTGAACATCGCAATGGGGTTCCTCATTTACAGGGGATACGGCGTGTAGCGCACGTGACTAACGTGTGACGTAAAAACGTAACTCCTGCTCAGCTCTTTGCTGTATTGCGTTAACCCATGTCCATGTATGTGAACAATTCTTAATACTATGCGTAAGGAATTCATATTGTGCGGTAGTAAGAATGGTAAGATACTGGTGTGATATTAAGCATATGACATAAGAACAACTAATTTTTATTAGTAAAAGGAAGATTATTTGAAGTGAATTCAGATCGAAAGACGTCAAAGACAGAAAGATAATGTTTATTATCAAAACGATACTTCTATATTAACTGCATGCACAGCAGAAAAAAAGTATAAGCGATAATTACTCTTTTTATTCTATCTTGATTGCACAAATGTCTTGAGCCTTGGTTGCCTGAGTTAGATTCATAAAAAAAATTATTATTATAGCGTCAACAACTTTCAACGGCGTTTTCTCCTGAACCGAAAAGTTGATAGCACATAAATCGGTACAAAGAAACAATAGCAAGGTAAAATAGCACTGAGACGTCGGGAGATTTTGAATAATTTTCTTCAAAAAAATTCAGCTAATTTGTATTGTAGCGGTCTCGTTCAGGATTTTGAATTAATGTATTAAAATATTTTTAAATTTAGAATTAGATTTAAATTGTAAAAATAAGATTTTGTTATATATGAACGCCACCTCGATGAATACAACAGCCGTAGTTAACTTAATTCCAACTTTTAGTATTTAGATTCATTTCACCGGAACCTCTTATTAGAGTGAGGACCAAGTGTTGCCACTGTAATCGCATAGTAATTACTCTGTTAAATAGATGAACTGATTTATAATTATTATAATCTTTTTCTATGTACTTGTATTTGTGTAACTTGAGATTATCGGTTATTGTACTTGTATCGGTCTGTACAGAGACAAAAAAAAGTGTCTTTATTTATTCCGAAATCAACGTGAGACGCTTTAGTATATTGAGATTTCGTATTTTATCATGAACCAATTGAACTAATTGTCTTTATTTCATTAGTTCGAAAGGTTAAAATACATCGTTTTATTTTCTTTGGTTTACTGACCACTACCATAAAATTTTACGGTTATTTGTCGAATTCATTATATTGTCGAATTCATTCATTACATTCCCTTATCAGCCACTTAAATATTCAGCATTACGCGATAAATTTGGTTGTGGCACGATAGTATATCGTCTTCAGGGTTGTGCTGGACTGGTGCATGTGCTATGGTATTCAGGGTTCGTTATTCCTCAAAGTTTACAAAATTTCTCACATGAAAGAATTATTCCCGCAACATGGTAATGCATTTCGTTACTAATTAAAAAGCATTTTTTTGTGTTTGTGTGCAGATTTGGTTCCACTAAAGTTATGCATCTCCTTTCTACTTCGATTGTAATTTTTTCACTTTTACATACTCAGTCTTATCTCTAGAACCATATTGATGTATTTCGTTACAACTTAGAATGTACAGAAGTTCTTGCGTGTGCAGGTTTGGTTCCAGAACCATAGTGATGCATTTCGTTACAACTTAGAATGTACAGAAGTTCTTGCATGTGCAGGTTTGTCTCCAGAACCATAGTGATGCATTTCATTGCAACTTAGAATGTACAGAAGTTCTTGCATGTGCAGGATTGTCTCCAGAACCATAGTGATGCATTTCATTGCAACTTAGAATGTACAGAAGTTCTTGCATGTGCAGGTTTGGTTCCAGAACCGTCGCGCGAAGTGGCGCAAGACAGAGAAGACCTGGGGCAAGAGCACCATCATGGCAGAGTACGGCCTCTACGGCGCTATGGTGCGACACTCTCTGCCTCTACCTGACGCTATCATCAAGAGCGTCGAGTCCGGAAACGAGTGTCCGGCGCCCTGGCTTCTAGGTTTGTTTAAAAAATATCTCCTTTAGCATACATTGATAATGATTAAATTATACGATCTCCTTTAAAATACGTTGATAATGATTAAATATTACGATACGGGGAATATGATGCGCCTTTTACTCCAACCATCGGTGGTCATCGCTAGTAGGAGGTCAGATGCGGTCACGAGTCTCGTAGATTGGCGTTTCAGACACAGCAGCTTGTGTACAAAGTCGCGCAGAGTAGAGATAATCTCATAACTATTCCGTACTTCGAAACACGCTTCAATATGAATTTGCGCTTATGAACTTATGTTCATAAATGTTGGTCCTTTCTTCTATTTTTCAATTCCTTTTAACACTTATTAACACAAATACTTTTATTTTATTTTTTTAGGAAGAAACGGCAAAATAAGACACATTTTGAAACGGCACATTTTGAAACGGCAAAAATAAGACTAAGTAATCAAGAATGCCAGAGCTAAAAATTATTTATTTTCTAAAAATACAATTTTATTCTGATTCAGCATGTTATTAACAAATTTTATATTGCTCTGCCCCTACGAAAAAATTCGCTTCAAATGAATAGAAAGCGGAATGGTACGCTCGGGAGAAAGGAAAATCCCCCAGAGGAAGCAGAATGCACAAAGGAAAATTTTAATCACAAAGCAATGAAATTATATATTTAATAAGGTGACTGCTGAGGTTTGTAGAGCTCGAAGTCAGTTCCGCTGAAGTCGTGGGCTCCTTTAACGGGACACACGACAAACTTGATGTATTGCTCAACAGTGAGACCGTTCGGCAGCTTTTTCATGTGGCCACTGTTAAAAAAAGTGGACATATTAAAATATTTTGGCGACATAATTGAAATATCGGTGTAAGAATTATAATTATAAATTATAAGAAGAATTAATAAGAAGCGGGGCATGCGAGATCACAATCTAAACTTATAGGATTGTAAAAATCGAACAACGCAACCAATTCATGATGTGATGTATATTAACAATACTGAAAAATATGTTAGAATAAGTGAGTTTCGTTACGAATGTCCTAAAATTAACTTATAGTATCGAAATCAGAATGCCAAATAGTCTCAAATTGTCAACAGTGAATTCGAATAATTTATTCATGGAGATATCACCGCACTAATCACCGACAAAATCAAAGAAAATGTTTGTCTCGTCGTCCAAATAAAGATAACTCTTCGTTTCAAATTTATCTTCTCAAGTATGATTACAGACAACGCGTTTAATGTGGAAAGTGGAAACGGAAATATGGATTATCGTATATTCTTGATTCTGAATGGGACGTAAATTTTTCGTCAATGAAATCGAATTGGGGCAATATCCACGATTTCAAACTAGGCAAGCATGAATTACATAAGTGAAGAAATGGGTAGAATGTAGTGACATGAGTTATATAAACAATAAAATGTTTAATAACTTACTTCGATTTACGAAGGTGACTAAGTAGAAAATTTTGTTTTTCGATGGAGTTGTGGTAGAAATATACCGGCGTCCCCACAATACTCATGATGACGCGATTGCATACTGGGCAGTTTCTGTTGAGTTAACGATATCAATTATCTATAACTTTCATCCCATTTATCGTAAAAATTTTTTGGGCAAATATCCTTAAATCAATCACAATTCAGAAGTGGGGAATAAAATATACATCATTTAAAAAAATATATTTTAGATATCCTGGTTGGAAAGTTTGATATATTTAATAAATTATACCTGTGTTATACATAAATAAATATATTAGACATAAATAAAAAGGATGAAGCATAGTAACATCTATCAATTTTTAGCGCATTTTCTCATTTATGGACAAAATGCACAATTGTGCTCGCCATGTCCGTCGGTCTGTCCGTCCGTCCGTGACCTCAAGTTTTCGTCGACGAGAAAATGCGCTCTCTGTCACTCACTGCAGTGAGTACTGAGTTATATTTTTAGTGGTTTTAACCTTCAAATACCATAGACTATCATGACATATTATAACTCCAGTATTGTAAGGAATAAAAACATGAATTACTAATTGCACTTGGGGTGTTTTTTCTCCCTAATTATGAATATACACTAAATTTAAGTAATTAAAATCACATCAATGCATACATGATGACGATATTATATCTGAATGACTTCAAATATTAAGAAGGATATTGAATTTCTTTTCTTTCAATATCTCCACTGATACGTCAGTTCATCTACAATACACCATAAACATATTAAAAATATCCTCGATAATTAATCAAAGCTTACATTACTCGTGAGCTCGTACGTGAGCTCACATTACTCGTGAGCTCGTACATTGCTCGTACACATCACTCGTGATATAATTTTATTGAACTTACTTTCCCATGATGCCTCTGTTCTTCCACCTTGTGATGCAGATGTAGCAAAACACATGTTCGCAGCCCGGTAGCAAGCCGTAATATCGTTTACAATCTTCGACCACCCGCGAACACAGTTGACACGCTTGTTTCGGTTTCGCTGTGCGTGGCGCAATCGAATTATTTTCTGCAATGGCAGAGTTTTTGTCGTCTAAGACATTGGTGGAATCTTTAACTCCTATATTGCCCATAGTTCTGAATTTGATGGTTTTCTTGGTTTCCTTGAAATTCCTGATGAATTTTAAACGCCTGGAATTTTTCACCATGAAAATTTGGGCGGAAAATTTTACTTGGTAAATAATTTGTATCAGTTCCAAAATTTTTGTTTCGTGTCGCAGTTCCTCAGCTTGTTTTCAACGAAAAGTTTACCTTTTAGAGAAATTTTGGTTTCCTCTGAGTTTAATAGGTGAAATACGCAGCTAAAATGATCTTGAAAACAATATGTTAGTGTTCTTCGTTGACGTCACAACAATATTTACTTAATACACTAGCAGTCGTACAATCGATGCGGACTTCAGTGAAGTCAACCAATAAGTGATGGGACAAAAGTTTCCAACTGGGCCTAAGGCTCGTCCTGGTATCGTACGGAAAACCACACCTTATCTTACAGCGATCTTCTCTTTGTTTAGTGTTAAGAGTATCTCCAAGGAACTGACCATATTTTAAGTAGGCCTTGGGCGATCTTGAAGTTCTTGAATATTCCTGAACATATCAGTTAATAGCGATAACAATTGATAATAAACAGTTTACGATACGTAAATGTTATTTCACCGGAGTGGATAAGAAAATTTCTAGAAGAATTGGGGTGGCCGCTGTTTATTAGACTAGAATTAGACGCTAGAAGAATATCTCTCCGTAGCAATGCATCAAAATTGAATTTCGTTGTGTAAGAATTTGTTAGAAAAATCTTTACATTGATGATTGTTCTGCAGAAATAAATAAAAAATGTTCAATGAAATGATTGATCTGTTGGAATGCACCAAAATTTTTGTGAATTGATGATCGTTGTTCAGAATTTAGCTAGAAATTTTTTTAATTGTTAATCGTTTCGCAGGGATGCACCGGAAGAGCATGGAAGCTGCTAGCCACTTGCAGGACACCGACAACGACGGTGAGAATGAAGACAACAACAGCAATCAACAAGAAGAAATAAATAAAGAAGAAAAACAGAAAAAACTTGATAATTTAACAGATAAAGACGCACAGCTACAGCAAAAACAACGTAGCAGCGTCGAGCCTATGAATGAAGATAACAAGAACAGCAATATTGAAGATGATGATAACTCGAGGGGATCCAGCAACAACAACAATAACAACCAAGAGCAAAATGATAACCGAGATGAACAGCGAAATAACAGCGAAGCTCAAGATCAAGCGAAAACAATAAAAGAGGAAGCAGCGAGAGGAACTGATAATTTTTCTCACAATACAGCCCCTTTTATGCCTAAGAAGGTAAACAGCAAATAAAAGTGATTAAATTTTTGTGAAAAAATTACGAATTTTTCATAATTTCTTGGGCGAACAACATGTTAAATGATATTTGTAGAAAAATGTGGAAAATGGTATATAAAGAACAAGGTGTTAAATAGTATTTGTCATTTTCTAAATTTTTTAGCGATGAACATCACTGTAGGCGTTAATACTTCATACATTCTAATTGTATGAAGTATTAACGATTAGATTGTCCCACTAATTCATAAAGTTCAGAAAAAAGTTACTGACGTCTCAATCTAAGATAACAACAGGAATTAGCTACTTAGTCCCAGATTTATCCTGTGAGTTCAACCAATTGGTTGCCAGAAATCAAATGCATTAAGAGCCACATTCTTTATGATTTGGATACTTGACAGTACCTCATAGTTGGTGGTAGGATTTGTTGTAATTAGATTTATGATATAGTTCAAAACATTTCAGCAATTTTAGTGGCAAGTAGAAAACAGAGAGGTGTTTTTTCCTCAAAAAAGTAAATTTGAATTAATTCCGAAGTTCTTTTTGCCTATTAATTACGTTTACAACTGCTGAAACCCTCAAAAGTTTCACGCGATGATTCGTTAAGATTATTATTATACGTTATAATATTAATTATTATTTTGTGCAGGAATCTGTCCCTGGTAGCAGTTACGGAGGAGGCATGGGCCATCGCTCAGCCCGCCACAGCCCCGCATCGATGTCATCGCCGTCGCCGAACAGCTCGATTTCTTCCCCCAACTCGATAAGCAACTGTAACAACATCATTGCAACACTGGCGAACTCCATGCCTTTGCAACACCCTAATAACACCTTGAGTATAATAAGCACCGCCGCGTCGATCATGGCGAACGCAAGTTCTATGTTAGGCGCCGCCGAAAACTCGTCACTCATGTCATCGCTGCCAAATTCTTCGGGAGCTTCGGTAGTGCAGTCTCTTTTGGGACCGGGGATGGGGAACGCTTTAGTTGGGAGCGGGGCAAACTCTTCGGGTTCTTCGGTAGTACAGTCCCTTTTGGGGCCAGGAATGGGGACCGGTCCCTCCTTGCTACACGGAGCTCTTGGGTCAGCGTCGAGTCTGGGACTGCAAGACGTGCAAGTTGACGATTTGAGGAGCTCGAGCATCGCGACTCTGCGGCAGAAGGCCCAGGAGCACGCTGCCAGACTCGGCCTATGTCACATCAATTCGAATTTAGCCGCTCTGCATCAATCCGCCGAAGCGATGCATCATCATCACCATCATCATCATCACTTAGCACACTTCTAACGCAGCTGTATTTTTTGTAAATTGTTGTTATTGTATATAACATTATTATTTCATGTTTACTTCCCATTTCAAGGTATTTATCTCACCCCTTTTTAATAGTACAATATTGATTTTCACAAGAAGTTGTGCACAGTTTTGGTAGTCTTTTTAAATTTTTTATTTTCCACATTAGATTCTTTACTTCACGATTTTATTTCAATTCTCGTGAGATTAAGAAATCTCATAAAATAATCTCATAAGATTTCGGCCGCTCGGCGGCGGAAATTTATGCTTACATTATATATATGATCGCTTAAACTTGATGAGATCACCATCGACAAATATTTATGCAATTATGATTTATTCGAATTGTATAAAATGTGTTCTCAAAGTTCAATAATTCCTCAATATTGGGAGCTCGGGATTCCCTGTTAAAATTTTATATCGCTTGCGCTCATTTGTTAAATTTTTATCACTAGAAGCTTTTTGAACCTAATTTTTCCCTAATTGGCCTCAACAAAAGTTTTATTTAATTTACACGTATTTATTACCTTCAATTTCATCTAACTCAACTTTCAAAATGCGCAACGTAAATTTAAATTGAACTTTTTATGCATTCAATTAATATGATACAAGTTATATGATTATTATATCTAAGCAACCACTCGTAGTATCTTGCCTGTTCATCAACAATTTTTCGTGTCAACGAGTCTTTATGTGTTCATCACGAACACGATTTATGCTCACTATTTATGCCAATAAATGGCATTCAATGCATTTCTTTACAACGAAATGTTATAGACCTGACATGACCGGGCAATTTCTTCATTATTTTGTAACATGACTATGCATCGTCTCCTCATGCAAACGTTTGTATTGACGGACAATTATTTATTCCTGTAACTGTTCTCGCAATGCATTTTTAATTAGTGAAATGAAGATAAAAAGTGGATGTTGACTGCAGGAAAGCTTATTTTCATCACTTTTCTTTTACACTCAGTTTCATGAACTGTTGGCAAGCAAATTGAATTTTCTAGTTCTGTTTACTATAGTTATGCTTCGACCCTAGATTGCAGTGATAAATTGGTTCAAAACATTCATAGGCAACGGATTGAATGGTTCCGGACGTAATTTTTTAATGAAATGTTCGTCATCCAAATCATGTATATAAGTCAAAATCTGTTAGAAAATTACTCCTGCAGGTACGCACGATGTCAATTGATACAAATATAATTAAAATTTAGGTTTCATTGAAGACCAGAGAGTATTTATTATTGACAATTTTCTTATTGTTTTTCTTTATTCGGCGAATTAAGCCTTTGATGGGACTTGTAAACTAAAATATAAGGTTTACAAGGGGACAGTTTATTTTGATTTACTGACTTTCGAATGCAGCTATATTCATTATCAAGTAGGGGGGAGAGTTTTGCAACACTTGCCTATGAAATTTTGAAATTACGTTAATACAAACATAGGGTTTAATGGATACCCTCTGTTTGTACTAACGTCATTTCAAATTCAATTGTTACAAAAATCTTCCCTACTTGATAATGAATGCAGTTGCATTCGAAACTTAGTAAATTATATTAAAATGTCAATTGAAAACATAATATTTGAATTTTCAAATCCTATCAAAAGCTTAATTCGTTTAAATTTAATAATTTAATTTAATGGAGAAAAACAATAAGAAAATTGTCAATAAAAAATAGTACTCTCTGGTCTTCAATGAAACCTGCATTATAGAAAACAACTTCTGCCGAACTGCAACAATATAATCAAAGTAACACTATATCAACTCATTCCAAATTTCTATAGTATTACCTTTTTTATAGTTTCTCAAAGCGAATATATTGGGACTACTGGACTAGAGAGAAATTTAAGAATGCTCTGTTAAATTGAGAAATTATTCGTTGTATTTTCTATGTACAAATTGTACCCATGGTCCATACGACCTCCCGTTGAATCCAAATCAATATAATTGTAATTGAATCTAGAAGCGTAAAATTATTTGGTGAATTTGTAAATAGTGAAACAGTAATATATTGCAACTGCAACTAGCATCGTAACTTGAGGCTTCGATGGGCTGCACTTGAGGCCTGAACACTGCAAATGTTTAAGATAATTATGTGCTCACGTCATCGAAGAATATTTAAGTGCAATAACGTAGAAAATTTAAGATAATACCATAGTTCATTGTCTGTTTTATAATGCCGGACTTGAAGCACGCGTCTATTTACTAGAGGCAAAAATGCCTCACGGATTTGATGCCGATATTTTTCATCCTGCATTTGATGCTCAATTAGTTCTTTTGCCAACGCATATGATCGTCGCATGCGCTTCTTAAATCTTTCTTAATTAATGTTACGAGATATTTAGTAAAATTTTTGTGGTAAAATTTAATTCGAATGAGCTGAATTCTTTGCTTTCTTCAAACTGAAATCATATAATTTTGCTGTAAAATGATTGCTGCAAAATCAAATGTATTAAGGCGCAAATATAAAATTTTCGTCATCAAGACACCTATAAAAACCGGTAGAATTTACATAAATTTCCATATTATTTCAGTACTGAATCGCTAAAAAATAGAATATAAATCTCATACTTGATTTAAATCCGAATCCATGCACGTTAACTTGACCATTTCCACGTTAACGTTGGATTGTCGATAATCTTACGTGCCACAACATGATGGTATTAACCCATTATAATGGCGAACAGCGTTCGCTTCTTATCCCATGAGTTGTAACCTTTTGTATTGAATATGAATGATATTGATTAGAATTAACACGTTAATCATTGAGCGATCGTCGTCCGTGTTCATTTTTCCCTCGGATTTGATGGTCCGAATTCCCTCATCGATGTCCGTGTACCATAAGATTTCCCATTTTCCAGTGTTCCTGTTTTTATGTGCTTAATATACAATAAAGAATAATTAAATTCTTTCTCATCCTTCATAGGTGATACTAGAAACAAAACTATAAACTGAAAATTTGAAGCTAAGTCAAAACATCACAAAATGAAAAGAAAGCAAGCCGAAATCGGAGCGATGAGTTCTCTTTAGTAGCTCAGTGTATTTCAAAAGACTGCTCTCTTATATATATACTCATAAAGACTGCTCTTTAAGCAGTCTTTATGTATAAAGCAGTCTTATGAAATAAAGACTGCTCTTTTATATGTATCTGTTGCAAAATTAACCCTGAAATTTTTGAACACGGCCAATTTTAGTACATAAAATAAACGGCAGTTATAAAAAGAATACAAAAGACAGATATCGCTTCATAGTTCAAAATCGGATCTACTCAAACAAATCACGTAAACTTATTTTTTGTTTCTGATAAACTTTGAGATGATTATTTGAGTAATAATTTTAATTTGCATCTCTATTGGGACATAGTCTCACTCATTACCTTGAGTGTGCAACATCAGGAGGAGTGCGCCTTAGCTGGAAGAATGCTAAATGCGTGATGCTTAGGATGTTTTATGCTTAGGATGCTTGATGCTTAGGATGTTTGATGCTTAGGATGCGTGATGCTTAGGATGCTTAGGATGCTTGATGCTTAGGATGCTTGATGCTTAGGATGCTTGATGCTTAGGATGCTTGATGCTTAGGATGCTTGATGCCTAGGATGCTTGAGGCTTTGGAAGTTTGATCGCCTCGTTTCCTTAAAAGCACGCATTTCTTTACCTGCGTTTTTTTGCAATATGTCACTTTTTCTGCAATGAATCAAGTGTTTTGATACTATCGTACACTACCAAGATCTCTCAAGTAATTTTCATGGAATTTAATTAAAAGCACGCATTTCTTTACCTGCGTTTATTTGCAATTTGTCAACTTTTCTGCAATGAATCAAGTGTTTTGAAACTATCGTACACTATCAAGATCTCTCAAGTAATTTTCATGGAATACTAAAATTTGGAAGGATAATTTAGAAATGAAATTTGATTTCCAGTGTACTTAAATGGTAGATTTCAAACTTCCAAGCTTCGGAACATTACCAATAAATTTATTATTAATCATACTAATGGAATTTATTTTTTTAATTACTCTGAACTTCATTGTTAGGAAAAGACTAGCAGTCGGGAGCATGATTTTTTAAAGTACATTTTTACAATTTTTCGAATTTTGAGGAAATATATTTCCCTTTCAAAGCATTGGC
Source organism: Hyalella azteca (assembly GCF_000764305.2). Classification (NCBI taxonomy): domain Eukaryota; kingdom Metazoa; phylum Arthropoda; class Malacostraca; order Amphipoda; family Hyalellidae; genus Hyalella; species Hyalella azteca. Next base: position 571,039 of record NW_025936959.1, read on the forward strand.
TCATAGATGCTGTCAGCAGAAAAGAGTAGTTATACCAAGTAATCCTTGCTTTCTTTCTAGTTTTCGTTTTCTTCCAAGTTTTTCTCTATCGATTTTATGAAGCATTGAAGGGGCCACTCCGGTATTTACTTGCTTCCTGCGATGCCCGATGGAAAACTATTCTGAATTTCAATAACTATCTATAGCAAAGGGTCACAAATTTGCAGCATTATGTTCTATGCTGATTAATTTAGGTAAGTCTCCGTCAACTCTGGTCGCATTATATTCTCTGTTCCACAACTGAGCAAATAATTTCCTTAGGATTCGTTCAAATTTCTTTCACCTACAAGAACAAGAAATTCGCTCAGTGTTGATTTGCTAAAGATCGAGGGAGGTTATGCGAATGTTGTTAAGCCTTAAGTTGTGCACTTGGAGGTGTTTGCACTGTGCTATGGGGTTAAACGTAGAAATCAAAGTTTTTGTAAGAATTGGTTCAAGAGAATGTGCCTAAGTAACTCTGTAATCATCTGATCGAGCTAAATGCTTGATCAACGTTCTTGTTGTTGAGCTTCAAGTCGACTTACTCTAGCATATGCAAGATATTTTACTTTGTTTTCTTCGTCAGCTTACTTTTAATCCCATCTAACGCTAAACATTGTAGACTGATTTTTAGTATAAATATCCGCCATGAAAAATTGTTTTGACTAAATTGTAGCCCGATTCATGACTCTATTCGAGTAGGTATATATATATACCTACCGTAATATACGCAACCATTGACTCCCGTGACAACCAAATTCTTCCACGTAAAACATTTTTACGTAATTTTTTTAGATCAGCTTGTTAGTGTCATATTCTTACAGTTTTTAAGACGGTGACTGTCTCGTATCCTTCTAAGTTGTTTAATAAAAATTGCGTCATTAATGCTTACACGCCCAGCGGCCAGTCACGACCTCTCATTACAAGGCTATTCCTACCTGATGGCTTTTCTTTCATTTTTTTCAGTAGTCTTCCGCCATCTAAGTGACCAAACGTGCGCACTGGGTGCAACGCTATTCTTACCAGTTCATACATTTGGTCATATTAACTGTCACTCAAGAGACCAGTGAACTGATCAATGTAAACATGTCTTTTGAGGCGATTTTTATTCCAGATGGAAAACAAAGTCCAGGAAATGTCAAAATCGAAAATGCGGAAACGAAAGAATTCTCGAAATTCACTATACGATGTTTGCGTTTACCTCTCGTATTCACTTACCTACCCATGATTCATATGCCTGGGCCACATTGTCTCAGCTCATCCTACTATAATCTTCACTTCTTCTGAACTAAATTTACGGCACAAATTTTCTATTTGTGAGATTGGAAAAGGATGAATAATGCATCATATTAGCTTGTATAAATAGTTAGGTATGCGTACTTGCATGAACGTCTTCGTATTTTTTAGCATTGCAAAATCGATTGGGCAAGATGCGCGTGGCATGACGAAAGAATTAAGGAAGAAAACTACTGACTTTGTTAAGGTTATTTCGAGTACAATGCTTTTATTTGAAATTGAAATATCCAAACACCGACTGCATTAAATCATTGAATAATATGAGATTAAGTCGTTCTTAAAATTCATTCAAAATTCAATAATAAAGAAAAGATATGACAACAAAATATCGAATTGAAGCTGAATTCACTGGGTTTACGTTTAGTCTTTCAACTGAATAGAATACTATTTACAATCGATATCATGCTGCATTACTAAATTTTAGTTTAAGAACATATATTTAGAGCCATGTTGCTGCACAAGCAAGTGCAAAATTTTCTACTGAATTTCCTCGTAAACTCGGGCCTGAACAATTGCTCAATGTAATGCAATGCAGCTGTGCTGTTCCAGCCATTGAGTTAGCCACCACTAGACGTGGTCACACGTAAGTGCTATAAATACGAGCAGAACTCACTGGAATTTATTTCTATTACTTATAAACTGTGGAAAACTATATCAATGTTTGTATTAGAATGTATTATATACTAGTCTGATAATGTATTATACATACATATATTTATTTATGTCTAAAAATATTTGTATTAGTCGCAACAATTGGTCAGGAAACATATAAAACTCAATCATGTTTGTCAGTGAAAAAAGTAAATATATACTGGGAGAAATTAATAGCTGGAGATAAACATATTTAATTAAACATTTCTGTGCGCTACCGTGGACAATTAGAATATTACAATTGAACATTTTAATTAATGAACATTAATATACATTACTATAATATAAACATTAAAACAAATAAACATTAGAATTGACAATTTAAATTAATGGTGAATTTTGGTGGAATTAAAATAGCATAGAATAGAAGTGTCGGCACTGAAGAAATATGCCCATAGCCTGTTGAGGATTATTGTACTTTTCGTGACTTGAATTCACTTTAAAATTATATTCAATAATTGTAGTTCGTGCATGTTTTGGGGTTGGCCTGGATACTGAAATTGAATGCATCATTGATATTTTTTAAAGTAATTTTGCTATTTCAGTGAAGCGAATATGGTTTTCGCCCCCATTTAACGTCGTAACTGGTCGGCGAATAGGAGCGTACGAGAGACCAATTTGTTCGTGCCAAACTCATTCAAAATCGTGCGTTTCGCAAAGCACGTCAGAGCGATGTTGTTCACCGTAGTTTCGGATTTCATTTTTTTTTAATTCCTTGAGTGCGCATTACAGATGATATGAATATCATGTTTGCTCTCAATTTTTCTTGAATGATATTGATTCAATTTAATTTTACTTAATATAGTAATAAATAACGGCCGTTTTCCCTAGACATGCGTGCGCGAAGTCACTTGCATTAGCTCCTTCAAACGTGGAATCGACATGAAAAATTATTTTTTTTACAAATTTATTTTTAATTCAACTACGGTATATGGCAGTACGCTTTGTTTATATATGCCATTCGTTATCTAAAGCAAATTGGGATTGAACCATCATTGTTGGACCATATGAAATCTGCCTATAGGTTTTTGAACTCGCATCACATTGAAGGCATAATGTGTCTCTCCTGCTAATAAAGATAGATGATAATTTCGTTCTCTTTATAGTTTGTTTCAAGATATCATTACCGCACTCGAACCTAAACTATATGCCATAATTCATATTTTTTTTGTTTGACAAGCATGAAAATGTCAAGTTATTACGAGAAAATTGCTCCGTCACCTATAGAATTATCAGCATAAAGCTTGCGTAACCACATGATTATATTTTGATATTTTTTATCCGAGAACACGCTAAATCTACTCTTCACTAAGAATACGACTACCTACTCTAACTATTAGCAATTGATATTGAATGCGACATACTTCAATTAAATGAAATTCGCGATTATGTGCTTGATAATACCTAAGTGGGCTGAATTTTTATAATTATTGTTCCATTATCTTATTGTTCAATTATTATTCTCACAGAGCATTTTTTTCAAACGTCCAATTGTGAGGTATAGAATCTTGAATTTAATAAGGTGATCAAAAAGAAAATCTCCATCAATCTATCCCACTACCTAAGCAATCATGCTCATCTCTGGAGAGAATGGAACCTGCGACGCCCAACGTTGACTCATCGAGTCAATGCCCTCGACCTCGATGCAACTTCGGCAAGTCACTCTTCTTCGCGGCATGTCTAACCTGCCTCTGCATGGTAGGGCTCCTTGTCTTCATGGGAATAGGGCGTGATGTGCAACCATTTCTGATATTCCTTTTCTGTTTTGTCGTTTATCTCTCAGTTTCCTGCTGTTTCGCTCGTTTTCATCCGAACCCCACGAATATTCTCATTAAGGAAGAGGATCTCGAGAACCCTTCGTTCTGCCGTTTCCCAGTCGGTGGTCGTCGGTGCGCACGTGTCGACATAGGCGGCATTGACCTTGGCCATCATGGGGCTTTAGGAGACCTTGACGATTCCGGATCGGCGTCTCACGGACAATCACAACCAGTTTTAGAAGAACGGCCTCCGACTTACCAAGAGGCTGTAAATCTTCCTTCAGAGTCCCCTCAAACAGCAATGACTCGAACAGAAACGCCTCCTCCAGACTTCGATGACATAGAAGCTTCTTGGAAGACAGGCAGAGGTGATTCCATTGTCAGTCCATCTTAGTCAGACAATTTTAATGTTTCCGTTCAATCTTTGTGGAGTTGAAAACCACAAGTGCCGTCTTATCGCGAGTCAATAGCTGTTTATGAAGCGTGAATGATTGTTTAATGAAGTCGGACTATTCAGATGCAAGAGCAGTTTGCTTGTTATGCTGAGAGCTAAAGTTTTTCTAAAAAAGAAGCTAAGAAGTTAGCTGTAAATTCACATTTCGAAGCAAGGACCATATAAATGCTCTTAAGGGGTCTGGAGCCGCTCTCGCTGCCATACGTGAACATGGGGATCGAGTACCACAGACACACCAGATCAATTATTAAAAGTTTTATTCCTTTACATCGAATATGAATGAACTGTTCTTTCAAGCTGAATGAACGCAAAGCTCTCGAGCTTGGAGCACTACCTGTCCCGATGTTGGCATATTCGATGGCCTGGACAGCAAACCCCTGCGCGTTCAAACCCAGGGGTCGCCCAATGGTTGCTCCCATACTCAGGTGAGTGTTAAAAAAAAATACTAACTTAGGTGTAAATGCGATTGTAATATTCATGACTTTCTCAGAGATGTTATCTAAAATTACAATGTTTGTTGATTTGTTTTTAAATCTGGATTGAGTTAAAGAAATATTTTATTCATACGGTATATCTATAGTATATTTACTAATCTCACCCAATCAAGCGATGAGGTATGCTACGCTGACGTTAGAACGGGCCGCATGGATGAAGTACGGGAACGTGATGATTTCAAAGTTGATTGATTGATGTTTTTAACTCATGTAATCGATCTGGTATCTTTCTATCGAACGTATATAAATAAATATAATGAGAAACACACTTAGTATGCATTTAAATTCCTGTTGATAAGTTTCAACACCTGAACCTTTAAGGCATATGAAGCAATATAAATTTAAATAGATCGAGTTGCAGAGATTTGCTATGGTCGGTAAGTAGAAATGGAAATCCACCCTGCATAACCTGCACGTTTGAAAAGGTATGGATTAGTTTCAGGTAGTTTATTTAAAAAATTATTCCAACAATAAGTCTTGAAAGAATTGAAATTGAATTATTCCAATTATAAATTTTCAAAGAATTACATGTTCAAAATGCATTTCTGGATAATCACTTTCGAAATACTCATTAGTGACTTTTCATATTGAGTCATTACTATCGTCAATATTATCTAGGGAAGGCGAAAAGAAACCTTTTCATTTATTTTTCACAATATTCATTTGGAGAAAATTTTTTAGTGTGCATCATTTTTATTGTATAAGTTTCATTTCGTTGCGTTATTTCCTGCAGTTTTAGGACCGGCCGCAGCTTCAAATTGCAGTATTTCAAAACAAAACTATATAATTGAGAACCAAAATAATGAAATTTCTCCAACTTTAAGTCTTCGTTTCATAGTTGGCAACTTTAACTTTTTAATCACTAAATTATAAATACAGCACTTGACACTGATTTAATTATCGCATTTAATTTATAATTAATATGTCCTCTATAGTTTACCTTCAATTGATTTGTTATTAGAAGGCAAGATTCGGTTATATTACATGTACAGTCATTTGCAAAAGTTTAAGACCACCCTCCGAATTTGGGTTTTTTGTATTAAAAAATGATAATGAGGCAAAATATTCAAACTGTTTGTATTTGATGAGACAAAGTGAATAAATAACAAGCAATTTATGATACATTTGATATATTCAGAACCTAGTGTGTCCCTCTTTATTGTCAATAACAGCCAGCTACCGTTAGGCCCGCCGCAGGCTCAAACTTGTACATCACTCATCCAAAAAGGGTCATTTCCTGATTTAGTTCAAATTCTGTGGGTGGTCTTAAACTTTTGCAAATGACTGTAGTATTACAATTATTTGGCTGTTGTTTATCGTGATGATTTAGCAGAAAACATTTACTGCACATGTAAACTTACAATATTCATAAAAGAAATTGCAGGGTTTTTTCATTGGAAGTCGTACTAGCGGAAGTAATTTGCATAGAAAACTTGGAAAATGCAACAATATAATTATATTAAAAATATTCTATATAAATAATTTCTTCTTAATTGATATTCGTATAGGCATTTTTGCTGCATTTGGCATTATGTTTAAATTAAACTGTTCAAATTAAACTAGTTCTTATCTCAAGCGGTTTTGAGAAACTCTGTCTCGACTGAAGTTATTCAAATTAACAATGGATCGAGGGAAGTGTTTTTTATTGGTCCATGCACGCTTTTTGTAAACGACACCTCGCGCTATATGAAGGACAAGTGGTTTACTCAATTGCTAGCAAATTGAGTTATCTAAAAATTCGCAAAACCTAATTTATTTTCAGATTAATTTGATAATCTGATAGAGATTTGACAGATTCCGCGAAACATCGATGAAACATTTTCCCCTTCAATTAATAGTCTTTAAGCACCTACGATACCGATTGGCTTTGAATATTGCGGAAAAACTAGTTTACGTACAAAATTTTCTACCCATGTACTTATTTTTGTCCGACCTTGAAACTGAGCTATAATTGCCAGACTCGCGAGGCGTATGCCAGATTAAAAGGTTTGGGGGAGACTACGATAATCAGGCGTTGTTGCTCGGCCTTAAAATTTCTCCTTATATTGTTGATTAAAAATGATACAGTTTACAAATACCCTGAAGTTCCTAATCTCGAAACTGCTCATAATAAGTGATTCTAAGCTTTTTATGTTAAATTTTATGGTCGAAAATACCCAATACAATTTACGAAATTCTCTCAAGTCTGTAAGTTCAGTCTGTTCAAATATATTTGAATTTTGAAACGACATTCTTTTTTTTTTATTTGATTTCGGTCTTCAAATTAATTATACCTGCCTAACTTCATACTTCGCTCTTAACTGATAACCATATCTTGTCAGTAACTTTTAAATAACTAATTTATTCTGAATTTCTCAAAATTAATACTAAAAAAAGAACAACATCGCCAAAAATAAGAAGAGGTTTCTGCTTTTATTACAAAATATTTTATATATCCGTAAAATTCTCAAATATATCAGCCCAGTTATCATCATTGGAAGTATACAGGACATCAATTCAATTTTTCTACTTTCAATCCCTATTTTGATTATTTACAACTACGCGTGTATTTTTTAATCGAACATTTTTTCTATGACTTGATAGTTAATTCTATTATACTTTTCTAATTGGATTTCATCGTTAGTTGCAAGTCATTAGTTTTATGATGTGTACTTTAACGTTTACGATTTTCTGATACAAGTTTTTTTTTCGAAGATTCTGTCAGGCAGGATCACTAAAAATTTATTTCACGTATTAATACGACTAAGAAATTTCAGAAGGATTGTGACTGGAATGAACTAACGTATTGATGACAATTTATGAATATTTATGGATGTAGTTCAATGTAGGTGATGTCCCAGTGTTTTGAAAAAATACATATGCCTTACGCCCAATTTTTTTGTTGTATTGTCATTTTGTGTCATAATATTTTCAAATCGAAAATAATTTCCATATTTAGACTGCTACACGAGTTCTAAATGAATCATGCTACTCCGTAATCATCGGTAGGCTACAGAAAATTGAATTAAATACAACACTAAGACTCTTGTCTGAATAGATTATTTCTTGCAGGTTCCAACACATCGAGTCCGCGGCGATGGACAACGGACGAGCCACCGTCAGCCCGCGGCGGTGCTCGGACTGCAACAGGAGGTGCGGACACGCCCGAAGATGTGCCGGCTGCTCTCGACTCACTACCTTCGAGCACGAGCTCACCCGAGCGCCATACAGCGTCCCTGAGCACCAAAGAACCATCCTCATGGAGGCTGGCACTCTGGAATCAAGTGTCCGGGAAGGCAGCTCTGATGGAGCACAGAACCAGATCACAACAACTGCACAGTTACCTGATAATTTTAATAGGTTCCGAATGGGGAGCCTCAATTGGGGGATATGGGCGGGGTTCCTCTTAGCAACTGTTATGTTAGTCCCGACACACATTTATCTTAAGAAATACGACTATAGGATAGACTTGCTCGGTATTATCTTTGTATTGACCGTGCTTTTCCTCGTGTGTTTTTCAGTCTCCATGTTCCATTCCAAAACTAGAGAAATTCTTCTCCATAGATTACACATCGAAGAAGAAACGCGTGCGTTCCCAGCCTCGAGTTCCCCGGCGTCACGACGTAGACGTTACCGCAGGAACGTGCGTTTCTCGTCGCGTTACAACCAATACCCATTACGCCGCGTGCGCTCCACACCTGAACTCCATCTCACGAGACTCTCGTCGAGCTCCACGGGGTCACCCATACTCATGTACCCCACGAACAACACCGGCGCTGCTTCGACCCTGGCTGCGCGCTGCGCCCGGAACGCCAGCATGGCAAGCAGGGCTGACCCTCCACCCTACGACATCGCAGTGCTGCTGCCCAAGCCCCCCATGCGGCGCTGTGAGACTCCTCCTCCATCTTACGAACACATACAATAGGCACAGCGGGTGTAACCATCGTAGATACATACTGAACAGACTTGCAATCATAGTCGTAAGCTCCTTATTTGATTAAAATACACTCGGAATACCGATATACGAATATTGAATACTTCGTGGGACTTTGAAAGTTCTAAGTCCCACGATGAACACTTTAGCTAATTACAGTGATCTCGCGTGCAATTGACATATTGGATATATAGTCCAATATTTCGTACTAGTAGCTGTTTTGTTTTGGGACATGAATTTTAATTGGAATAAAAGAAAGATTAACTTTTGATCATAGAATATGAATGGTCTAAAATACACGAGTTATCATTTTACCGCTGTCGTTTTTAAATTCAAAGTAGGAAAGAAAAGATTCAGCACTCTACTGCCAAACTTATATGTGACTCTGACTGGATTAATAATTAATATTTGTGATTAGTTAGAGAAAGCAAGAGACTGTGCACCTGTAACTTAAATCAGCCGAACCTAACCTGTAATTTAGACCAATAAAACACATAACACATTCTTTAAAGTTGAATTACTTCCAGCTGATATCAGTTAAGTTTTACTAAAAAATAGATAGGTTTTTACTAACACCTGTACCATCACAAGTGTCATTAGTGCAGTCTATCGCTGATGGGGTTCAAACCTCTCTGAACTCAATATAACCTTATAAACGATGTAGCTACAGGACTTCAGTTATTCCAGGAAGAACTAAATGCATGCGTTGCTGGAAATTTTGCAATTCGAAATCGAAAATCCCTTAGATTGCCATGTTAAATCGAAGGATTGGTTGGAGACACACTAATCTACGTACATTTAGTACTTCGTAGTACCTTTAGTACTTAGTGAAACGGCATAGATAAATTTTGGCGGCCATGCTATGCAATATTTCATTACCCGAAACATCAGTATAGGGGCAAATATTTCATTCAAACATTTATAGTGGAGTTCGATTACAGATCATTATTCGATAGCAGAATTCTTATTTGAATATTCGAAGAATATGTTATGTGTTAGGCTAATTTAGAGGTTTAGTCAACTTATGACACCTAATGTTATAAAATTCATGCCCATTTAGGTAATGAGTATTGAGTATTGACCCTTCATTCACTGCCTAGTCTTAATAGGTGTTTGAATAATAACTATTTCAGCTACTAGTCTGAGTGAGAATATGATTAATGAGTTAACAATAATGTTTACCACCTAAGGTGAATATGAGCTAAATTTAAAAGAAGTAGCTGCGCTAACTTCAAGTTTGGTACGAGTGCTGTAGAAATCCATTTTCGTGAAATAGACTATATAGTTAATGCAAATTTTAGTACCTTACGTAAGGAAAATCCTAGCTAATGATGACGATGATTTGTTCATCGAGGTGATTTTTTATCGTTTTCAAGGCTGTGGTGACTGGATAAGTATTACTATTGAAAGGTTTTCCGTGTAACGGTAAGTGATGTACATGCGTTAAAGTGATTCAGTGTTTCCTTCACATACGTTCAGTGTTTCCTTCAGCGCAGAAGCATTACTTTTGATTTCATGTTATAGGTGCAAATTTTTTTAATCTAACGATACAAGATTTATATAGATTTTGATGGTTGTATTCAGCGAATTTTGAGGAATTATGTGAGTTTGATCCCTAGCAGTTATCTTGTACTTTTAAGTGTGTCTTAATAGCTACTTTTATACGTTATTCTTCTTGAGCAGAGCTCTTTGATGTGTATTTATGAGTCATAGTGTATTTGCGACGGAAAAAATTTATTTCCATCTGTTTTCAACGACGCTAGTATTTCATTTTATGCTTGCATTCGTTATTACCTGCAAATTAGCTTTTTTATATCGTAATTATGTGGTAAAATATTTTCTCGGTGTTCCGTTCGTTATTTTCGAATGTCATGGGTTTCGAAACTGGCGAAATTTACGTTATCAAAATCAATCCATTTCAGAAATGATCTGAATTCACGTAGTTATGGTACCTGAAGTACGTACCTATAGTTCGGTCTACCTCACTCGAAAATTTGATATTTGGATTGATCCAGCTTTAGTATTTTAACTTTAAATTGGGATTAGAAAATTTATGCATTTTAATCAGAAATTCGACTTGAAATTGGTTGGTAAACAATTGCCTTCTTAGATAGATGAACCTATTTAGATTTAGAACATTTCTATTCGAAATGAAGAGTCTAATTTCACACGCATGTTGATTCTCGGTTACCGAATTTACTGTATTTGACGCCTGAAATATTTTATTCGTTGAGTTGAGCAATTTTTATATAATTTTCTTGCTTTTTAGAGGTATCAGTACTAAATTTAACAAAAATTATAACTGTGCGGAAAACCTTTAATACATATAAATGTTAATATTCATATGTAAAATTTTATCTCCGTCGTCCTAATTAGTTTCCGTCTCAGGTATAACTCAGCTGTTTTGTTTATGTCAAATTTATTATTATACTTTATTTCCTTAGCGCATAATCCTTATTTCCTTAGCGCATTTATTTCCTTAGCGCAGTGGTAATGTAATTATGTCAGTGTTTCAGCTTTCAATATTTCCCACTAGAACGGATGAAACAATCAACTATGAATTTTATTATAATGATAATTGTGTTTATTGAGATAAAACGACATTGCTGAAAAAATATTATTTGACACTCTTGTATTCAGAATTTGTTTCTGACCAAATTAGGCTTAACAATTTTTTTGATTGGCAACATTTTCCTGAAAATTACAAAAAAGCTTTGATTGATTTATAACGATAAAAGTTAGGCTGACGTTCTAATATAGCATTTTCAAGTATTAACCCACACTTCGTATATCGATTCTTACGAATATTACACAATTTGTTATTAACTAATATCCTAATTGGGAGGACGATAGAGAAAAAATTCGCATTTTTTCTTTAAATATTTTTAATAACTTCCATCAATCGCTACACAATTGTTCGAGCTTGTGTTTGAGCGCAAATTTTGACAGGATTTAGTCAAAAATATATAAAATAAGTGCGTTGCAGTTATTTACTTCTAAAATATCTGTGCAGCTTACAGTAAGATTATCGTGAATTATGGTGAATTTCCAGTATCATGACAATCTAGCAAGGTTTGGATTTGAATTTTAGCTACTCATTTTTTTAGTCTTTATCATTCAGCCTATAAAATCATTTAGCCCATAAAAACCCCTCTATATATTAATTTTACATCTGTTATCAAATAATTTTTCCGATTACTATGATAGTTCCTTTAAATGGTAAATTTTTTGTGTCCTACAATGTTTTTAATCAGTACTACAATGTTTTTTCGGATCTATTAATCCTACAAGCATACGTTGCTGGTTTTAATTAGGGGCAACTAGTTACAATATTTAGCGTTGAAGTAACTTTCTTGCAGCTGAAAAGCTAATTTGGAAATTTTATTTAACGCCGTGCTCCTGTAAAATGAGAAAGCCAAGGAAGCTTCCTACAAATTCTCACTAAGTTTAAACTTATTTTGTGAGGATTACATTGAATTTAAGGAAGCCGAGATTTTACGGATAATTTGTCGTTTTCGATATCTTAATTCTCAACAGCCTGAGAAAAGTAACAGCACGGTTTATTGGCAGGAAGAGAAAGAACCATCTTTTTTGGCCATGTTCCTGTAAACTATCATTTTATGATTAGTTAAGCATTCTGCGGCAAATTATCCCATATTATATAATTTTTACCCTTTATTCTCAATAGCTTCGTGGTTTTATCAGATCCCTGTTAAATAAAGTGGAATTTTAGAGGTTTCAGAAGGTGTTTTATTTGTGTTTCTTAACCTGGAATTTGATGCAGGACGTCGAATTTAGCTCCATAAATGTAAGTGTGGATATAGAATGAATTAATTATAGATAATTTCATCCGTGTTCATAAATATCGTACGATCGCAGATGAATATTACATGAATTTTATTGAAAACAAATTTAATATATAACCTTAATTGCGGTCTTTTTACGACGATGTTGAATTTTTTATTTATGAGATATTGATGAAATGACCGTCTTCACGTTCATCGCATAGATTGCTTATGAAGATAATGTGGGATGATTCCGCTGGAAACAATTATTCAACATCTGACTTCCTCTTTTTGTTGCGATCATCTTCAAGAAATAAGCTTTATGGTGCAGCGTACGTATTTAGAAAATGGCTTGAACTTAATTGCGCAATTTTCTCCCATAGGATTAGCAGTAAATCTCGTCGAAACGTATGCTGTTCGGCATGAAAGTGTCTAGGATTTTTTGAGATTCATTATTATTGAACCACGAATTTTCAGTGACCATCTCTTAATCGAGTAACACTTCGGATGTCGAAACTGCTCTTTACATCGTCTTCGCTTCTACCGTTTGTGGGATCCTGATTTCTCATCACTCGCTGTAAATATTTTCTTACAACTCGGTTATTTTTCATTCACATTGCTACCTTTGTTCGACTCCAGCCCACTGTTAATAAAAGGCGAGGCTGCAACGCATCTACACTTACAAATGTTTTATCCATGCACGAACGATACGCTAGAAGGTAAATGCCGCTGGTAACCATGGCGACGGTCTGGTAACAAGCAATCTCTGCAATGATTAAATTCTCATCCTAGTTGATAATTATAGTTGAATTAAAGGCGGCCGACTGTCAGTGGCGACCTACTCTCTTTGCTGTATTTTTAACAATAACGGAACGGTCATGAATATAATATGAATTAGCTTTCGAGGTTTGTGAAATTATTCGAAAAATGTGACTCACGCGGATGAGCGAAATTAATTTATTTACCGAGCTTTACCTGATAACACTTTTGGAATCCATCGGCAATCCATTCCTTAACTTATCGATTCGTAATATGTACGGTCGAGATACTCTGCATAATACATGTAATCAGCCCTATGCTTAGTCCTTTAAAATTATTTATGCTTCTTTCTTTACATGACATCAGTTAACTCTAAATTTTAGATACCAGATTAAATTCCATATGTGCTTTTAACCAAGCTATAATTTTAATTACAGAAAGACATAACACAGCAGCAACATGAATATAACATCCAGGAACGGAGGCTCTGGCCTCAGTCGTGAGTCGAGAGCGAGCGACGTCGGGAGTGCCTGAGTGTAGAGACCGAGCACTCAGTCTCGGTTGCGTCTCTTCTATATCTTCTAACTGCTCGAATAAACGAGTATAATTGAATGTCGCATGAATTAAATAACTTATATAATATACTGTGTATTCTGAAAGATGTTATGGCCGAAATCTCACGATCTTTAGGCGTCGAAGCGGCATACTCTAACTGCAAGAAAGAAAACTTTTAATTGCATGCCACTGGACATAACAGTTTCAATTGAAATAATAGGCGGAAAATTCTGGAATACGTTACAGCCCTTAATTGCAGTTCAGGGCTCTACACGTACAAAAATCGAACTGTCATAAAACTTCAATGATTCCAGTGTGGTATTGGAAGGAGTCTTTCTGGTCTCTCTAAATTTTATGATATTTTTATATCATTATTGAGTATTATCATAGACGACTGCTATGACGAATAGTATCGGGGTTGTGACCGCAATGTGTGTTATTTTCAAAATTATCCACAGCATAAAACCAGAAACTAGTTTAACTAAACTCCCAAAATTATTCTCTGGTAAATTAACTGTTACATCATTCTCGCTAAAGGTTTTAATATACATGTACAATTGTTGCAGCTTGCATTAATTTTACGCAAAGCTAATGTTAAGATTGACTATTTATAACTTGGTGTGAAGTACCGTGGAGTTTCTTCTCGGAACCTCTTCGCGTCAGCCTGTGCTGCAATTACATTGATTTACAGAACAAACAGCGACAGGTTAGTTTACATACATACTAATTATATATATATGTCAAATGAATGAATATTTGCTCTATTATACAGACATTTTTATTCAAAAAAGTGATGCATTGACTCCAAAAATGTATACATATTTTTCAAACATAAATAAGCAGACTGCACAAATTAATAGTAGACGTACGTATATTCTATTATTTATTTATGTCAAAATTATTTAACTAATTTCTTTATATTGATTGTCGGAAAAGTTAGTTTCTCTTTTTTAAGAAACATAACTTGAAATGTAGGATATTAATTATTCTCAAATTGATTATAATAAATTGAAATAATTTAAGAATAGCCGCGAAATTTGAAGACAGAAAGCCTAACAAATCAATGCAGGATCTCAGAAGTATGATTTATAAATAAGAATTTATATAATAAATTAATCTATATTATGAGAATGAGTACATTGTATTATTGTCATCTACAGCAGCATATTCTTCAAAAAGACAAGTCCAAATTATTCTTCGAAATAGTGTTTTCCTTTTAATTATGTATTACACGGCTCTGTGGTAGCTCTTAAGGTTTCCACTTTACTATATTTCCACTTTCGTCTTGAATTGTCATGTGATTTCGGGTTGCCTGCCATTAAACTTTCCACATTATGGTCACAAAGTTCCCTTCAATATCATCAATATTGACAACAGGATGTGAAATTTTAAGATTAAGTGGGCAACATTGGGTTGATTAATAATTTAGTTGGAACGTTTTTTATAGTGGACACGCGTCTTGCTTCGGCCTTGTCGATAGCGTAGTCGTGTTGTTATAAGTGCAGAAAGCGTTAACGTCATAACTGCCACTTATCGTTATACCGCCGCTCAATAGTATGCGCTGTAATTAAGTTGCAAAATAGAAACTAAATTAATTGTAATTTTCATCTGAAAAATATACTCTGCTTACGTTTAGATATAATATTAAGGGCATTAAGGATTTAATTTTTTATAATTGAGGGGCATAAAAACACACTCCTTATTGTACAGCAACAGCTACTGGGTTAAATATTTTAATTTAGTTTAATGTGGCCATTGTTAAAAGACAGAAAGAATATAAATTCAATTCACATATGAGAATAAAGACTTTCATATCAACGCATGGCGAGGAATGACTTTTTTCTGCGTATGACCCAAATTCAAACTTGTCCAGTGATTACCTTCATTCCAACTTTTGCCATAGCTTGACCTAGTCATTTGCTGGTGAGCAATAGAGCGACGTTCACGAATCGGTGACTGGGCAATCGGAATCGATTCACATCTAAATAATTTTCACATATTCGGCATAATCAATCAAAGGAAGTGACTGCATCGGTTGAACAAGATTGCATAAAATTTATTGTACCACTTTCCAAAATGGTTGGAATTAGCTTGATATGTCACTAAACAAAGAACTAAAATTTTCTCATTGACGAATATGTCGGACCTGTGGAGCGCTGCCACAGGCATGCGGAGTAACTGAGTGTTGCTTAGATACCCGCTCAAAACATTCCATCTGCCGGATACCCAAACTCAGACACATTTACACTCGAACTTAAATGCATTAGTTTTACATTTATTATTATCTATGCCTTTTCCTAGGTGTGTTCTGCTGTTAGAAAAAAAAATCAAACAAAGATATCATGAACTAAGAAAACTTTTTTTGAACGATATACTGTAAAGCTGCAATAAATTTGTGTTAAATATTTTAACACAAATGAATTCATTTGATTGAGGGAGTATACAATGATGTTGGCAGTATAGTTAACGGGCGCGTAGGCCGGCTCGTTGGCACGACACACACTCTTTTACAATCCAGAATTCGGGGCTGGAATTAATGTGTATGTGGAAGAAGCTCGATACGTTCAGGGCAGGTGCTTTATTCTAATTTTGCTGCAGTTGAGCTCAATCTCTCTTCAGTGGAGGTTTCTTGTAGCTTTTGGTCGTGCATTGTGTTGACATTACTCATTATTCTAAACTCAGGAATGATTTCAGAGGAGTTTTCAAATTAGAACAGACTTAGGTCGAGAAATTTCAGGAAGTATTAATTATTTTTTAAAGTTTTGTCAAAAGTTCTTGAATGTCCTAAAAACTGAATATCGTCGATCGTACAGTTTTTGGGAGTGGGGAGGCTTGAATCTCAGTCGTGTGAATTGTAAGGGGTAAAATATAGTAAAATGACTATGATTCTCTCTAGATTATCGATCAGTTGAGAGAAACCTGAAGAAGGGATTATATTGACCACCGCTGATTAACACTCAGTATCAAGTGTTCTCTTCTTGCTCCTTTCTCAGTATGTTCGTATTTGGAGTCTGAAAACCTACGAGAATCGCTCAAAATTTATTCACGTCCTTAACTGAATACCTAAATTATTATCACAACAAAAAAGCTTCCAAATGATGCAGACTGATAATATTTTGTCTTTTAGGAATTTTTATTACTCTTTTGCTTATAATTTAAGCCGATTTAAACGAAGGAATACAGTATTTTTGTCGCAAAATAACAACTTCAAACTAAGCATGTTATTCTTTATCGTGAATTAAGATTAAACATCAAATTAAAAAATTAAATGAACTTCAAAATCGCATCGGTGCTACGCAGAAACCATAATAGAGTTTCTGTACTCAAAATAAAATTTTGAATCCATGCACTGATGCAAAAATTTTCCGATTCTATGACAATTGGATAAGTAGATTTTATACACCAACAAAAATGTACACATTATGCATTTTGAAAATACAATGCATCTCGAAATATTTTGGTCGTATGCCATATGCTTCACATGTTCAGTGTTCAGTGGCGCGATACAACGTTTTCAGTTTGGTAAGCAAATGATACAGAAGATGATGCATGTAAGATCCTCTTCTCACCATGAAACACCACTTAGAAAGATGAAAATATATTATAAATCTAAATATTTACAAAATATATTATAATATATATTTTATATAATATTTAATATATATATATTTATATATATTATTTTATATAAATATATCATCTTATATAAATATGAATATTTATAATATATTATAAATCTTTTATGCGATGCCAACTGAAATGACAGTTTTGCTGACTTTAGATAAATGCGAGCAGAAAAGTGCAATCAGTGCAATAACCTATTTCAAATTGACCTAATTTAATTGACTTTGCCATGGTGCAATAATAACAATAAGTAACTGTTATCAATTTTGTTGCAATGTTGCAAAATTTTTGAATTTTTCGAATTAATGTCTAAATACACTGAAATTTCATCCATTTATTCAAATAATATAATTTTAGTAATTAGGCCGTCGTTGGCTCCGATCTAATTATTCGCTGAGCGTTAAAAACCTAAAATTTGCGCTCTTTAGTAAATGCGTTTCGGAATGTAAATTTCATGATTAAGATGAAATTAATACTTTTAAATTTTATGTACAGTTATCATCACGTATAAAAATAAATGCAGTTTAATGTAGTTCGATATTCTATGACTTGATCCGTGTAGGAGATTTAGCTTAATTGAATATATATAGCAAGTTTTAATCGTGTGAGGGTAATTTGGAAGATGACCAAAACAACGAAACTTTATTGATTAAGCTGTTGACATTGAATGCCCAAAACGTATTATTTGATCGGAACTAGGATGAAATTTATTGCCAAACACAACTATAGTTGTGTATGGTTCAAAATTTGCTAGTGAAACTATAATAATTTAAAAATAGAAATGAATGAACTCGAAGCATCATATCCACCGGAGCCTCTTCACGCTGTACCGCAATTTGCGGTGAGTGTCTCACTTATTTCGAAGCACACGGTCAGTTCATCCAGTATCGACAACGGTCAGTTCATCCAGTATCGACAACGGTCAGTTCATCCAGGATCGACAACGGTCAGTTCATCCAGAATCGACAACGGTCAGTTCATGCAGTATCGACAACGGTCAGTTCATCCAGTATCGACAACGGTCAGTTCATCCAGTATCGACAACGGTCAGTTCATCAGTAGACATACGATTAAATCGACGCTCTAAACAACACGGAAAGTTCCTGATATTGCAGTGGAAGTAATGTATGAAAATAAATAACAGGTAAGGAGGTAGCCGGCACTATTAGCCACTGCTCATGCGAGCTCTTCGTTGTTATCGGATTGTTTTAGTGTTTACTCCTGCAAAATGCTTACTTATACGGGGTATCAACAAGCTAATATATTTCTGCTTGAGTTTTGCATTTAATATTATATTAAAAAGTTCTTACTTGCATGGAAAAGTAATCAAGCACAACGAAAGTGCCATTTCTGAGAGAGTATTCTTATCGTACCGTATAATCTGTCTGTGGCCTTATCGATCATACGCGCGTGCCATTCTATTTTCTGCTCGCATTTTTCCCTCACGCCGGAGCTTCCGGCCTCCAGGAACGAGCGGAGGATCAGTTCGTCGATACTTGAATACGCGGTCAAAGGGCAAGTAGAACTCGATGGTTCTTTATAATGCAACGTTTGTACTCTTGATCATTTTCAAACCCGATAATGTTGTAGAGGAGGGAAATGCAACTTCTATAGATGGCTTTTATATTGATCATTTTTTTAATCAAATGGCTTTAGACTTCCGTGCGATGTTGCCGGATGCACTCTGTATTGCGGAATAGTAGTAGCTCTATAGGATCATTTGAACTGCGGCACCATACGGTACAGGTGTGTACTGTACACGGGATAATTTGATATTTTTAAATTGGACCAATATTGTGGTCATTCTGACCTGTAATATATTAGTGTGATGTCAACCCGTATAGCTATAGGTGTGAAAAGGTCTTCTTAGTTTTTATGATTTAGTTTTAGGCATGACCCATTGTGTACGTTTAGTGTCAGTAATAGTTTTATCCCGTACAGAGAGACTTCGGTGTCTTGATCAGAAGTCTTGACTTCGCTTCAACTCACAAACGCTCTGTTTATCTTATCGCCGTTGTCGATTGAAAGTTACGCATTGATTGTCCTTATTCTCCTGTCGGTTAGTGTGTTGATCTGCTAGATGTGTGACGAACCGTGGTTAGGTTATTGCGGATAGGATAAAGTCTCGCGTTACGCCCAGTTGGTACTGGCCCCTTAACAATGTCAGTCGTCGGCCTTAAATGTGCTTATTTAGCATCTTTTGATGCACACTTGAAAATTGGGAATTTTTCTTATAATGAATTTTTTTGTAAATAAAAAGATATCCCATAGACGAAATAGAGAATATTTTGCGCAACTCAAGCAGCATAAATTATTGAGATACATTTCATATACATGACTGAATATTTCATATACATGACCTGCTTACGGCCATACGAAGACGACTGATGTTGATTTGTCAGTTATATTAGAGAAGACTGACTAAGAAATTGAGCACCGAAAACAGAAGTCGAACAGAGCAATAAATGCTGTGAAAGTCTGAAAATTTGTACAAAAACATCGCACAGCTAAAATATTAATAAAAATCGATTGCAGCGTCTACCTGGAAAACGGATATAAAATGGAAATACTGTTAACATTTGGAACATTGCATTTATAATGAAAACAGGATCTTAATACTTGTTGCAACACAAACTGATTTTCCAACGATATTAACAGAATCTTGGTAAAGGTTGTAGAGCTTTCTTTTATACTCTCTTGATCAGCGATGAGATATAGCAGGCGTCGATGAAAGAGCAATCGGACAGCGTTTGGTCCGCAACACTTTGCTTGAACCTTGGATAGAGTATGGCAGCGGTGCGAACCGAGTTCCATTCAACCAGCCTTTGCTGTTGAACCTTCGTGCAACTGCCGGACGGACGGGGTAGGTTGGGATGCGACGAACCCTAAAAAGAAGCGCCGATGGTTCATCATCAGTTCTCGCGTCAAGTGCCCTTTTTCTTCAGTCTCCGTTCTTGCAACAAAGTATTTACGAAAGATTAATGGAGCAGGTAAGCCCTGCTCCCGTACGGAAGAGCTTGTGGTGTCAAATCATACATGGTTCCCGTAAAAAAGAGTTCGTGATGTCAAAACGTAGCCTGCTACCGTAAAAAGGGTTCGTGCGGAAACATTGTGATCAAGGCAGGGTAGGCTTGCTCTTAGGTATTGCGACCATTGAAAACAAGCTTCGAAGAGTCATCCACCAACCACCATTACCATGAAGAATTACTTTTCTCGGGAACAAGCGTTCATCAACGCGAGACGGGTTTCCGAGTGTCGAAAGCTTCTTGTCCAATTTTAATGCAAATATTAGTAACGAACTCAACGTGCGAGTAGTAACCGTTTCAAAAATAGCTGTTTGAAGAGATATAAATTAAAACTAGATTTAATGTCCTTAACCTGTTCTGGCAGTACTAATAGCAGTACGCTATCATGAAGAAACATATGTCATTCATGTTTTATAAATGAATATTATAAATCTAATGAGCCATTTTGATCACAGAATTCGGACGAGATGACGGCGGCAGTGGCGCGGGCAAACGAGCAGCGCAGAGCAGCGGGCAGAGGCCAGCAGGAGCAGCAGGAGGTCCTCGACCTGAGGACAGGGGCCGGAGGAGTGACTCCTCTCATGACGGCCTGTCAGGAGGGTCATGAGAGAACTGTACGGCAGATACTCCAGATGAAGGTAAACTGTCAGGAGGGTCATGAGAGAACTGTACGGCAGATACTCCAGATGCTGTCTCTTATACACATCTAGATGTGTATAAGAGACAGTGAGAGAACTGTACGGCAGATACTCCAGATGAAGGTAGACTGTCAGGAGGGTCATGAGAGAACTGTACGGCAGATACTCCAGATGAAGGTAGGCTGTCAGGAGGGCCATGAGAGAACTGTACGGCAGATACTCCAGATGAAGGTAGGCTGTCAGGAGGGTCATGAGAGAACTGTACGGCAGATACTCCAGATAAAGGTGTCAATGGTACCAAATAGCCCACAAATGGGCACACTTTTCGAAGTTTGAAACCCCTTACAAAATTATGTCCAACTTGATAACCTACAATGTTTATATATGTAAATCAAGCGTTTCACAACAGTTAAAAATCCAATCGTTGATTGCTGCAAATGCAAGTTGAACAATCAAATGGACATTTAAATCAAGCAAAAAAATCAACTTGATGACAAAAAGTAGACCAGTAACTTCTCGTAAAAAAAGAATTTAGAAATAAGGCTCCGTAGATAAAAAATGATTTGCACTTTTATCGTACATAAGATTAAAATTATTCTTCAATATTATAACAGATATAAGAAGAAATGATATGCATAGCGGTAGCAGTTCGTAACAACAAGATTACTTCATAGGACATTTGGCCAGGATCTTTGCTTATAATTAATCATAGTTGTAAATCTCTCTAATTGTAATATTATGATTTCTAGCTGACATATTCTTACAACCTCTTCCTCCTCAAATTTTCAATGAACTCGAAAAATAATATTTAAAATTTCTTTGACTCATGCCAACAAGTTACAATATAGTAGGAAGTATTTCCATGCTTTATATTATACCAATATTTTAACATGTTGACTACGATTGCTTCTCTTGTATTACTATTATTTCATTTTTTGTACTGTTTTTAAACAGGGTTGCCAGACGGTCAGTTTTTCCGGACAAATTCCGTGATTTAGTTTTTCTCAATTGCGTTGGCCGGCTAAAATTTATGATAGGGGTACTTCCTAATTAAATTTGAAATACTGCAAAAAGAAAATGAATGGAATTTTCATTGTGGAACTTACAAAAAAATATTATATTTTGAGTTATAGGCCTTTTTTGGCCTTTTTTGTTCTCGGATTTGGCCAATTTTAGGCAACCTGAATTATGTACCAATACGTCCTGGAGAAATGCATTTCGTGGTACGCATATGTACCACTTCGTAGTCAACGTGTTAACTAAATTATTCGACTGATTTTACATGTAAATAAGCTCAATCGAAATGCCTTGAAATTTTTTTTGTATCTCTATAACAGAGAGTTTCTGTCCGTGCAATGAAGTAATATTTCAGTTGTGAATTATTATTATTCCTAAGCTGGAAATGACCTAAAATAGCACTTAATTTGGGTAATTTTGAACTCGAGCATTACTGTAATGAGATTCTGGCAGATCGCAGGAGTCACTTCCCTAAAGTAGGACGAAATTTTCTTGCCTGCGGTGCAGCATAACGTGTTATACACGTTCGTGGCGTAGCACTCAAGTTGCTTATCGTGATGAGTCTCAGTCATACGACAGAAACAAACTACCAAGGAATGCAACTGCACCTGCTCTCTATCTCTCTCTCTCATTGATCATTACAGCCGAGCATGGTGCACGACCGTGACCGTACCGGCAAAACAGCGCTACATTACTGCACAGACAACCCCACACTCGCCTGCATCGATCAGGTACGTCTCAATGCTTGACATGTATCGAGTGTTACCACTCACTCTTTCTCGCGCTCTCTCTACCTCTCTTTCTATGTATCTCTCTGCACCCTTCCTCACTCTTTCTAGAACCTTCCATATACCTCTCTTTCTATAATTCTTTATGACCTTTTTTTCTTTCACGCTTTCTACTTCACGTTATTCTATTCTCCAATCTCTCTTAATTTTGTCTATTTTCTCTTCTTTGCCGTATTCTCACCAACTCCTAATGCCTTTTACAAAGGATAAATTGGTTAGATAACCAAGAATTTAGTTTGTATTCAAGACTCTCATTGCATCGTCTGGCCGACTTCTTAAATAAGTTTACCCAATTCTCTCGCCATTCGTTATAGGTAACTTAGTTACTCTGAGCTCGGGTAAAAGGACATATGCTTATATATCTGCTGAAGCTGGACCTCTTCGAAGCAATGTTCGCATGTCTGGCGTCAGAAAAAATCTCATTGATCTGTAGCCGCTGAAAACTCGAGAAGTAGAGCGCGTCATGTAGAAATAATTGAATAGCTTCGACTGGTGCCACAACCGTGTGGCTCGGACTGGCAAAGTTCACTGTAAATAAGTGGTAATGATCTAACGGGGATATCTGCTTTTTCTCTACAATTCTTTACATATTTTACGTTGATTCTGCATTGTGACTGCATCGGTTTGATTGTTAACAACGATTGCTTTTGCTACTAATTGCTGAAAGAATTATATTTGAAGAGTTATTCTACAATTTGTTTCCTTCGTAAAACTCTAATCCAATTTAGGTTAAAGTAGTTATGTCATTTACTTAGTCACAAGAGAATTAATCACGTCAGGTCCTTTACAAATGCGAAGAAAAGGCAAGTGGCTATAAAGGCAAAATGCAAGAACTAAAGAGGCTAAAATTCAAGAAGGCGAGATGCATAGAGTCCGAATTTATTTTGCCTTTGTTCATCGTTGACTACTATAAGTTTATAACGGATAATTTCAGGCTACGCCATTTACATGATGTATCGGATAATTTCACTAGACAATCGTGAATACAATACCTAAGTACTGGTATGGCTCGGAGCCATCCACTTTGAAAACTCATTGTGTCCAAATACTGATGCACTTTATTACATTTCTGGGTAGTCCTGACAAAGTTTGGCCTAGAAGAGGCTTACCGTGCTACGTCCGCTCTCTTCTCATGCCGTGGGAAATAAATGATTGTTACTATTTGGACATTATGACCCATTCTTTTTTCTGAGCATAGTCAAGAGGTAATCTTTTCATGAATCCAAGGCCTTCTTCCGTTGTAGCGTAAACACAAGGAGAGCTCTCGTTTGCATCACGCAAATTACTCATACATCTGCTAGACGATGCACGGACAAGACGAAGAGTAGCGTGAGCCTCTCAAGTCCCGAGGATTGCAGGCACGCAACGTGACCTTCGCTCTGACCGTCACGCTAGAGATCGTAGAATAAATGATGTGGACGAAAACGTTGAGCACGCGTTGATTTCATTCAAATAACGTTTTCAACGTTGTTTTTAACGTTATATAAACTTCATATGCCTGCAGGAATGTATAGCGTCTATAAAAAAATTTTTAAATGTGTTAGAATTATAATAAGACATGTAAAACAAGAAAATTAATCGTGATTTGGCCAAAAAAAATTTAAATGGTAGGGTTATCATTAAACAAGTAAAACGAGAAAATTGATCGTGAAATGGCAGTAAATAAAGTAATTTCTCGCGATTAATGCCGTGGAATTTATTTTACAATACCCCAAGCCTTCAAATCATGATAATTAATATAAATTATATAGAGTACAAAACATACATGGCTGCACCATAATAAGTGGTGGCTATAAATAGCAAGTAGTCGGCCTCAAGCAAGCCCATTGGGATCTATATTTGGGACGGTGAAGGAAGGCCGAACAAGATGCCGAGTTACGTGAAGAAGTCGTGAATTTACATGACCTTAGGAGACTATTAGTGAACTTGTGGCACTGTAATTTCGTACCCAGGGTTTTAATGGTAGGAGTTTTACTGCTCTTATTGACCAATTTCCGCTGCCTTGAATAGCACCATTAGTCGATTGCTTGGAAATTTGTCAGATGAAGAATGGGAAACGAGTCAATCATTGAATTTCAGCAAAATGCTTACCTGCTTTTGAATGCTCCAAGTCGCACTTGAACAATAAATTTCTACTCTATGAAGCAATACCAAAATTATTTACTGTTAGGTTTTCTGGGCAAGACTTTTCATGGGAACAATGACTCTTAAAGCACTGACTTGCATACTTCTTTGCGTGCATAAAAATACTTATTTATTTACTGTAAATTCTAGCAGCAACTAAATTGAATCTTTAGTTGGCTATCGATTCCGTTATAAATCCAAATCACATTTCGGGAACTGATTTTGATTTTTGAAACCTCGAACTTAGTTGAATTATATGCTATACTATATATAGTGGTTCAAATTGTACAGATCGCTAAAATTATTTTAAAATTTATGGGGATCCTTCATGCGCATTAATTCACTATGTCGATCCCCAAAAATCATACTTGAAGCGCAGCAGTTTGATATTTTTGCACCAACGACTTTCTTCAGAAAACATTATACCTCGACAAGTTCCTCATAATCATTTTTAAAAATCTCCTAAATTTCGAGCATAGTTCAAATGCAATTGCAGTGTTAATCTCACGATGTTCAGAACTATAAAACACTGAATTCTCTAGTTATTTTCATTTCTCCGCTTGATCAATCAGAATACATTTGATTCATTTTATGGTTTCCTAGAGTGAAAAAAACACAACGTTTAAACAATTTATTCTGATTATTTTAACATGATGTGAATAGAGATTTGAGGCATAAGAAGTGAAATAAACATCTTTCTCGAACGGGGCATGTCTCTTACAGTTTTTAAATGCATTTCAAATGCATCTTTCCATTAAAAGTTCAAACTTTGATCAATTTTTATATTTTTACAGAAAAATATCACGGCTGCGTTTTTTGTATTGTTACAAGTTAAGTAATTTTATCCTTAACTAACTTTAAGTTTCTTATTTGCAAGGTGGTGGCGGCAGATCCTCGGTTGTTGTCAGCACGAGAAGAAGATGGTCACACGCCCCTCCACTTGGCCACGATCGCCGGCAACAGAGTCGTGGCCAAATACCTGCTCACCAGGGGCGCTGACATCAACGCTCTCGATGACGAGAAGCACACGGCCATCCACTGGGCCACGGGTGAGTGGCAGCTGATGACGAGAAGCATACGGCCATCCACTGGGCCACGGGTGAGTGGCCGCTGATGACGAGAAGCACACGGCCATCCACTGGGCCACGGGTGAGTGGCAGCTGATGACGAGAAGCATACGGCCATCCACTGGGCCACGGGTGAGTGGCCGCTGATGACGAGAAGCACACCGCCATTGTGCATCGTTAAATAGGGTCAATAAAAGAGGACGAATTGCATCCAGCTTTTTGAATGAGTTCTTAAATGTACATTGCAAGGTTCAAGTTTAATGACTGTGAATTTAATAGTCATGTGAACTCTGAGTTGTTATTCGTACATGAGATATTTTTACTTGATTTTTGTGTTGGCCTTGTATAATGCCTATTTTTCTGAAATGTATCCGCTATGCCTTCAGAAATTACAAAAATAACTCTACGGTTGAACACATTAACATTTCAATTACTTTTTCCTGCAAACCTACGCAGTCTTTGGCAGCAAGTTTCAAGACGAAACCAAACAATTTGGCTCAGTAAATTAAATATTTTTATTATATAATTTTTATCTACAAATTTAATCGTAAAACAAAAATATTTCTATCGCACATATATAAATTAAGCTGAATTCATTCTGTCTTGAGGCACATTGAAAATTTAATCCGTTCCATCTATATAATAGAAAATAAGGCAGATCGTGTAACATAATTCACAAATATTGATCACTTTTAAAGTTACTGTCAACTGTTAAGGTTTTTAATTGGTGACCACCATAGTAGTACGAGAATCCATTATAACAATATCATATTAATGACGAAATAAAGCATTTAAAGTGTCTTATCGTATAGTATAAATTGAACGACGCGTGTTTCGGCGGCCGGTGTGACGCGCACGACGAGTGACGGCTGCGTTACCAGCGTCACGACATCGCTGTTGTAGGTCAAGGCCGCGAGGCTAGGAGTTATTTATAATACTAGCTTATTTATTATAAAATAACACAATAATTATTGTCTAATGATAAATGTCAACGTGCAATAATAACTTAACGATCATGAAATAATATTACATTCGTATGTTATTTGTTTATTGCTGAAATGTTTATCTACAGATGTAAAATTTTTAGAATGTGGTATTTATAAAACATGGAGGCTATAAATCAACTGGTTAAAATGATAAAAATGTAAGTGGAGAAGTTGAAGTGAAAAACTTGACTGCTTTATTTATATTTTTAATACTAAAGTGTCCCATGCGATGAAATATTTCATTTGTGCTGCGCAGTAACAAAACAAGGGTAGGCATCACGTCATTAAATGCAATCTCGATAAAAAATGAATTGATATATTAACGTACTAGTTAATGTATCTATACCAGAAATCTCACCCCCCCCCCTCACAACCTGAACAGATCTGACTGCACACTATTGAATGATATTTTTCCTTGCACACTAATTTTTCACGTTATGTATGCGTTCCTCTAAAGTATCTTTTCTTGATGAAAAAACAATATCCATGGTCGGTTGATCACTTAATACAATTAATATGCATACCTTGCATGTTCTAGTTGCTCTTGTGATGATAAGTATCCCGGATTCATCATTACACTGAGTCCGAAATCATCATTTGTTACGTAGACTTCCTCATTGTCACACAAAAGTTCGCCACAAAGCGTAGTGCCGTAATGACTCATGACGACCTTAACTCATGTCGTAACCTTGCGGCTTACGACCCATACATTTGTTACGAAGCCTTGAAAGTTACGTTAACAAATGGGCTGTCGTTAGGAGAAGCACCTATGGTGATTATACAGAGATAATTTGTCAATGACAAGAATTGTTCGCTGCTAAACAACCTCAAACTTTTTATTCAGTATTGTAGCCAAACATGCCTCGCAGGCGAGTTGGCCTGCACATGTAATTTGTTTCCATCGATTTGAGGGCCCATCGCTAGGAAGTTTGCAAGGACGTATTTTGCATGCAAAAGTGTTTCTGGAAGAATGATAGGGACTTTTGTGGACACATTTTTTCTTCACGGTAAATATTTGATCCTTATTTTTTCCTTAACAGTAGCCAATTTAATTTTATTGAAAATCAGTCGATAAGGAGTATGCACACCATTAGGGATTAATTCGAGGGAACTTTTAAAATGCACCTTAGAGCCTTTAATCACTCATGAGATCACGACATGAGCAAATACAATAGTTTTCAGATCTTCTAATGAACTTCAACCTGCTATAAAGTTAAGTGTTTTTTAATTTTATGCTAACCTTGAGGCTGATATTCCTGGACTTGCATCCCCAGTGACATGCGACTGTATATCGTGGTCATCTTACAGACTGCACGCAATCGGCCTCCTATCCACATAATTTGTGCTGAGATTTCCATTATTAGTCAAAATTCGTATCTGTTTGTGTCACCTAGAAACCCTTAAAACTGTATAAACTTCATAAAAATTCGAATTTTTATCGATAATTCATTACAACGCCATCATCGCGTTCATATGTTTTGCCAAAGACAAAAGAACGTCGAAGGAATGATATTATTCATCTTTGTCTGTACCCAAGCTTTGTTTCCCAGGAATGAGAACAAATCGATTCTGTAATCGCAACAAACTCCGTCATTCTGATAGACCTTCACTCTACTCTTCAGCTCTGACGTCATACTTAGGATGCCAGTAGCCAGGTTAGGGAGCAGACAGAGATTACATTTAGATTTGCATTTGAGGTTTAGAGTTGATCGAACGTGACCTGGACACTGTGAGAAACCTTAAGACAGTATAGTGTAGGGTGTCGTTGTGTAAGGTCGGTACTTGTGTAAATGGGAAAAGTAAGGTTATTGTTTACTGATACTTTGTTTATATGTGCTCATTATCTTCTGTGCATATTTTAGAAGCGGTTTTCAGTTGTATGGGTCTGAAAAGTTAAAGGTATTACACCAAATTTCGAATTATTTTTGTTGAAAGACGGAATATGTTTTTAGTTTGCGCTACGCAGTTTCGGTCACGACTTTTATCCCTCCAGAAACCAAGCCAATATTTGTCTTAGTCAATGTTTCGATTCAGAAACTCATTGACTTTAATTGAAAGATATTTGAATTTATAAAATAACTGTTGCAAACATTTATTATTTTTTTACTTGTGAGCGAATTAACATTTATTATTTTTCATAGCCGTCATTGATTCGTTTTACGGAAAAACTCCATAGATTGAAGCTCGGTCGTTCATGATCCTGAAAATTCATATGAATCGCTTGAGTTAGACAACACAGTTGAAAATGTAGAAATCATTTTAACTTTAGTTCCGGCCAGGCTTTATTCTGCGTGACGCCTTTTAACAAGGAAACGCCTATGCAATCGTGCTCGCTGCTGTCTAATTACGAGCTGTGAGGCTGTGATCACCCCTAATACTCTGGAGTCTGAATTGCCATGTGGCCTTCATTCTTCATAAAATGCTACTAGTTCACAACAACATTTTGCAGCAAAGAACAAGAGAATAAGCTGGTTAGTTTTTCACATTTCTTTTCGTAACTGTGTGCTAAATTAGTCATACAAAGAAAGGTGGATGGCTTAATGATTAATTTGATCAAAGAAAATTAAATTCTTCATCCAGATAAGAGCATTGTAGATAAGACGGCACTTTATACGCCTATGCACTGATTTTTTTTAATTCGCAAGAAATTTAAATGATGCAGAAGGTTGGAGAAAAAGTATAAATAACGTATTTTAAATCAATAAATATAAATAAAAGCCGCCTGTCCATCGTAGATATTTATTCTATTTTATACACATTTACCAGCCACGAAAATCGTGGGATCTTTCAATCAAATTTTCTATAAAGAACTACCATGAATTCTTATTCCCAACTGTGCGAACCTGTCTCAAAAAATATTTCTAAATTTCACAGTATGAAAATATTTCCTCTCTAGACCTTCGCTTGCACAAATTTTTGATGCCAACAAAATTTTTTTCAATTGTACATACAAACCAGTTATAGCCAGCTAGTGAATACTTCTTCGTTAGTTTCAGACGAGGATTTTATTCCACTTTATTAGTTATTCTTTTCGAGAATTCAAATGACATTCATATGGGAAATCATTTACCCAGGACGTCTGAAAATCAAATAAGTCTATCAAGAAACCACTCCTAAATACGTTCGTAACTTAATGCCTAACATCAATGGCAATTAATACCAATCAAAATTAGAAGTAAGCAATAAAGTAAAAATTATATTACATGAATTTCGGTGTCAAATTTTTCATGGTAGTTTCATCCGTGGCTATTTGGGCGATTCTTATGCGGCCATCTACGAATCGCTTTTGTAATTCCTCCTTCATTTTAAGCCTTAACTTTGTGCTTGCGTGTAAAGGTCAGCCTGTGGTGAGATGCTGCAAACAAGCTGATGGTTTTTAACCGCACAATGAGTTTGCACGACCTACAAAGTTCAGCTTTACTGATTACACAAAGAGTAAATTATAGATATTCAAGCTTTTAACTCAGTTCACAGTTATTATAAGTGAATTATTCAGTATTTCATAATTATATAGAGTATTATAGAGGGTATTAGAGAGCATTATACAGAAATTCTTGTTTTCTAGTCAATTCACATTGCATAATTGTGAAAGGAAAATTTTAGAAGCCTATAGTTCAGTATTTCAATCAAATGAGTTCATTTCAATGATATGCACTCAGTTTTTATACAATACACTGCAAGAACGGGTGTTTGACACGACGTTTGTGCATATCTTCGTTAAACAGCGAAGCCAGCATCCTAAACTGATAAGCTTGTTTTTCCTGGGCTTCGTCATGAAAATGAATTGTTTTTGAAGATTGCACTCATTCACAGGTCCGTTACTACTTACTGGCTATATATGATGTCTATCGAAATTACCTGTCAGCACGAACCTTGAACTAACAACGCCCGAATCTGTTTCAGTTAGGAGCGTTTTGCTTCAAGCACTTTGCAACAATATTATCCCATTAGACTGCAACGATTGGATCTCATATGCCTCAAAATAATTTCCGTTTAACCTCGATTAATAATCTGAAACGGTCATTCTCTGTGAGATTTACTGGCCTAGAAAACGTCCTGACTTATAGCGTTCATCGATCAAGCTCTTAACCGGATTACACAGTCGGGCTGCTGGGCTTAAATTCCTGACGAGGACTACGAGACGATAAAAGGAATGGATTTGTTTTCGCAACTAACAATCTTAGTGCTTGTGCGAATTGTTTGTGGCCTTTAACTTCATACAGAAAATGTATAAATCGAATAAGATTCTTTCTTCTTTTATTATTTATGACGAAATTTAGACTGAAATTAAACGCTCTAATCCAATTATATACTCCGAACTGTATGAATAAATCACCAAATAATATTCCGGAAAAAAACTGAAGGAGCGACTAAAAAAATAGCGTTTATGAAGAGTGACCTGAGCCATCAGGACCATGGCCCGCGGTTTTGCAATTCTCGTTCTCGCCAGATTTTCTTTATAGATAGTAAATAGCTTTGTGCAACAGAAGCGCCTGATCGTATATCATAACTGACGATCCCCCTTAACGTCAAGCGAGCCTCCCGGGCAAAAAGTCTACATTCATAAATATGAAAGGATTTAGGTGCTTGTAATCTATACTTAATTCAATTTTCATCGTTTCGAATGTACTGCCACTATTTGATAGTCACCACATTCTTTACTTGATTGCAATATTAAAAACATTATTATTATTATTATTATTATTATTATTATTATTATAATTTCTAATAGCCAGAAAAATTCCTAGTAGCAATTATAATTTCATTTTAATTAGTGTCGGTCCAGTGAAACATTTCTTGGTATCTCAATATTCATTTATTTTAAACATAAATTCCAATAAGGATAGGCTCAAAAAGAAAAAATACATCGATGTAAGTTAAATCACAGTTTAATGCCCAAATCAATAAGTTCACATCTCAGTTGAAAATATTCTAATCCTTTACATTTTAGAAGAAACTTAAAAACCAAACGTCAATACATCCAATGAATCCATAAATTTAGAAGGTTCCGATCGTAATAACTTGGCAACGAAGAATGTCATGATTCACAACGGTAACTTGGGCATGTCGTTCAGTTGGCTCAGCACTTTTAGTTCAGGACCTTCTGCACTTTCTTAAATTTGGTCTCCAGACAGCATTGCTGCGACTTCAAGCCCTTTAACGTTTCTTCCAAACATTCAATGGCGTTTTCCTTTGCAGAAATTTCTTCGGACAGTTTTTCAGATGCCGCACACGCCTCGTTGTTACTGCACGTTAATTCCTGCTTGGCTGACTTCTTTTCCATTATCTGCTTCAGAGTTTCCGACACTTTACTCTTCAGTTTGCAGAACTCATCGTAGGCTTCTTGTCTCACATCCTGCGCTTTGGTCAATTTTTCTTGCAATAGTTGATGCAAACACTGCTGCCGTTCAAGTTCGTCGCAGATTTCATCATGACTGCATTACTTCTCCTCCAGAGCGTTTTTGAGCTCCGAAAGCTCTTCAAGTGCACCAGCCAGCTTTATATTACATGCAGATTAGCGCTCCACCAAAATTTTGGTTTTCTCGTTCAAATCGCGGCACTCATTTTGAAGTTTTTCCACGCGCTCCTCAAGCTTGCAAATTCTTTTCTCATATTTCCGTTTTTCCGTTTCTGCGCATTCGAGTTCGCGCTCCTTCTCCGCGATTTATTCGGCATTTCCTTCCTTGCACTGGCAAATCTGCTTTTGGAGTTCTTCTATTTTCTTCGTCTCATCCTCCAACTCGTACCTCAAGTGCCGTTCGGTTTGGCATAACTTCTTCAGCTGCATTGCGAGTTTAAGAGACTTTTCGTTCAGATCATTGTTGCAGCTTTCGAGGGTTTTCACTTCTTCCATGACGTCGATAATTTTCTGAGACATTTTCTTGTTCTTCTCTTGCTGCTTCTGGATACAGCATTTCAGTTGGTGCACTGAAGCTTCGAGTTATTGTAGCTGGTCGACGAGAGTGCAGTGCTGTTGCAGTAGGGCTTACTGCTCTTCAAGCAGCTAATTCCTGCATTTCACTTGCGTGTCTTGAGACTCCTGGCAGCTCACAGTGCTGGTTGTAGTTCCTTCAGACATTTTTGGTGATCGATTTGGAGATGCAGTTGACAACGGAATTTTCAAACTCGGCGAAATCTTTGAAATTTGATCGCGGAGCTGATTGATATACCCGGCCGAGGCTGCGGTATCGTGGCTACGGTCGCTCCTTAAATTTCCAAGCGCTGAATTTTTCACGATTAATTCTGATACAAATCATAGCAAAAATATATTTTTAGCATAGAATTAAAAGCTAATTTAGCATTTTTTGATCAGTTTTAGCAGCTTTTCGATAGAGCAAATTAAGCCTCAAACAATACCTTCCTGCCGAAATATTTTGGCGAAATTTCAAATTTTCAAAATTTGAAAACCAATCTAAACGGTACGGCATCTTTAATTAATGCGCAGAGCTGCCTAAGCCATTTTAATTTTCAACTTTTGCCAGGTTCGCCATGCATACAATTTAGAGCGAAAATCAAACGATGATCAAGACGTTCTCGTCTGCACCCAATGGAAAGCTCGATCTGAGAGATCTTTGAAGATGACTTCATGCTTATTTTATAAAAAATCACATTACACCTCGTATATTTAACCACAATTTCAAGCGGATTTACAAAAATTTCAAATCTTTAGTGCTTTTATAAGCATATTAGCATTTTACGAATATTAATTAATGCGTAACGCTGTGACTGAACAGAATGTATAAACCATTGGCTAAACACATTTCATGTAGTTTACTAGTTCCTCAAATTGTTTGAGTTAGAGATACAAATGCAAGAAATTCCATAACTCCGGGATTTGATTAATAACATATTAAGGGTTATTGGATCAATGAATTCTTTGTAACATGCTTTTGTCCATCAAATAGCATCAATTACTTTCACTTTCAATTGTCATTTAATTTGTAAGACTTGTTATTTAGAGAAATGATAATGGCACCGCAAAAACAATACTTAAAATAAACGCTCCTGACTTGAATTTGTACACTTAATGAAATATTATTTAAAAAATCTATTTTGAAAATCCATTTGTCGTGAAATTTTAGACATTTTTTATTATTATCATCGACTTGAAATAATAAAGATACTGCTGTTGCTGAGCAATGTTTGTCAATACACGTGAAACATACATATTATTCATCTCGGAAGGTGCAAATCATCCTTACATGGATGAGGTGCACCCTCTTTTTAGCGCATTTTCTCATTTATGGAAAAAATGCACTATTGTCCTCGCCATGTCCGTCTGTCCGTCCATCCGTCCGTCTGTCTGTCCGTCCGTGACTTGACGTTTTCGTCGACAAGAAAATGAGCTCTCTGTCACTCACTGCTGTGAGTACTGAGTTATATTTTTTCAATCATATTTGTGTAATTTAGTATACAGGATTATTTTAAATGATGGACCTAATTTAATAAATTCGTATTTATTTAAGTATAAATTCAAATGAATAATTTACATACCAATGTAAAGACAAAGATTGAAAGTTTTTTTCAACCTATTCAACACGGAATATTCCGCCCCCAACGGGCTAAATATTCCGAAACCTTATGTCCGAAACTTTTGAATCAGTCACTCCCGTCTCCCGAGCGTTGGGTAGGATTCCTAGGAAATGAATATCTTGCTCTACGCTTCTGGCCACCGAGATCACCTGATCTCACCCATGTGACTATTTCTTATGGGGTTACGTCAAGGGAGCTGTTTACGTCCTGCCTCTACCAGCAACTCTGTTCAAGTCCTGCCTCTATGGGGTTACGTCAAGGAAGCTGTTTACGTCCTGCCTCTACCAGCAACTCTGCTCAAGTACTGCCTCTATGGGGTTACTTCAAGGGAGCTGTTTACGTCCTGCCTCTACCAGCAACTCTGTTCAAGTCCTGCCTCTATGGGGTTACGTCAAGGAAGCTGTTTACGTCCTGCCTCTACCAGCAACTCTGCTCAAGTACTGCCTCTATGGGGTTACTTCAAGGGAGCTGTTTACGTCCCGCCTCTACCAGCAACTCATGTTGATCTGAAGAACCGTGTTACTGCTATGCGGTGCACTCAGTAACAGAATATTTGCTTTCTCGTGTGTGGGACGAGTTTGGTTACCGTTTAGATATTTGCCGTGCAGCACAAGGGGGACATATTTAACATTTATAAATATGTAAAAAAAACTTTGACTCTTTTCTTTCCATTGGTGCATGAATTGTGCATTTTAAATTTACACTTAAATGAATACGAATTTATTCAATTTGGTCCATCATTTAGAATGACCATGTATACTACGTCTATAAATTTTACATTGTGTCCTTTAACGTTCAATTTTTTGCCGATAAATGTTATTTGGCGGTTCATTAATTGTTTCATTCATGGGCATCTACAATTCCAGATAATTTTAATGATTGCTTTAAATGGTTTATTAACTTTATCAACGTTAGTAAGTATTTCTGATAGTTATTTTGGCATCGAAGAAACTTGCAATATATTTTCAAGACCATTATTTAACTTGCCTTAGTTGTAATTATATCTAACTGGTGTTCAAAATGTGAAATTTTAGCGTTAGAATTCGTCGCGGCAAAAAGCGTAACTACTTCTTTTAACCATGAGCTAATGATTAGACTTTTGCTTTATTTCGAAATTAAGTTCGTTAAAAACTAAGTTTGCTCAAATGGGTCTCGAAAATGCATGATCACTACAAATTCCTACAACATTATGCATTTTAAAAACTCGCCGAAAACGATTGCATCTTGAATACCGCTGTGTATCCATAATGGCATCTGTGGCTGTCGTTAGAGGGTTGTTAAACATATCATTAGCTTGCCAGGTGCAGTGTTTAATGAAGGCTATGACCTTGAACCTGCCCCTGCTGAATGCCCTTGCATGGGCCGGGTCGTCAGAAAAATTTGTATATGCAAACGTACCAGGCTCCAAACCTCATGCAATGTTTTGGTTTAATTAAAGGTTGCCAACACGCTAACCGGCTTCTAAGTGTAGCTGCGGAACCTAATATGGCAGGCCTATTATTGATTATATATATTATAATATGATTTTAAACAGG
Organism: Hyalella azteca; assembly: GCF_000764305.2. Classification (NCBI taxonomy): domain Eukaryota; kingdom Metazoa; phylum Arthropoda; class Malacostraca; order Amphipoda; family Hyalellidae; genus Hyalella; species Hyalella azteca. The sequence goes on from NW_025936959.1 coordinate 607,059, forward strand.
TTTACTGATATTATAACATGGCCGACCTATTTAAAATCACACTAAGAGACCATTTTAAATTATATTATAGTCTACCGATGACAGCGCTTTTTTCGTGGCCACACAAATAACTATTATAATGATTTGAATATTCCTCTTTGATCATTTTCATAATCCCATGATGATGTGAGTTAAAATTGTTGCCATTGTACGACTGATTAGCAAAAAAAACTTCATATGAATTTCGAATGATCGCCATCTTGCAGAAATTCATCGAGCAAGCAAAGCAATTTATTTCGCCACTTGTTCAAAATGGTTTATTCTTGAAAACAGTGTTAATTTGTTATCAAATGATAACACTAACAGTAATATGCATACTAACGCTACATATATCTTGACCACCCATTTAATCAAAGTATTCCTAGCGAATATGGACAAACATTATGAAGTGACCGTTTTGACATGAAAAGAGCTTTCCCGTGCTGGAAACGTAAGCCGATTTCGATATATATTAATAATAATTCATATATTAAATAGGTTATATGAACGATAAGATCTAGTGGCCTTTGAATTATTTTTATATTTAACACTTCACTCTTTTGGTCAAGGCCACAAAGTTAAGATAAAACTCGGAACTGCAGCTCTTCGTAGAGGGCAATCTTGAGTCTTTATTGCTTACGATAACAGGCGTCGGGACCATTAATTACAGAGCCGTTATTCTCTTTAATACTGACGCTTGTGCTCAGGATTATTGCTTGCGTTGCGTGACGCTCAGTTAAGAATATTCTCTGGCATTTATCCTTTAGCTTATTCTTCTTCTGATTCAACATTTTATTTTTTTGTAAAATTTCTTTTTCTTGGGTTCATTGTGTTTCCTTAGCTACTTCTTCATTTGTTAGTGTATTTACACTTCGTTCTCTACTTCTACTTTCTGAATTTTTTTCTTTGTGGTTGCTTTCATCCTTGACTCGAGCAGGCCAAGGTTGTTTTCATGCCCTATAATTCCATTCTCAAGCATTCAAATTATCTGAACTTATCCCAAAATTATTTAGACCTTCTAGTCAACACCAAATAAATCGGCGATGATTAAAAACGAATCAAATTTATTACTCTTCTTCATAATAATCCTATTTTATTAGTGTTGCTTGAAGAGTATGATTGCAAAGCAACATTCTACCGGCCATCGATTGACTACAAAGGACAAAAATGGCCACCGAGATACATTGAATACAACTGTTCCTATGTCTTGTATCCATACATTGAATACAACCGTTCCTGTGTCTTGTATCCATACATTGGGTACAACCGTTCCTGTGTCTTGTATCCATACATTGGATACAACCGTTCCTATGTCATGTATCCATACATTGGGTACAGCCGTTCCTATGTCTTGTATCCATATATTGGATACTATGTCTTGTATCCATACATTGAATACAACCGTTCCTATGTCATGTATCCATACATTGGGTACAGCCGTTCCTATGTCTTGTATCCATACATTGGATACAGCCGTTCCTATGCCATGTATCCATACATTGGATACAACCGTTCCTATGTCTTGTATGTTCCTATGTCATATTTATACCATAATAACTTTAGAGAATAGTTCGGGATCAAAATTCATCCAGTTCTCATATCAATTCAGCAAACTCTATATTACATTTTTTTCCGTTTCGTTGTTTTTTTTACATATTATTTTACACAATAGGGGCTGTATACTGATGATAAATTTTTTATTCTCTCATAATGTAAATTCCTTCAAAATTTACACCGAATTTGCTCAAATTTTCAACGTATTTTCGTAATTTTAATGAAAAATTCTTGAAAACATATTTAATAGCTACAGACTTGCATTTGTATATTATTCATGCATTTGTATCTATTTTATTTTCGCGTGGAACAAAATTCTGTTCCATTGCTGAAAATTAGTTTCATCCTCAGAACATGTTTTTTACTCATTAAGAGTAAAAAACATTAATATTTAAATTAACTATAGTGCCTCCGAAATCAATCGGATACCATACATGAAAATTCTTAGTCTTAATCCTAATTCTGTTCTTTAGCAAAATCTTTCTGTATCCGAGATTCAAATTTATTTCAGTTTGACGTAAATGTTCCATTATTCACGAGCTTGATCCGGAAAAGGACCTAATTATTTTGTGTTGTTATCAATCTTTTTAAATGCGAATTTAGGGTGAACCGGCTTCGTTAGCACAATTTATAAATTGCATTTCAGTGCGTAAGTAGATCAGGACCAACCTAGGTTTTCTAATAGAAATATGATGTTATCATCGACATTATTGCAAATCCATTACTTATTACTTATCAATTCCCAAATTGAAATAATACACCTACCTCATTACATTAAATATTAATGTATATTATAATATCTAATTTTATAGTATGAATAATAGATTCATATTTCCAATTTCGTTTCAAAGAAAATAAAAACGATTTTTCATTCATTTATACATTTATTCAGTAAACAGTGATTTGTAATTAGCTAATTTATGGTCTTATTCCCTAACTACCGCACGTTCTTGCTGTTGTGTTCAGTGTGCGGTGAAAACACTGACCCAGAAGGGTCAGTTTATTTGAGGCCCCCACCTAATTTATTGATGTTGTGTGTAATTTGTTTGTTCTTGTCAACTTGCTAAACAGTAAAGGACAAAATAAAAGCTTGTTATTTAATAACGTATTATAATATTGACTGACATTCTGTGTAATTTGTTTGTTCTTGTCAACTTGCTAAACAGTAAAGGACAAATAAAAGCTTGTTATTTATTAACGAATTATAATATTGACTGACATTCTGTTTAATTTGTTTGTTCTTGTCAACTTGCTAAACAGTAAAGGACAAAATAAAAGTTTGTTATTTATTAACGTATTATAATATTGACTGACGTTCTGTTTAATTTGTTTGTTCTTGTCAACTTGCTAAACAGTAAAGGACAAAATAAAAGTTTGTTATTTATTAACGTATTATAATATTGACTGACATTCTGTGTAATTTGTTTGTTCTTGTTGTGTTCAGTGTGCGGTGAAGTGCAGCTGCTGGAAATGCTCATGGAGGCTGGGGGCGACCCTAGCACGGCTGACATCCACGGCGCGTACCCCATACACTACGCCGCTCAGGTCTCACATCCATTACTAGCATTTAGCCTAATATCAATTTCTTATCTTGTATAATTAACTATCTTATAACCTTTATTCTTGAAATCTCTCATAGTTAACTTCAATTTTACTAATAACTTCACAATTGTTCTATCACATTAATTTTAATTCAACTTTTGCATAACATAATTTAGCTTCAACTTGTCCCTAATTTATTTCAGTCAAACTTAATTTCAAACTTGATTTTAATCTTATAAGTGAAAGAATGGAGATGCTTATTTCCATCACAAAAAGTATGCGCAGCCATCTTTGGGTACATCGTTCCTTTATTTTGTATCCATGCATTGGATACAACCGTTCCTATGCCTTGTATCCATACATTGGATACAACCGTTCCTATGTCATGTATCCATATATTTTTAAAGTCACTGATCCATTCCACACATCCCCCCCCCCCAGATGTGTGGTCCCAATGGTGACCCGAGTCGTGACATGTCCCGAGGTCTGGAGGTGCTGAAGACGCTCATACAGTACGGCGTGCCGGTCGATGTTAAAGACAAGGACGGCAGAGAACCCATGCTATGGGCTGCGAGCTCTGGTAATATATCAGGAGTTTCTCACAGAGAACATGTTGACTATATTGGTAAAACTTTAAGGAAATGCTTACAAATTTATAATTTGTGAACATCGAATAGATTTTATATTTTTATGTGGATTTGAAATATTGGGCAATTTTTTATGAACATGATATCCATTTGTTTCCTCTGATACGAATAAAAATTTAGCAAAAATATTCGGCGTATAAAAGCGCGTAAGAACGTTTAAAACATCGCAAAAAAACAATCTACTATTTTTTCATTGTATGATAACAAAAATGCAAAATTTTTTATTATATTTAGAAAAACTGATGTGAAAAGACAGTATTTTCAAATAATCTTTTGATGACTCTGTCTGAAAGACTTGATTAAAAAAATTAAGTTCATGTGTAGGCTACTAAGGCTCAAATTTGCATTCATTGTTTGAAATTGATAAAGAAATTACACAAAATTATTATATGATGGAAAAAAGGCAAGCATATCAATATAAAATCATAAGCCCAGGTAGCATAATGCACAGCCTGTGTTTATAGTAGAAAATCAAGTTTAAGGAGCATTCTTCTTGCCTTAAAATCCCATCTCACATTGAATGATAAATCTCTTCGGAACATTTCGGATTCGTTCAACATCAAAATTAATTCATATATATAATTTATTTTGAACCTTTTTCATTTGCTTTCTCAAAGCGTGCATGATGAGTGGAATTTGTAGCTCTCTAATTTTATTTGAAAAACTGCATCTAATTTAGTCGGTCATTGGCTTTTATTGTGCGTAATTCGTAGATAATTATTTCGTATCCCTTATTATTAGTGTTATTACACTAATTGTTAGTGAATGTTCGTTAGTATTATACTTTATTTCGTTGCAGTTTTTATTAGTATCGGTAGTATTAATTTTTAGCTTAAAATGTAGACCAAAATTGATTAATTGCTTTAATCTTGTGTCATTGTGTTTAGATGACTCATTTTCTGTTCCGCTGTTAGTTGTAAACGTAGGAGTTACAATATTTTGCTATTGAATGAAAACGATCAATCTTTAACATTTAATTCACCTACAAAATGCTCGATTCTACTGCTTCGAGAATACCACTTTTTTGTTGAAGGTTATCCTTAAATTTATAATTAATATAAATTTATTTATCATTTTTTCGAGATTTTTAACGCCCCAGAAATAATAAAATCGGATAAAAAATAAATTCAAAATCTAGATCAAGCCATTTGCTTGTCGTTCGTTGTAGTAAATGTTCCCTAATTTATTTAATATGCATATTTTTTATTTTTAATTTTCAGTGCTTTTTGTCGCTTTGAAAGTCTCGTATCCAAATCAAGAATATTCGAAGAAGCATTTTCATTCTTGATTTATGCGTAAAGCAGCAGTGCTATTCGTATAACCACACTTCTTTGCCACACTTATGACTTCGTCTAAGCATTGAACCGGTAAAAATTCTTTCCAAGTACATTTTCTATCACCGCAAACTGTGCACCGCAATCTGACCTTAGCATCAACAAATGTTCTTACGTGTCGTCACCATCATCATCTGTATCATCAGCTTCACTTGCTGTGATTGGTAATTAGTATTTTAGTTGTTTGCTTGTTACGTAACTTGAATTTAAATTGGTAGCATCATCATTGTCATCCATTTCTCATGATTCACCAGTATTTTGAGAGGTAAAATAACAATAACAAGAATTCTGGCTGGTTCAAGTTACGATATTATTATAAAGTATCAAGTATGTAAACACATGTAGTTTGACATGATACACCAGTATTTTGAGAGGTTAAAATAAAGATTACAAAAATTCTGGCTGGTTCAAGTTGCGATATTATTATAAAGTAACAAGTATGTAAACACATGTAGTTTGATTGATGTCATTATTGGATGTAAGGCCATCGAGGTGGGGTTGAGTGAGGCTGTGTTGTGCAGAGGTGCTGCCGTCTCACGTGTATTGTTCTTCAGGCAGCGCTGATGCCATCATGATCCTTAAGAAAGCTGGCGCCAGCGTCGTCGCTGCTGACAAAGATGGCCTCACAGGTGGGTTAAGCTCACGTAAATATGCATCAAGATCAAAATACTTACTGTCTTGCGTACACAGATAATCTTACAGGTGGGTTAAAATCTCGTGAAATATTTGCCTTCTCACAAAATCCTTTGGTCTCGCGAAATTAGAAAAAAATGAGATAGGTCTCACGGTTCGAATGCTTTAATCAGTTATTTCCATTTCAAAATTACTTCACAGTAGGTGCAGATTTTTGCGGTCTTGCCAGAGCCGAAATAATAACACAATTTTTCTGTCATTACATGCGCAGCCGACCTGTCAGGAACAGATCCCTTCGAAATCACATCCTTTGGAATGAAATGATTACAAACATTATTTTTTCCCTGTTGACTTAAGAAGAAATGATCTGGCATATCAGCTACAGTTATTCCAAGGCTCCTCAACATTCATTAAACTCAATTCACTCGACTGAAGCTGATCGATAAATTTATGCCTTTCCATTCTAATAAATAACTTTCTTTACACTCGAGGCGTAATTTTTACCTCTAAAAAGTTAATGCGAACATTTGCCATATTAGAAATAAAGATGCATGTTAGTTTTATTGCATACTGAAAGTACACTTAGAGCTTATAAGGGAAATGCTATCGTTCAGTTCATATAATCAATCGCCTATTCAATCATAATTTGGATAAACGAAAAGATGTGAAACATTGAAAATATAAAACAATATAAATGAAAATGTAAAACGATCAACTACTAGCGGCAAAAATTCATCACGCTGCTGTGCACGCCTTAATGTGTAGGGCAACATGGGGCAGCGCCCCCCCCCCCCTTTTTAAACTAAAATTTTGATGAAGTTTTAATTGATACGAGGTGGTTCTTTGTTTTGTTTAAAGGTACAACTAATGAGGAATGTATGATGTGAATTAGACGTCAATAGAGTTACCATGGGCGCTTTTCCCCGTGACACGCGTGGGCCCGTTGCCCCACTGGGAATCATTTCAATTTATATCGTGTCAACATTTTATTTTAAAAGCTAATAGTGTAAAATTGATCTCAAAATTATCCCTATAAATATTACGTTCAAAATATAATTCACAGTAATTTTAAAAGCTTCATCTACAGTAATCGAAAACAGTTTTATTCAGCGTAAAAAAAATTTTATCTGGGCTAAAACAGTTATTTACAAATAACTTAATAACGCAAACACTTAATAACGAAAAACGTAAATCCGCACTACACTTCACCCCAGTGAAACTGTCGACCGGCGGAGGTGAACACGGACCAATATCTGCCTTACTTAGCGAGAAACCCGCTATGGGCCCATGACCCGCAGTGGGCTCGCTGCCCCATGTTACCCTACTGTATATAACTTTAGAGATATGTTAATTAGTGTTTTCGCATCATTAATTGTTTTATAATGGCACATAGACTGAATTGCTATCACTTCCAATGATCGGATATTATTTATTGGCTTTTGTTTGCAATGCTGCAACTGTCGCTAAAAAATCATAAATGTCATAACTTTTCTAACATGAAAAACATCGTAACTGCATCTTTCGTAACATCTTGAGCATGGTAGAGTGGGATGCTACATATGGATTGATGAGCAAATCATTGCTGATTAACATAAACATGGTAAAGTAGCCTCAAACACTAACTATATTACGTGGTGTGCTTTTTTGATAGAGTTTTTACAGTATGGGTAATTCTCCCGCCAGAAGCATAAACGAAACCTGAAAATAGCTATAATAATAATTTGTCTGATATATAACATAAACATTTTTAATCAAGCAAGGCATGAACTGTCAGCAGTCAAAATAACCTATGCTCATGAGTCCGTGCACCATAGTTAATCCCCCTCATATACCAGTTAATAAAAGACTCGAGCTTCTTTTAATCGCTTTACTATTATTACATACACTAAATTTGCAGTGATTAATATACCATTAGACGACAACTAACCAAAGTCTTCATGTAACTTACGACTGTAATTCATCAATGACCGAAATATGGACTTATTTCAGCTCTTCATTGCGCTGCATCTCGCGGTCACTTGGACTGCATCGACATGCTCATCACGCTCTGCAACTGCGAGGTTGACTTGCTCGACTCCAACGGCTGCTCGCCACTCTTCTATTCCGTGACGCTCGGCCACGCAGACTGCACACATATTCTGCTCAACAACGGCGCCGATGCCAACAGACAAGACCGCAAGGGCAGAACGTAAGTTGGGGAACCCCAAGGGCGAGAGTTTAATCAAACTGACTGATGTGTAAGACTTTTTGCCACTTGAATTCATAATTTATCAAGTCCCCACAGTGATAATAATAACGTTTAAATTATAAATGAATTCAGATTCATCCAGTTGACTTTCCAATTGTTCATGGTCATCATGGTATTCTATTTTTGATTTGGCGTTTGTTCTTTTATTTTGTGATCCACGACAAAAGCATATCCATAATTATTACTAAATGATAACCTATCACAGCCCAGCTCACTGCGGTGCGGCGAAAGGTCAGCTGGAGACGCTGAAGTTGCTGCATCAGCATCAAGCTGACCTCTGGAAACGCAACGTCAAAGGCGACCTGCCTCTGCACGAGGCTTGTCAGAGCGGCCGCAAGGACCTGGTTGTGTGAGTGAACAAACAGTTTTCAAGCATGTATGTTCGTATTCATATGCATATATTTATTGCTTTCTATTCATGTTCCTATATTTTTTATTGGTTCTGCAATACTTGAGCTCATAACAGCTAGTTGCGCTTGAATTATGACTGATATGAATGCTGTGAATGCGTAAAATTATTTGAATAACAACCTCTACTAGGCAATCTGTGATTAGTTTTCTATATCAGCATTGTTCGCAGCGATCGTTGCAGGATACTTGTTCAGTAATTACTCACTATTTATTCAGCTTTTTCACAATAAATGAAAACAGCTATTCTACAATGAGAGCCAGTGCTTATGAAAATCTTATGATTAAAATTCATTTAGTAATCAATTCATTACCACTAATTCTTGAAAAATATTTGCGAATGTTTTAGTCTCGAACTTGTATTGTTAAATATTTAATGGTTACGGTTTCAGTTATGAACCTTCTTAATGTCGTAATTGTGAATGTCGTGCGCCATCCATCTCAGTTTTTAATAAACCCAACATTTCGTTATAATTAATTAATTGATTAATTTCTTCTCACGCAACCAGCTGGCTGCTAAGCATGATGACGGAAATGGTGAACGCAAGCAACAGCGACGGCAGAACTCCTCTTCACATCGCGGCCATCAACAACAACACCGGCCTCTGCAAGATACTCATGGACCACAATGTGAGTCTTGTCACATACTCATGGACCACAATGTGAGTCTTGTCACATACTCATGGACCACAATGTAAATGTTGATAAATACAAATGTGATTTGCAGCAGAATGAATGTAATATTTAATGTACACTATGATAAGTTGAACGAAATTCCTTAATGAACTAAATGTGCAGGGACTATGAATCCCTCGTAAATTCGAAATTACGACATGCACTTCACTAATTGCTGTTCTAAAAACAAAAATGAAATAGCTTAACTTTTTGTAGATAATGAAATGGCTATGTATCTTAGAACTCAAAATAAATTCTACATATTTTAATACTCTAAAGTTTGTTCCAATAAAAAACAACACATATATTACCAAACACCGCCAATACGCGTCGTGTGACGGCAGTCTCAGTCATTGCGTTAGTTCCTTCACAATTCCACGTCGTTGACCCGCCTACTGAATTGATATAGCAGTTTCAGCGTTTATTAGGCCGTATGCCTGTCGCCGATTCCTAACATTGCAGAACAACCACAGCTTGTTGCGGGCTTGAACTCGCAACTCACTGCACCAAATTTTATTTGCTCAACCGCCCAGCCTCTTTGCCGAAATTGAAGCTTACAAACGGAGCCTCAAACCAAAATTAAATATACATAATCCCCATAAAGATCGTGAGGTGCTGCTGAATCAAACCCCTACATCAATTTGCCGGCAATTCCGTGTCCCAAAGGTGTCAAATTTCAGCAATAGCCTTTCCCGCTCGACTTAGATATAGACATTCCAAATTCCCTGCTTATTCCTAGATTTGATATTCAAAATCACAACTTCGATCATCACGTGACGTACACTATTAATAAAAGCAGCAAAAATTCCCACCGAAGTGTGCCCTAATCACAACGGGAATGTTCAGGCTGCAGTGAACCCCATCATGCGTAACTCCAAAGGCCAGCTGCTGACGCCTGTGGACGCGGCCGTGGCGCGGGGCCATAAAGGCTGCGCACAGTTCCTGCAACTGCACGGCGCAACGTCCGCTGCCAAGCTCACTGATAAACGCGCTCTGCAACTCGCGCTCAGCAAGTCAGTTAGTGTGTGATGCTTGTTGCCCTCTAATTTAATTACTGTTAAGAGCGTTCAGTAAGTCTAACAACAAAAGCATGTGACGCCTAGAGAAAAATATCGGTATAATATACGTATGAATAAATCGGAAATACGAGGATTTATTTTGAGATGAAAATTAATAAGTAACTCGGTCACTTTTTAATAAAAATTTAAGCTTGTTAACTCCTGATTTAATTACTGTTTAGAGCCCTCAGTAAGTAAGTTTGTGTATAGTGCAGTGGTATGTACTACATGTGATACATTAGATAATATTAATATTATTTCCTTTTGTATGGTTGAGAATAAAAGTAAAGAAGGAAAAGTAAGTAAACTCATCGTCAGCTATCAGAGACCTCGCTGGTGACAGCCTCTGGAACTAAATCAAGCAACGATATCTTACATTCGTTTTGGCGTAAAATTTTCGCAATTGCTCATTGAAAGAATAAAATATAACAGAGCTATATACGGTAGCTCACATTGATGACCGCCTTCGAACAACTTAGAGCTATGCTGACCTTATATATTTTGTTATATATTTATAAACCAATTTATGATTATTTACGCCTTTTGCGATTTCCATGCAATTGTGAAGTGATTTATAATAATTTATTAAAAGACTGAATAACCAGCAGAGCTATGGAGGGCGGCAGCGGTGACCGTACGGGCGCCACCCCTAACAGTGAGCTGGGCTACCAGGACCTGCTCATACCTTCGTCAGCGACGCCTGGGACAAGGACTCAGGACGCCTCCACCCTCATGGCGGCCCAGCTCAAAGACATGGGCACTGACACACAGGTATTGTTCTTATTTATAGGTAATGTTCTTATTTATAAGAAATTGTTATTATTATAGGTACTGTACGTATTTATAGGTATTGTTCTTATTTATTAGTGTTGTTCTTATTTATAGGTGTTGTTATTATTTACAGGTATTGTTATTATTGTAGATATTGTTCTAATTTATATGTGTTGTTCTTATTTATAGGTATTGTTATTATGTAAAAATGTTGTTATTATTTATAGGTGTTGTTCTTATTTATGGTATTGTTCTTATTATTGTTCTCTACAGCAAGTAATACTTGCGTCTTGCAAGGTTCATAATTTTTGTTGCAGATAAAATGAGTGAAGTATCTTATAACCCCATGTTCATGGTCAAACAATATAATATGAAGAAAACATTTGAAATAATGTCGAGAAATTTAAAAACCTTTAATTAAAAAATCAAATAAAATCGAGAAATTGAAGATCTAAGAATTACATTAATTGCTTCATGTTCATTTTAGTTCATAAAAAATCCTCGCTGCCATTCACAAATTAGTTATGATAAAATTACGACTCATAGTTTGATTATGGCTTCATCGCCGTATGATGGCTGGAGATTATTCTATGGTCAAATAACGCATACTACGGACAATAATCGTATTTTGCGATTAATATATAAGGACAGCCATATATTAATTATATTACAGCCGTATCAATTGTATATCGTTAGTTCATAAAAATAATACTTCTTGCATATTATAGTGTTGATACACAAATTGTTCATCTATCTTTATCACCTGTGGGTTAATTCAACAATTCATTCATAAATTTTATTCTGCCAAAGGAAAGGAGATGTGATTAACTTCCTGATGTAATTGGTGTTTCAATGTTTGTGTTGATGACGTGGCTCACACATCCCTTATAGTCCATCAGCAATGGATCTCAATAAGCTTATTGAGTGTCATGCACTTCAAATTTGTCACGAAGATTCAGTTTTTCAATATTTTACACATATTCAAATTTTTCATTTAAGCGAGCAATTCCTCAGTGGAAAACTCCGTCGCATTTCTTTACGATGTCTAATTGTCAATCACCTGTCAATTATCGGTCAATCACCTATCAATCACCAGTCAATTATCGGTCAATCACCTATCAATCACCTGTCAATTACTAACTCTATAAGTACCTATAGCAAGCCTGATTATTAGTACTATGCGAAATTTGTATATTCAAGTATCCACTTTCACGTATAAACAATAGGCATCTAGATACATTAATTAACTTGTTGATGTTTACGTCTATACTTTGCGTGAAGTAAATAAAATTCCTGTTACATTTGTTAATTTGACGTGATGTGACTTCTTAATACAACCAATTGTAAATAATAAAAAGTATTATTGTTTTAAATTCTATTGAACGTCATTAATTGAAAACCAATGCAACTGGTCGCTATGTATTTATTTAGTCTGAAGACAGTGCTCCTTACAAGAGGGCTCAAGAGCTGCTTGCAACGTTTTAATCCTATAAGTTCTTGGTACTAACAGCTTGTCCACGCAATTAATTTCAAACCCGTTCGATTTCTTGGATGGCTCACAAATTTTGGCAACTTGTGTAAATACCGTGGCGCTCAATTTTGATATTTATAGATTTTTTATTTTTTATATACTTTGCTTGCGAAATTTTGCCGCAGTTCATTTCATATCAACAGAACACTCTACAAAATTACGCTATGAAATTCTGGTGGTGACTTTCTTGCAACGAAAATACTCGAACTTGCTAGCCCACTGATTTTCCTAAGGATAAATTCACTGACTTGGCATTCTTCATTTTATTTCTTTTTGTGCTTAATTCCTTCATATTCTTACCCAGAGACACGTGTAACTCACATCTGATGCTCCTCAGACTCACAAAACATTATTGTGCCATTTTGCGTTTATGTCCTTTTACTTATGGGCATCGTCAGAAGGAGAAATACTATATTGCAATGATTTTATTATACTGTTGCTATTATTTTAGTATGCATTTTGTGTTATGTGTTCCGTTCACCTTACAGTCCATTTTTTGACCTATTCGCACATGAGTGTCGCATAACATTTTGCATTCAGAGTGAGCATTTGTTGTTTGTCTTGCCTATAGACGACATCAGAGATAAACATTCAGGAGTTGGTCGTTCAAGAACCCCAGATGGCAAAGGTGGTACACGAAGCTCGTGCTCAATACATCAAACGGAAACAAGAACAGCAAACACGACAAGAGGTTCATCAGGCCATGGTTCATCAGAGTCAGAGTGCCCAGCTGTCTGATGATGAGAAACAACAAGTGATGAATGGCAGTGAAGTACAAAAATCAGATGCTGAGCAGGTGAAAGACGAAAACAACGAACAGGGAGATAGTGAAGCCGAAATTCAATACGATGGTTCGAACGGTGCGCCATCCGACGAAGAGGCGTATTCTGATGACTTCGAAGATGACCAGCTACCGGAAGATATGCCTATAAAAGAAAAACCAAAAAGTATTTTTGCTCTTAGTAAATCAGATGAGGAGAAGTTAGAGGCTCAAAATAAGAGGTTAGCCATGTTGAAGAAGGAAAAATCGTTGAAGAGAAGCAAGGAATCGAAAAAAGTTAAGGCCGATAGAGCAAAGTCATTAGAGTCAAAGCCACGACGACACCATCGTGGAGAAAATGTCTTATCTCATGCCCAATCAGCTCGAGAGATTACGGAAGTCGGTGGAGTTGAACCCAGTCCTGCAGAAATGAATTTACGAGAGCAACAATTAGACCCTGATACTAAAACTTCACATAGCCGTCAAGATGCAAGTGAAAAATCCAAACATTCAGATAAAACGCGAAATAGTAAACAACAGGAAATTTTGAAAACTTCAACTGATCATTCAACTGTTTTTCATGAACAGCCAACACACACACAGCATAAAACTCATTCATCGAATAAACAATTCAAAAATCCGGCAACAGAAGCGAGAAAAATGTCGACAGAAAAGTGTCAAACTTCGATTGAACAGAACACGAATTCCGACGCGCAAGTCTCTGAAAAATCAAAAAAACTTCGACATATGGAAACAACGGACCTTATCACCGAGAATAAAGTGACGCCACTTGTTGATGGTAAAGAACAATCGAGTGACGCTCAAGGAACTGGGTATCCTAACGTGCTGGAAAATAGTAAGTTTGAGGCGACAGACACTATTGACATGGTTGACTCGATGGTTTTGGGTGAAAAAGAGGAATATTCGTTGAAATCCATAGAAAACAGCATCAAAACTGATACTTTGGAGAATGCAGTTGGTATAAAAGAAATAGGACAAGCAATGACAGGAGAAGTTCCCACCTCTGCCATTGGTCCCGAGAAACCTGAGAAGGATAAGAAGTGTTCGAGTAAGTCACGATCATCGAAACACAGTAGTTCAAAAGAACGGAAGCATAGATTAATAGAAGATACTGTGGTAACGGAGAGTCCAAATGTAGCAGCATATTTCAAGGAAGGTTCTGATTCCCACTCTGCAAAATCAGATTCTAGAAAAAGATTCAGTCGTGAAGGCCACAAAGATTCTACAAAACATGAAAACAAAATTACACAAGAAGCAGAACAAGAAAAAGCAATTGAAGAAAATTCTATCAACTATTCTCGTGGATCGCGGTCTTCTGGAAGATCAGGCACGAGAGAAAAATTAGAGCCGGAGGTGGAAGTTAAACTTGAGGGCGAGAATGGCACTGCCGCTGTTCCAAAACTTGAAGAAGATACAGCCACGCGATCGTCCGGTAAGTCCCGTTCATCGAAAAGGTCCAGCTCAAAAGCTAGTGAGAGAGGCGGATGTAATCGAAGTCGCTCCGCGTCTCGTTCTAAGCCAGACCAAGTTGAAGAAAAAGACAAGAATTCTACGAGAAGCAAGTCGAGTGTGGATGAACATAGAAAGTTTGGTTCTCGTGGCAAGGATAAGCCAGACGATGAGGTTGAAGTTAAAGCAGAAAAAATATTGAAATCAAAATCGCATAACTCTGGAGAAAACATAACCACTTTAGAACAAAATGAAAATAGTGTTCCGCCAAATTCCAGAAGTCTTGATGATAAGGGGATGCAAGCTCCATCTGAAAGTGCTCAATTTGTGAAGACGTCAGAAAACACCACTAAAATAACGGATCCTGATACTAGGGAAATTTCCTTGATTGTCCCTCAAGGTTCTGTTGACAGCAAAGATACATCAAAAAACGAATCCACAGGGCAGAAGGAGTTGGCCAAAACTTCGGACATGAATAGAGGAAGTAGAAGAGTTACGATGAGTGAGGTGACAGAAAGGTCAAATTTGAGCGAATCTGCTAACGAAAAGAGTGAAGGCACAGACAGTAAAACTTTTGCCAACAATACCAGCCAAAAAATCGATCAACCGAAATTAATTGACATTGAAATAAATGGTAGAAAGTTTACAAAAGTCTTGAAAACAAAGAGTGCCGAGGCAGAAGATGCAGCATTGGAAGCAATGAGCTATAAGGTTACCAGAAATGCCTTGGGCTGCCATCGAAGAAGAAATCGATCGAGATCAGGAGCGATGGAAGAAACTGGATTACAGCCGCTGAGGACACCCATACGGCGAGTCAAGTATTCCGACTTGCCAAAGCATCACTGTCACGGGAAAGACGTCAGGATGCACGAAATGCACCTCCTTGGGATTGACATGCCTGAGCTGTCATCCTTATCTCTTAGGGATATCACCCCGCGCACCAAGAAGGTAGAGTGAGCACTTGCAGTTAAGTATTTCTTTGTTTACTTTTTCGTGTGTTACATTAGCTCTTTCTTTGTGTGTTTGTTGTACAGCCAACGTACTTGCTTGCACATTGCACTTTATATAATGATTTATAAGATAAGTTTGGCTCTAGGTTTTCTCACCTGAATTTCTGAAGCAAGCGAGTGGTTTTCGTTCCCAAGGAATCTGGTTATAGTGGCTCACATCGTGGTGACTCTGAACTCGACAATCTCTCTGAAGATGAAGGAGATATTGTTTCTAAAAGCGCGATCAGGAGGAAGATGAGGAAGGAGAAACTTCAGGCGCGAGAGAAAGAGACTCCTGATTACCGGTCCGACCAAGAAGAAACTGACGTAAGATAATCGTATATAAGTTTTCGTAATTTTGGTTATTTCACCATTTGAGTAAGATTTACAGTAATGATTATTCTTTTCTGTTTACTAGAAAGGAATAATCTCAGCAACAGAATAAAAAATATATATCATATGAGAGCAGTCGAATTTGCTGTAAGGAAACCCAGATTTTCAATTCAATTTGTTGTGTTACCCAGATTTTCAGCTTCATATGCTTCAGTCTATTTTAACCGACAGTATAATGTGCATCAAAAATACGAATATATTCGTCGTATGATAAGCCTTTTGGAATATTCATGGAGCGTCTACTAAAGAAAATTCCGAGGTAATCGACGTAGAATTCGTGTCTTACTACTCGAAAAAAGAAAACATCATTCATCTTCCCAGCAAGAAGATAAGTTTTTATTATGACCAAATATAACTTAATACGTGTATCTTTCTGCCTATTCTACAGGCTTTATCAGACAGACAAGTCAGAAAGAAAGGCGGTCGCTACAACGAAGACGGCGACATGTATGACTTGGACGACGCTTACGCCGATATGGACGACCTGCCGCGCCATCTGTCGGCGCGCAGGGCGGCTAAGAGCAAGGGCCGCCGGCACAGCGATGGCGGCGAAACGGTTAGACCTACATACTTAGGATATGATCAATACGTTTATTTTGTTGGATAAAATCCGTCTTGATGATGAAATGGTTAAACTTCAACACTTACTTCCTAATGACGTTAGTCTCAATGAGTTTATTTGGCTTCCTAATGACGTTAGTTTATGCTGGATAAAAATCTTGGTAGCTAGGAAACTGTTTGATGTTCTTGAAAAATTTACACTTGCTGGTCAAGGTTGATGTATATAAAAAATTTATTTTCTTGATCTTTCATATATGCTAATATGTTTGGTATTGTAATGAACTGCTTTGTATTTTACCCATGCCTGTAGTATACTTATGCAAATCTCGTGATTTACTCAAATTACTCAATGCATGAACTATTGCAGCAAACTCTCTGTATTGTTTATCATTCGATGACATTTTTGTTCCGAATAATAGATGAATTCTTGCACTGTTGAGGGTAATGCCGTAAAAGACATGAATGCTGATGCTGAATGATACTCAAATCCTGCAATTAGGCTCCGTGGATTTTGTGAAAAATGTATGCATTCATGTGTCCATATCATCAAACTTACGAGAACATAAAAAAAACACTCAGAAATGCACCCCAATATATTATTCAGCACTAAAACTAATCGATTGGCTGACATAAGAGCTTGTAAATTTTGAGTGCATTTGTGAATGCTGTATGAACTTTAAATTGAAGCCAATTCAACAGAAAATTTGCTAATTTTGGTACTCGAAGCATAAAGTGATCAAAATCAACAGTTCAAAACGAAGTTAGATGCATAATTTTAAACTTAAATCCCTAAAAGTTAATCCCTAAAAGTTAATAATTCTCCAGGGTCACTCAAGCGATACCAACAGCCAGAAGAAAGCCAACCGCTCCGCTCCCACGGAGATGTCCATCACTCAGGCCATGCAGACCACCATGCGCAAGTGAGTCCTCCGTAATATTGCGTCCTAGGGCCGTATATGCGCAACTTGCTTCAGTACACGTAGCGGCCTAAAATTAAGTACACGTAGCGGCCCAAGTACATGTAGCAGCCCAAGTACACGTAGCGGCCTAAGTACCCGAAGCGGCCCAAGTAGTAGCGGCCTAAGTACACGTTGGCCTAAGTACAGGTAGCGGCCTAAGTACACGTAACGGCCTAAGTACACGTAGCTGCCTAAGTACACGGAGCGGTCTGAGTACACGTAGCGGCCTAAGTACACGTAGCGGGGAATGCTTCAGTACACTAGTGCACTTGAAAATTTGTATATAAATATTATGTGTTGAATCGTCTCCCCTCAATTATTATGAATTATGATGCACGAATTCCGATAATATTCGCCTCTCAATAAAAAATATTCATTTCAGCGGTTCTTTAACTATGTCGCCAAAAATGTCATAATTATAATCGATAATATAATGATGCCATTATTTTGATTTTGCTTTAAATACCCATT
Source organism: Hyalella azteca (assembly GCF_000764305.2). NCBI lineage: Eukaryota > Metazoa > Arthropoda > Malacostraca > Amphipoda > Hyalellidae > Hyalella > Hyalella azteca. Next base: position 625,081 of record NW_025936959.1, read on the forward strand.
GGTATAATTTGAACAATGTCACAAAATTTATCGCGTGCTACATGGATACTTATAACCTTTTTTACATCAATATATTAATTAGGAAAATGATCAAATTGCTGATGCCGCAATAATTACTAAAAAGCGGTAACTCTATCAATAATATTGTTAGGCGCTAGAGCGTTGAGTTTTTAGACTAAATGCACTGCAGTGGAACGGTGACACTAGCGTGACTGAAGCAATAGTTAAGACGGTCACTCAAGTAAATCCCTTAAGTTACACACTAGCAGGAACATTGACTTTAGCATGTCTGAGGCAAAGGTTAAGATGGTCACTCAAGTAAATCCCCCAAGTTATACACTAGCTAGAACGTTGAATCTAGCATGTCTGAGGCAATTGTTAAGATGGTCACTCAAGTAAATCCTTTAAGTTACACACTAGCAAGAACATTGACATTAGCATGTCTGAGGCAATATTTAAGACGGTCACTCAAGTAAATCCCCCAAGTTATACACTAGCAAGAACGTTGACTCTAGCATGTCTGAGGCCAAAGTTTAGAAGGTCACTCAAGTAAATCCCTTAAGTTACACACTAGTAAGAACGGTTACTCTAGCATGTCTGAGGCATTAGTTTAGAGGGTCACTCAAGTAAATCTCTTAAGTTACACACTAGCTAGAACGTTGACTCTAGCATGTCTGAGGCAATGGTTAAGATGGTCACTCAAGTATATCCCTTAAGTTACACACTAGCTAGAACGTTGACTCTAGCATGTCTGAGGCCAAAGTTTAGAGGATCACTCAACTAAATCTCTTAAGTTACACACTAGTAAGAACTGTGACTCTAGCATGTCAGAGGCAATGGTTTAGAGGGTCACTCAAGTAAATCTCTTAAGTTACACACTAGCTAGGACGTTGACTCTAGCATGTCTGAGGCAATGGTAAAACGGTCACTCATGTGAATCCCTTAAGTTACACACTAGCAAGAACGTTGACTAGCATGTCTGAGGCAATATTTAAGATGGTCTTTAAACTATATCACCACAGGTACACGCTTGAACGGCGACTCTTCCAACACTTGCTGGAGCTCAAGCGTCAGCAGATTCGTAACACAAAGGTCAACGAGTCCGTCCTTATCAAAAGAATGTCCGACGCAAATAACCGGTAAGTTGCATTCAAGATTTCTAGTCTTGTATTGGATTATTTAATATTCAGGAGTGATTTAATGCAGCTTCGTGCGATACAATCTTTATTCAGTATTGTAAAATACTGAAAAATAAAGTTTCGCTCAATGTAATCAAATTTGTGTTGAAACAAATCTGATCAAATGTGAGTCAAATTGGACATATATAACAAAATTTTAATCTGATTGAATTAATTGCATTCAGTCTTTGAAAATTTTATGTGTTCATGCCGTTTTTGTGCTACAAAAGCTTTTGCAGTTTTTTCTGTTGATTTAACACGAATTTTAATTAATTTCTGTTCATCTAAAAAATTGACCGTGTTAAAAATGAGGCAAGGTCTAAGCTAAATATTATTTAGTGCGGCACAAGCGATAAACAATTAATCTTTTCACAGGGACAGCACCATGCTGGGCTTGAGGGGCTACGCTGGACCCATGACATTTCAGAGCTATGAGAAATATCTTTATGGTACGCGAGTCAATTACTTTAAAACAAATATGTAATTACACATTTTTATTTAACTCGCCGTAATATATGGTATATTTTAGCTTACTTACTCAAACACAAAATTTACCATAACAAGCTCTTATAGGAACTGGAGGTTTGGCTTTTATCTCAATTGTTATAATTATTATTCTTTACTGATTGAATGAATCCTTTCGTGCCTCTAAAAAGTTTTTATTTACGTATTTGTTTTCTTTTACTCGTGTTTTCGATTAATAATTTTTCGACTACATGTTCTAATTTCTACTCGGCAGAACAACTGAAATTTCTACAGAATTCACAAGGCGAAAAAATTCCCCAATTCAAACCGATGGATGACGTCGAAAAATTGAACAGGGTGAGAATTTTTTGTTCGTTACATTTGGAGTTCCAATGGAAACGAACGTGAGAAACTTTTCTAGGAAAGGTTGTAAATTAAAAATAAGCTGTTCAATTTATCTTGCGAACTCTTCACGCTCTATTATAATTGTAAATTTCATATATGTGGTAAATTCACTGAAGGACTGACGTGGCTGTAAATGAACAGTTTGTACAATGTGATTCACGAAAACTTCCTGATTCTAAAACTGAATAAAAGAAGAACTACTAGAGATATTATTATATTAAAAATTTTATTGAAAATAAATTACTTGAATTTATGTATCATTTAGAGTTTTATTGATAACATTGAACAAATGACGGCTCCAATTGTGGATTCATTCAGTTAGTTGATTTTTTAAGTTCCGTTCAACTAACTGAAGCATATTGACGGGTATGTTGGCGATGGCTTGGCGTATGTTGTTCTTCAAATGAGATAGGATTCTTAAACAGTCGTTGTAAACAATTTATTGAAGATTACTTGCCCTAAATGTGTTCACCCACGTAACAATTAATTTCCGATCAGGAACCCGACAAGAAGGACGAATACGGAACCGTGTACTGAATGCTTGTTTAGTAGCGATTAGAGAACGGCCATTAAAAAATTACGCCTGGAGAGCAAACGCACGCTTCTCGCTTGTTCAATGCATAGTGGCAACTGACTAGGCGGAATATAAAATTTATGACCTTTTTTTAGTGATATACTTGTCGTTATTTTCCCACAACAGAAGGCTGCTTTGCGCGATATATAAAACAGGAAGTTTTTTTTTAATCACCCAGTGAGAAAAATTACACAATTGAAAAAAATTACTACGCGATTGTAAAATCTCTCGGTATTTTGCACTAATTTGCACTGATTTTCAGAAAAAACAATTAATTCGTGTATCAACGAATGAAGCTCTGGGCTTGAGTTTATTATAGTCATGATTGTAAGAGTTGTGCATAACTTGTCCTGGAATGGCAGAAGCTACACTGTTCGAAAAAATGGCCCCACCTGCGATTTAGTGACTGGCTGTCACAAGAAATTCGACCATGATGGTACGAGTTTCATATGAAAACTTCCAAAAAAACTACAACATGGCTTTATTTCAAGGGGCGGCTGGCCTCTGAAACGTTGAGCCGACGATTTTTTCATGACCTTCCGACCATTGTATAGCAGTTTGTTGTCACTGATTTGCAGCACTCAAATTCAACATACCTTTTTGAACAAAACTAACACAGTTACCGACCATATGTCACTCAGGTTTTGCACCGAACGGAAATAGCGGAGAGCAAGCGGGTGGTGGGGGGTGGTCAGAGCAACAACATCGCGCCTGCAGACGACGACGACGCGACCCAGTCTGATCCGCGCAGCTGCTCCCGCCGGACGCATCGCTGCCACCATGCTGCCCATGCCTACACCGGCGTCCCTTGCGCTGCTTACCGTTAGTTACTGTACCACCATTATTACCAGTAGTTATATATATTAGTAATAAATATTAATTCTGTATATTAGTTATATATATTAGTAGTAGATTTTGATATTATACCGGTAGTTCAGAACAATGAATGTAAGTGAGTTCTTCGGGAGAGAATGCGATGGATTACTACAGAAAAAGACAAAAACACTGTCGTAAGCCCTTTCATTCATGATACTTAACATAACATAACGAAGTGATGTCTGCGCTGAAGAGTAGGCCTGATGTGGCCTGTCGCCGATTCTTGTGCTTATCGTGACTTGTCCACAGGAGATCTAAAAACATGTCCTTTGACCGGATCTTTTCAAAACTGACAATAGTTAGAAACATCTACTAGATTTCCACCTGGTTCGATATGGTGCTAGGCATTTCAAGTCTGAAAAAAACAGGCCTATTCTTCAGCGTCGTCCATGTTACAATAGAAATGTTGGTCGATGTCTTATAGAGCATCGAGAATACGAGGACAACATAGTAACGATTGGCATGAGCGATTGTGTTATGTGATCTATATTTTGACAGAACCGTCACCGGTCGTAATATATTACAAATAATTATTTTGCCTAATTTATACACCACTCCTACTCTCAGTGTCAAGACAAATGTCTTTTTTGCTTTCATTTATACATTTGTCTCGCGGTACATGTTCGTCAACTTTTCACGCATTCATATTTTACGATTATCTCGCTAATTATCGCCGAAAAATGTCTACAGTTGCCCCGAGAGGCAAGAAGTTCATCGAGCGTAAGATAAACAACTCGGAAGGTAAACTGAGTTTACCGAGAATAAGTGGAGCTTCAAGCCAAGCAGGATCAGGCCCTGCGACTTACCGTGGTAAAAACGTTAAGAAAAACACGGCCAAGTCAGAACAAATGGAGCAGCCTTCGGGCGCTGCCTTCATGGGAGTCCAAGGATATGATCCCAAGAAACCTCTCACTGTCGAGCTCCAGGTTTGTGATAAAGGGGATACCCTCCAAATTTATGTGATAAATGTTATCGTGCGTTTGAAAATCTGAATTTTTCATTTATTAAATATATTAAAGTATGGAAATTAATTCACTGATCTTACCACCTGACATGAACAAATGTTTCTATGACTAATTACATATTAATCAATTAATCATGTCAAAAAATGAATAAAATATAATACGAATGTAGTCATGGTGTGGGGAATCCCTCAATATTCCGAGGGATCGCCTGAAATAGCAAAAAATTGCTTCACTTTGCTTGCATCTTCAATCATGTTGTGAGCATTTATAACAACGATCAACACTACCAAAAAATGACATAGTTCAACATTATAAAGATAAAGCGTAAAATTATTAACAATTTAAATTTACTCACTTTGAGATCTTTTAAGTTTTCCAAACTTCCCGAGCAGCACGGAGGGACCAGACAGCAAATCGCTCTTCCATTAGAACTTCTAGACAAATCCAAGAGATATAATTTAAGATTTTCTATCAAGGTGATGTACTGAAGCTCTAGAAGAGATTTTCTCACGCTAGAATTGGCTTGCTTTTCTTAAATTTAATGCTAATAGCAGCTTTTTTCTAAATTGCTTTTGATTCTAAGGAATCTCAATGAACGCGATTTGAGTTTTTTTTTTAGAATAACCCTTCAAAAACTGAGGCAAAATTCTCGATATTAATCATAATATCTAAAGGCAAACATTCGGTTGTTCACATTGCTTGGAACTCAACTAGCTAATCAAACATTATATTCGAATGTACGTTAATTAATTAATTAACAATGTGGAAGATCTGTCGTTTGATTATAAAGTGACTAAAACTTGAATTTTATAAATTTTACGGTTATTATTCGAACTCTCAGCTAGGTAAAATATTAAATACCTGAATGCAAGCACGTTCGAAATTTTAAACGATGCAACCTATTTGACAATAATGTCCTAATGTCTTCAAACATGTGAATAACAAGCAAAATGAAGAATTCAAATGGCATAAATATTCAAAGTAAAGTATAATTCTGTACGCCCTTATCTTCAAGGAAGAAACTTCGATTTTAATCAAATGGTACCCAATTATAAAATATATTGTCATATATTCATCCGACTAGTAATTTTATATGACTTATGATTGGAGCTTTATTCATATACAAAAATTTGCATTTGAATTATTCAATTTCAGAAAATTTTGATTTGAATTGTATGTGTATGCAAACGCCCAAACACTTAAACTAACACTGTTTTATATTCTGGTACGTATATAACAAACATCAACTGAACCCACGGACAAACAAACACATTTAAATTTCCTAAAGCTGTTTTTTTCATTAGCATTATAAAGGCAGTTCATAATGAGATTTTTACAACAATTTACATCAATTTAGACTAGATGCCAGACATCTCAGTTCAGTCCTTGTATTGACATTTGACCATCAGCACAAAAAGACTAGCTCAATGGCGCCATTAATATATATATAAACCAAGTCATTATTGTACCGTATAGCCTGCCAAAGTCACAAAAACTGGCGTAAAGACTGGCGCAAAGAAAGACGCAAAGAATGGCTCAAAGACGGTCACAAAGATTGGCCCAAAGACAGGCGCTCTAACGCCGCAACAACTCCAAAGTCTTCGCTACTCGCATGCGATGCTCACTGCAGCGCTCAGACAAGCGGGCCGGAAGGTGTGAAAATTCTTCACGCGTCTGACACTCATTTGGCGCTTTATATTAAATCTTCATTTGTTCAGCAGGTCAAAGTAAATCTTTGTAGTAACCAAGAATTTACTATAGCACCAGTTTGATTCGTTGTTGATGAGATTCAAAGTGCTGCTCATACAATTTTCTTTGGCCGTTATACATTCGCTGTACATATGCGCTGTATAGATGCTAGAGCGCTATAATTCCTGTTACTTGTTGATGTAAGTAGAATTTGATTCGGATAATGGTTTCTCAGACATTGGAAGCACAGGTGTGATAAGTAAAGAAGGCCGCCAGAATACTGCACAGTATCTTTGCGTCGTATTTTTGCCGTAGTGAAACATCGAAGCCTCTTCACATTTATCGGCGAGTGTTAAACTCTATTTGATGTCTGACAATTAATTATCGTTTTTTTTGCAGCAGTGTAAATTTATACTGTAATTTTAATTCTAAATTATTCTTTCTTCTTAGAGTAGTACTATTAGATTAGTTTTTTAGATTATTATTCATTATCAGCTGTGTTTAACAATTAATTCGCATGAGAGATATTAGAACGTTGTTTACTTTCTTTAATTTGTTCATATTTTACGTAAAATACTGACAGGTTCTCACAGCGTTGACTGGGATAGACGATGCGTGCAATTTGAAAATCCCAGTTTGCTGAAATCCATCTTCCCGAGAGCCATCAATCAAACTCAATTTTTAGTTTTTTTAACTAACTGATAGTAATTAAAAAGAAACCTTCAAACCTACATTCGGCACAGGTCTCCCATTCAAGTGTGATTTTGAGATTTAAATTGAAACAAAGTGTTTCATTATTCGATAAGTTTTTGACTCTAACAAAGTGAGAATCACATTTTAATAATTTAAATTCTCATATTAATTTTTTGATGTTACTCGATTCTTCCATAACGATAATATTATTATTCTATTCCCAAGTACTAGATATAAATTCGACAAGCCCCTTAATACGTATTTCTAGCGCCATAGTTTGGACTCACGAACTATGAAAATAGGTAATAAATAATTTGAACTATTATAATTAACTAACTAATGATGAAGTTAAGGTCTTATGAATTTCTGTTGCAATAGTGGCTGCTCGGTCCTCAGTTTCGTCCTCGTTTGTGCAAAAATTAAATTTTCACTGGAATTAGCTGTGCCGTTGAAGCATAAAGTTCAAGCAAATATTTACCTCATTTACCTCTATCGGATTTCTTAATCACTTCTGAAATTACCTTGACGTATCATTGAAAATAATATTTATTATCCAAGTATTTCTCATTACAATAATCTGCAGCACCGTATTTATGAAGATATCTCCGCTTTATTTTGTAAAACAATTTTAAGTTTCACAGAATACTAGTTGAAACAATGAACTACACATGCCATGCACTCGCTACCCGTTAGCAAACAATAGTGTTTGTTAGTCTGTGTCAGCTTTGTTAGTTACAGGATTTATAAAATCAATAAATTATTATTATTTTTCAATTTTTCTGTAACTTTTATTTATTTTTCATCAAAGGTAAATGTAGTTCCATTTATTTGGTTCAGCCATTTATCTGCTTTATATTGTCTCATTTCCTAGCTCGTTGATATTGTTTTGCATTTCAGCTTCTGATTTTTTATTATACTTTTTTTTTATTTGCAAAGCCAATTTTTGCAATTTTTACAGTACTCTTCTACTGTACTAATTTGACAGTACTCTTGGCTGTTCACTTAAACAAAAATAACCATCCTTATAAATTCTAACAGTTTTTTTTGCAGTTTACTTGTCTGAAATAGCATAAAAAACAACACCACAACTGTTTATGCAATGATATTCTTGTGTCCTAATGAATAACATTATCGCTTTCCTCCTTCTATGTAACTCCAGTGTTTTTGTTAGCCAATTTCCCTGCCTTTCATACATCCTAGCCGTCTTACGAACCATCTTAGACTCCCTATTTCTTCGGTATACATTGTATACGTTTTAAAATACATCTGCATTGTATATTTTGTTATGTACGTCTCCAAAACCTCATAGAAACTAATGAGGAGTGAGAGATGGCTTTCTTCCATTATTAAGCGTGTCTCTGACGTCATCTTCTATTAATTCAAGTTTTTCAATATTTACATGCGTATGAAACCTTGTATCGGTCTGAATACTTGGCCAGCCGACTGTGCCATTATTTCAAGCTAACTTTTCTTCAATATTGTTTTACCTTCAAGGTCCCAATTTGTTATCATTGCCGATCCTTGAATTTTTGCTTTGTATTAGACATTGGTTTTGGCTCCATCCAGTGTTCAGCGCCCATTTTAAAAAATACAGTATAAAATAATTTGCAATGTAACTAATTAAATTCGTACCAAGCTCCAATATTCGAACCAATAAAATACGTATTATATCTTAACACTCGAAAAGAGTTTATTTTTAATGCCTGTTGTTCTATTTAACGATTCCATTTCTTTAAATTACTGTGCAATCCATAATTATTTGGTAGCTACCCAATTAGTTTCATATATAACTCGGAACTATTTTGCAAATCTGTATGTTGATTTAAAAATCATTTAATATATTTAGCAATAATTTAAATTCATTTCAGCAGCCAAGTACTCCTCCCAAAACTGAGGCTGCGTCCACAGAGGACGGGACGGAGGCAGGCTACACCCCTAGCAGCGCCGGCGGCCGCAGCACCAGAGGCACCGCTCGTTCACGCAGCCCTGAGACTGAATCTGACTTGACTGAAAAACCGCAATCTGATGACGCATAAAATTATCCAAATGCGTATGAAAAGCCGCAATCTGATGACGCATAAAATTAAGAAAAGGTGTATGAAAAGCCGAGATCAGTAGGCGTATAAAATGGATAAGCCATTCGAGGAGTGTGACTACTGTTTACAGTGACGCTTTACATGGAATGGTGGCCTCGGACACCGGCGACGGAAAATCGTATGAATTAATCAGAATTCTATCTTCAATATATTTTTGGTGTATGTATTTTCAAATGAATTCTTTAAGAGGGTTTTCAGCTAGTGATGAAGTACAGTCATTACTGTGCAGTTGATTTTGAATTTTATTTCAACTAATTGTACGGCTGCAGACAACCACAATTTTTTCTTGTGAAGGTCGCCGGGCTGAGAGTTGTGATCGATGAAAAATTTTGCTCTAGAAAATACAATTATGTTGCTAGTCAGTTCTTCTATTGCACACACTGTGAGTGCAGTATAGGCTTTTGTGAGCACGGTATATGATAACACCGTATCCGGACTGAGAAGCTATAACTCTATTAAAGTACACTACAATCTGAGATGTGCAGAATTATTGCGTTGAACTTTATTGTAAAATATATGTACATATTTATATTCTTAGAAAAAGTGCATTTATTTAGCTTAGTAATTTCTGAGTAAGAGCTTGTAACTAAAAGTTAAATTTAATCCCCGTGTCCTTTGCATAGTTCGGGAGGCTCGAAAACATATTTTTCCAAAATTCTTTATAAAATCTTGTACTACTTTCTCACAAAACTCGAGATTCGTTCACAATTAATTAGGAGGCAATGCACATTTCCTTCGGATAACTTGAACTGAATTTAATTGCATGAGAAATATATAAAATATATGCCGTGACTCACTCCAGCATCGGACGACCAACATACAGTATCTCTTTATGTTCAGTTACATCCAGCTTGTATGCTGTGAATTCACTTGTCGGTATTTGGAGGTGGGAATTACATCTTGAATGCAAGAAAATCGATGATAACCAATGGCTATTATTTACCCTGCCATACTGCCTGTCTGCAAAGTTTGATTTGGTATATTAGTCGTTCCAACATAAAAAATTTATCTGTTACTTAACCTCTCGGAAATAATTTTGCCCTCTCTGCAAGATCGAATTATTCAGGCACTGAAACGTAAATCATAATATAAGTAATAGAACGAGTTATATTCATGATTACATGAAAATAGTGAAAGATATCGAGTCCTATGGAGAACTCAACAGAAAACTAGCTCTGGCACTGAGACTCTGGCCTGAAATTTATATTCAGAAAGTTCGCGCATTTTATTCTCATTTTCATATTAAAATTACTGAACTTTCTTGGACCAAGTCGACAGTGATGATTTCAATATTTCCTATTTAATTTGAATTTGATGTGCTATACTTACTTCTGTAATGATACCTTAAATTGTGAATATCATAGAGGCATTGCATGCGAAAAATGTCGATTTCAAATACACGATCAGATTTAAAGTCGGCCTTAGACGATCGAGAGGTCGCGCCGATGCGGCACACCATAACATAACATAACATAACATATTGATCTCGGCACTGAAGTGTAGGCCTGATGTGGCCTGTCGCCGATTCTTTTCCTTTTCGTGCCTTGTTCACAGAAGATCTAATATCGTTTCAGTTGACAGAATATTTTCATAACTGACGATAGTTTCAAGTAGCTACTAGACTTCCACCGGGTTCGATATGGTGCCAGGCATTTCAAATCTGAACATATATTTTTCCATAGCTTTATCTAGTCTGTTCTTGAACGCGTTCATACTTGGAGCGCCAACGATGTCATTGGGGAGGCTGTTCCACATGTCGGTGATTCGAACCCGCCCCTGAAATTAAACACTCGATTTTACGCAGATGTCAATGCCCTTGCATAAGTAAAACCGATAGACATAGGGGGCTCTTATTCCATAAAAATAAAAAATATCCATATACATTTAGCCATACTTTATACATGTTTTCGAATGCCAGCTCCACTATCGTTCATGTAAGTCAACGAGCTTGTAAACATGCGCCGCAGCGAAAATAACAACTAACATTTGCACCATGTATGAAAAATGTGAGTGAAATTAAAAAAAACATACTGGCAGGTGTATCTATTAATCTATTATCGAGTTGATGAAGTTAGATTAAATCACCTTAATGACCGTAAAGACGCTTCACAGGAGTACCTATCATGGTCGATTCATCCATATTAAGGATTGATTACCAAGTGTAAAGCTCCTTAACCTTTAGTTTGAAAATGTTATTAGAGATATGGGACTAAGTCTGATATGCCAGTTTTAACTCTAACCTAACCAAATCATACTATAATTTTCATAATCGATGTGTCTACACTTGCGAACAATGATTAGTCTGAAAATTACTACATCGATAAACAGTGCGGCATTCCAGATATCAGTTGTTTTAAAAAATTGCCTGAAGCTGTTACAATCGGGAAGCTGCGCGTGGTCGGCATCCATCCGTCTTCGGAAGATGATGCCATCATGATGGTGTCGCTATTGGTCCTGCATCGTTGCGAATAGCTACGTAGCTAGCTATGCACGGACCTAGGAGCACGCCAATACTTCAGTCGGTGACGCGCTTTATCTTAATAACCAATTTGTAACCTAGGAGCTACGGAAACCGGGCAGGGTGATATGAAGGGTCGGTCGGCTGTTATCGGTGCAGCGGACCCTTGCTTGAATTCAACCATGCAGCGGACTTCCTCTCAGCCTCTCTTTGTAGCCGAAAGACATACTACCCTCACTACCGATAACGTCGCCATAGCACTCAAGTTGCCACTTGCCGGCCTTAAATAGAAACGATATTTTTTATATACTGAACTACATCTTTCTAGCTTTCTCTAGGCGACCGAAAAACTCATTAGTTATTATGTAGCAATCGAATCGTACAAATCGTATTTCTGACCAGTATGGTTTTTGGTCCCGAGCAGCTAAGTGTGCGCAGTTTTCATTGAGTGGAGACTTACCTAGGTGTGTCATTGAGTATTGACGGTAGAAGACACATAGGCATAGCAGAATAAATAAACGTGCGTGCTTTGTCCTTTTTGTGTTCAAATAGTGAATTATTCAGGTACGGAAAAAACGACATCACGACAAAGCTCGGAAGTCGGAAGAGAAGCTTACTAGCGTGATGACTGAGGGTTCTGTGTCTGTTCACAGCTGTTGAATAGTAGGTTTAACAGTCATCTCATCGTTGCTCGTCGGTAATTTACGTTTTTTGCCTTTGGGTCTTAAAAATCTAAAGAAATGCAATATATATTTGGCTATCTACATGATTTATTTGGTCTGAGTTGTATACATGTGATTATGATGTGAGAATATCACATTAGGTATTCGTATTTCAAGTTTTTAACTGCCTAACCTAGTTCAAAATTAATATAAATTGCACCACTTTGGCACTTTATGATTTATCGAAAGGTTCATGGAATAATGGTAATGATTATGAACCAATTGCAATTTGATCATGATATTTATTCTTTATTGTTGAATACCTAATAATTGGCAAGATGCTACTGAATTTTTTGACTCTTTGAGCCATGGTATTATGGATTTGCTAGAGCAGCTAGCTCAGTAGGACAGTACCTACTACCTAGCACTGTACTACTGTTACTGTAGCAGCATAGCTGTGATTCCATTTCTATGAGTGGATTATGAGCCTGGAGCCATGAAAAGCCATTAACTTGACCATGAAAAGCCATTAACAAGCCACAAACTGTTTGTGGCTTGTTAGAGAGACTGAGAGTCTGAGACCAACTAAATTTTCAAATGGATTTAAAGGAAATATCTATATATTGCGGCCCATAGTGGCAAACCAGTGATATTTTAGAATCAGTGCATTTTTAATATTCTTATTTACCTACTCAAGATTTTAACTAGGCTAATTTCTTATGTATGATTATTCTGATACAGTGCCACAGTGGTAGGATACTATCCAAGATATTTTACTGGAAGTGGAATCCTTATAGGACTCAAAAATGAACTTGAAGAAGAGTCTAAAAAATTCTCTGCTTTGCCACTATGAATTTTATTATTGCCTCAGAATTGCTTATCTATCGTCAAATGGGGTAATTTGGGACAGTTTTATTTTGCGTCTGACACCTTACAAAAAGCATATTGAATTTTTTGAGGATGCCATTCAATAGCCCTCGCAAAGAGCTATAAGATGAGCCTAAACTTGTTTATGGAATGTTTCATTACCTGGAGCCTTTGCTAGGTAATCAAGGTTCTACTTAATCTACCTACTGTTTAAGTTTATGCCACCATTTTTAGTTTCACAATATTTTGATTAGTTTGGCTGCTAGAAAATTTCTACGAAATGAGGGATGATTGTCCTGATTTACCCTGCCCGTCCCTTATTGCCCCATTTGATGAGTCAAATGGTGAAACGGGGGAATAAGGGATGGTTTTGAGCAATTTTTGTTAATAACTATTAGCAAAAAATGCTCAAAACCGTCCCTTATTACCTCATCAATAGGTTTTGAGCATTTTTTGTTAATAACCATAGTGGCAATTGGCAAACCAGAGCTTTTTTGGAATCCTTTCATTTTTAATTTCCTCAATAACTCAAGATTTATACCAATTTCTTAAGCATGATAATGCTGGTATCCATGATACTTTACTGGTCTACTTATAGGACTCAAAAATGAACTGGAGGGAGAGTCTAAAAAACTTTATGCTTTGCCACTATGTTAAATAATAACTATCAACAAAATAACGCTGAAAACAGTCCCTTATGGCTTATTACCCTGTTTGACTCATCAAATGGGGTAATAAGGGATGGGTAGGGTAAATAAAGACAATCATTCCTCATTTCGTAGAAATTTTGTTGCAGCCAAACAGTCCCAAAACTAATCAAAATATTGTGAAACTAAAAATAGTGGCATAAACTTGAACTGTAGAACCTTGATTAGCAAAGGCTCTAGTTAATGAAAAATCAATTAACAACAAAAAAATTCCTCCTAATGAAAAATTAATGCATCATCAGACATTACATAATTGTGCATAGAATGTCATAGATATAATTGTGCACCTGGCAACATAAAATGCAAGGTAATTAACCTAAACTATGATTTATTCCTCCAAAAATAGGATGGCTGTCACTAGAATACCATCACCCGGGGCTACTCGGGACGGGCGGGGTAACTGGGGACAGTCCTCCGACATGGCGTAAAACTGTTTTAGTAGCAAAACTAATTGGAATATTGCAAAACTGAATATAGTGGTGTAAATGTCAACATTTTTCCTATCTATGTAGTATAAAGGAAGTTCAAAAATACTTTATTCACTAGCTTTGAAAAATTCCTGAAAAAATGGTGAAAAATGATATTTTGAAAAGTTACTTCTGCTAAGGTCTTTAGTAAAAAATATTCACCATATTAAAAAATTTTACTACATAAAAGTTGCACCCAGGTGTTGGCTTGAAAACTTAATTGACAGATATTGCCTATCTCATTAAAAAAAAAAATGGCGGTCATTTCCGCACGGAGGGGCTACTTGGGACACCCCTTCGGCCCCGGGGCTATTCAGGACACCCCTAAAAGCACATTTACAGTAGAACTTCAGTTAGCAAAGGCTCCAGTTATGAAAAAAATTGATTAAACACAAAGAATATTGATTACATATACCTTGCTGAGCAAAAAAAAGTTCACTTATCAAAAAATTAATGCATCATCGGTCATCACAAAATTGTGCATAGAATGTCATATTTAGAATTGTGCACCAGGCATCATAGAATGAAAAGTAATTGACCTAAACCATGATTTATTTCTCCAAAACATATGATGGTTGTCACTAAAACATTCCTTTCTGTTTCAGGTATGTTTTTTACGATCTCTTTAGCACATTTCTCATTTATGGAAAAAATGCACTATTGTGCTTGCCATGTCCATCTGTCTGTCTGTCCGTTCATCTGTCTGTCCGTCTGTGACCTCAAGTTTTTGTCGACAAGAAAATGCGCTCTCTGTCACTCACTGCAGTGAGTAGGTACTGAGTTATATTTTTTTATAGTAAATTCACTTAACCCAATTAAAATGGTGTGAAATTACAAGCCGTCCTGTGAGCTTACAGATACAGAAAAAATAAAGGAAAAATGAGAAAAGGAAAATAAATGAAGGAAAAACGAGTAAAAATCACAGAAAATGTCATTTATTCTACCTCTACATCATCTACAATGAAAGAGGAGGACTTCAGAGTACCTACTGTTAGCAATGGATGAGTACACTCTGCAGTCTGCATGCTTCAAATATTTTAAAATGAAGTTTTATTCCAAGTGTCCCGAGTAGCCCCGTTCGACGGGGCTACTTGGGACACTCTTTTTTTTTTGCTTATGACACCTTATGAATAGCATATGGAATTTTTTTGAAGATGCCATTCGATAGCCCTCGCAAAGAGCTATACAATGAGCCTAAACTTGTTTATGAAATGTTTCATGTAAGAAGTTATTAACAAAAAACGCTCGAAACCATCCCAAGTAGCCCCGGTTGACGGTATTCCTTTCTGTTCTATGTATGTTTTTACGATTTTACATCACATTTACATCACATTATTGTGCATAGAATGTCAGATGTAATTGTGCACCAGGCAAAATAAAATGAAAAGTAATTAACCTAAACTATGATTTATTCCTCCAAAAAATAGGATGGTTGTCACTAGAATATACCTTTCTGTTTTAGGTACTATACATGTTTTATGATTTTTTATTTTTTGTTATAGTGAATACACTTGACCCAATGAAAATGGGGTGAAATTACAAGCCTTCCTGTAAGCTTACAGATATGTCCGAGAGTAGGTCACGGAAACAAGTCCTCATGTGTTTACCAACAGACCTAGTTAGCTATTGAGTCCACGGTGTCACTGAGACCTTGCCATACAGCATATGTGTCACAGAGACACGTGATCGATCACGCAATCAAGACCTTAGCAAAGCTTATAAAAGGTCTAGCAAACTTTAGTAGTGCCTCCAGTAGCTGATGAGCACTCCGCGATGTAGCGTAACTTGTAACGTAACTCTGTATGTAACGTGACTCTGTATCGCAACTTTGTATTACCACCCCGTATACAAGATACGTTATCTGGCTTATGTGTCTTACTTATACTCACTACCTTAGTCAACAAAACCCTATCCTCAGGTAGAACTTAATATATAGAGCTCAATATCATAGTTTGTAGTTAATTTACAACCTGTGACAGTGGCGCCTGAACAGGGACACTGTTCGGGTACGCCAGTGTCACATGTTGATGAAAGATTTGGAGTGGCACCACATGACTGAACGGAGAGATTATCTCTATACGGGGTAGTAATATGCAAGCGTTATACAGATATAAGCAAGTGACGGCCGGTTAGGCCAGAGCGACTCAAGCTACACGCTACATCGCGGAGTGCTCATCAGCTACTGGGGGCACTACTTAAGTTTGCTAGACCTTTTATAAGCTTTGCTAAGGTCTTGATTGCGTGATTGATCACTTCTCTGTGACACATACGCTGTATGGCAAGGTCTCAGTGACACTGTGGACTCAATAGCTAACTAGGTCTGTTGGTAAACACATGAGGACTTGTTTCCGCGACCTACTCTCGGACAGATACAGAAAAGTGCTATATGGCTGCTTATATGAAGCTTGCAGTGGAAAAAGTCATTGTAAGTGCACAATAGCATGTCCATGGAAATGGTAATATCACATCAATAATACCTACGAAAATGTATGGATATGGTTGTATCATATCAATAGGGTAAACGCACCATATTCCGACACTGGGTAATTCCAACACTTCGGAACTTTTGCCTTTATATTAAGCTTTGTCTTAGTTCCACACATTCATAGATGGTTGAAATAGTGACGTCATACTATTGCGCATAATATTTCCGCAAAACACTAGGTCTGGTGGAAAATGTTAAGATCCGCAGAGCAAAAGTCCACGTCACCCAGTGAGAACATCGAAACATATGTGAAAGTTGATAGTTGACCTTGCTCTACCAAATAGTGATAAACTCTTTGTGTAGAAAGAATATTATGGTTTGAGACTTTTATATAAGTGTGTGAATATACCTTAGGAATCCTTTAAGTGTATACCTACTTGTATTTGCTGATTTTAAGCAGTTAATAAATTAATAGATGATTAATTTGAGAGACGGTTTTAGACAATAAAAACTAATTCCGACACGGTGTCGGAATTACAACACCAGCCATGACAGCCGTGTGTCATATTCTGCTACAGCTCATACAGGGTGTCGGAATTATGAATTACGATTTTGAAGCGCTGTCGGCATTAGTCTCACAATATGCCGCATTTAGTCACACGCGTGTCGGAATTCAGCAATTTTGTAGATTTGAATTCTAAAGGCTTTTAAATAAATATGGCACAAGTTTGTGATATTTCATCAATGCTGGCGCATAGTGTGGTGTTTTTAGAGTGACGGCGACCAATCAGAACTTGAGTTGCGCATACGGTGATCTATTTATAGCCATTTATTTCTTGCTATGTCCTTAAGATGTTGGTATATGGTGTGTTTACCCTAAAGGAAAAATGAGTGAAAATCACAGAAAATGTCATGTATTCTACATCTACATCATCTACAAAGGAAGAGGAGGACTTCAGAGTACTGTTAGTAATGGATGAGTACACTTTGCATGCTTCAAACATTTTAAAATTTACTTCTATTTCAAGTGTCCCAGATTACAATGTTTCCAGAGGTAAATCAGTATTCTTTCATTTTGTGCCTGCCACCTTACAAATAGAATATGAAATTATTTTGGAGATGCCATTCGATATCCCTCGCAAAGAGCTTTAAAATGAGCTCAAATTTGTTTATGAAATGTTTCATGGGAGGAAGTTATTAAGAAAAAATGCTCCAAACCGTCCCTTATTACCCCTTTTGAGGGTAAGTAATTCTGAGGCAATAATAGATATTTCCTTCAAATCCATTTGAAAATTTAGTTAGTCTCAGTCTCTTAGGAAAGTGAAATTTCCTATCAGGTGCAGTAGTGTGTGCTTAGTGGCAACTTTTGTGTCATTGATGCAATTAAAACAGCTTTGTAGTTTGTAGTCATATGTTGATGTCAAATCCTCATTATGGAAAATTGGGCAGAAGCAGTTGATCACATGCACTGAGTTTTTATTTTGAAATAAAAATGTGATGCATAAAATAACTTGAGTCAATCACTGACTTGCATGCACAGACATGATTCATGAACCTGTAATTACCTATAAATTTTTCAAATATTTTGCTCTCTAATATATAATTAAACAATTTATATTAGCTTTCAGCTTATCAACTTGTAGGAGCTGGAATAACTTTTGAAAAATCAAACATTTAAGTAAAATTTTGGTCCAATATATTTTTTAAATTTTCAACTGGCTTAGCGGCAACTCTGAATATTGCTTGTATGGAAGCAATATTCAGTATTCAAATATATTTAAATGGACAAAGATTTTAAAATCTTTGTTCATTTAAAGAACTCCTCCCTGGAATGACAGCTGTGAAGTTAAATATTTCTCATGATGATTACAGTACTGTGTCTCCATCACAAATAACAAACTTTTCATTTGCAATTCTATGGCAGAATTTGCCTGAACATGATATTTTTGCTGTATTTTACAGAAGTATACATCATCTTTTAGACATTAGGAAGACAACAAAAAATTAGTATGTTATTAGGAGGCCACGGAGAAGTCAATCCCAACTCAAGTTGGCATAGCAGTCGTGGGGCAATTCTATCTTATCTCACTGGTGTGGCAGTCCTTCATGTATTGCTGCTGTCTATTCCAATTTTTTCTGTTCCTATTGCATGGACTTTAACAAATTGTATCCATAATATGGTGAGTACAAGTTTTTATTACTAGTTTTAATAGATTTTTATTATGTAATATAACAAGACTTGATACTTAACATTGCAATAGTGATTGGTGTTCACAGCACACCTTTTCAATTGGCCTGGGTATATCAGCAAAATGTTATCTTTCCATTTATGAATTTTTGTGTTTTTAAATGGATGATTTGCCTACATTCAGTTGAAAGCTTCTTAGACCTTTCCTCATTGAAATACTGACTTAAACCATAAAATGGCTTCACTGGCAATTTTTTTGTACAAAGAAAGTAGTGTGCCATATTTGTTGACATTTTTCAATGATTAAATTAATGACAAGAAATATTATAAGCATTCCTTATTTTATTTCTTTTTCAGGCCTCATTCCTTTTTTTGCACTTGATGAAAGGCACCCCTTGGCACCTGCAAGATCAAGGCCAGGCTCGGCAGTTAACTGCCTGGGAGCAAATAGATTACGGGCGACAGTGGACCAGCACCCGTAGGCTGCTTACAGCTGTGCCAGTTATAATGTGAGTTTAACATGCATGTGTGTCCACTGACTTGTTTTTTTTTAGTGGGTAACCAGTTACCAGGTCAGTTCAATGTAATAACTCACAACAAGCGCAGTGGATCATTTTATGTCATTTGATTTTCTTGTGTGTCTTTGCTTGCTGTTCAACTTCCCATCAAGTAACTAAAAATGTCAGCTCCTCTTCATTCTTTTTCTTGTCATACAGATCAAGTTTTTAAATTTTAGAAGATTGATTCAAGTTTACTAAGTACATGTAAATCTTTTATAATTTCATGAATTAACAAATGTTTGCAGCAATAATTTGTCATATTGAAAAAAAAAGACAATAATTCATGTGTTGGATTGGTTAAATTTCTAGGTTTCTTTGACATAATATATCTGTGATACTCACCAATGTAGCATTTCATTAAATAAATTTTATATTATTTCAGGTTTTTGCTGGCGTGCTTTTACACCAAGTATCAATTTAATCACTTTGTGGTGAACGCCACGACGCTGCTTTTTG
This sequence comes from Hyalella azteca, assembly GCF_000764305.2. Lineage (NCBI taxonomy): Eukaryota > Metazoa > Arthropoda > Malacostraca > Amphipoda > Hyalellidae > Hyalella > Hyalella azteca. The sequence goes on from NW_025936959.1 coordinate 644,812, forward strand.
TCTTGGTGCCCAAACTGCCTCAGTTTCATCTCGTCCGGCTGTTTGGTATCAACAAGTATTAGGAAATTATATGCGTGATACTACTTTTAGTACTGTTTAAAATTTCCAATTCTATCTCATCAGGCCATGTGGCATCAAGTATTGAGAACTTAGTAGTATTTTCTTACATTAAATCTATACGCATAGGTTCTTGTCAGACCATTTGGCATTAACACAAATCATGAAACTTTTCCTCCATGACCTTAATTGCTGTACAGGGGAGTTTTGTTGATCTATGATCTGTTGAGCATATATTGTGAGGCACAAACAAGTTTTATATTTTTGTGAATTGCCTTGCAAAAAGTTGCTTAATTATACTTGTTTTATTGCACTGTATCTTACATACTAGTTTATATTGCTAAACTCATACTTTGCAGTTGGATATTGTTTTGCCATGTGTGACTAGTAAATATTTTCAAAAATTCACTGCATTAACATTGTATATTGTATGTTTTATCATGCAAGAAACAATAATACTTCAAAATTTATTCTATCAGTGAGATCTTCAATAAATAACTTATCTAATCATTGTACAGGACAATGGATATGTAGTACAGATTTTTATGTTCCAATTTGCAAAAGATGTGAAAGAAGTTTTTTATCCAAATTTTTTTAAACGTTTTTTGCTGTCATTGGTATGTTACTGTGAAAAATTTGATCATATTTTCCTGTGGTACCAGTGTATGTATTAGGTATATCTTCTAATGTTACTTTTCCATTGAAATAGAAACGTACGTATAATTGATGGAAAAATTTGCCCTCTCGTTCCATTTATTTTTAAATTATGTCAAATGCATAATTAACTGTTGGTTATGGGGCTGAAATAAGCTCATTGGAAATGAGTTTGTTGCTACCTTCCCTGGTTTGTTGTATAAATAAACTGGAGTTTATTTTCGAGATTATTATAGGATGCAATCAATTCTGACGGGTTGTAGATAAATATTGTGAAGCTAAACTGGTCCCTGAGGGGCGCTCATGGCGATTTCATTAAATTTTTAAAGAACGGTACCTATTTATTTTATAATTTACAAGTAATTAGCGGGTTTTGACAGTTACTATGCGAGCTTCAATGAATTTCCTTTGTATTCAACTTAATTCATTGGACGTTTGTATACGGTTTACCAGCATATTAGTTTTCATGTAATTTTATTGTAACCTAATGCTCAATTTTTCCATTTCTGCACAGCATTATTTGGGACTAGATTCTTTTGTTGACAGCTTACATTTATGAAATATGTAGCAGCTATTTGATTATTATCACTTTTATTTTAGCCCAGGCTCTGGTTCACCTAACTCGTGGAAAGATTTATCTACAATTGCACTTGGTCAATTGCTGTCTAGTTTATACATATTTGAAATGTTACTTATTGTGGAGAATTAATGATTGGTTTTTAGGCGTCATATTGCTAATTTGTTGCTTTTTAATGCAGGTGGATTGACTGGTGGGTAATTTTATACTATTTATCCGTTTGATATTCATATCCTCGTCTGTTTGTTCTGGAAAGAGCTAATCTACCTTTACTTGTATTTACATGTATTGCGTTCGATTTTTCACCATTTTATTGAACTTTATCAAGCTATTATTTTGAAAATATTCTTTAATCTAACCAGTTTATTCCGTTTCTTCTGTTGACCTCCAAGCGCTTGTCACTTCGATTGACCAATGTCAATATATTCTGATGTTGCAGCGATATTTCTGGTAACAAGTTCAAATATGTCAATGAATTCATTTTAAAGAGAACTTCAACAATGTCTCTCCTATGCCAAGGCCTAATTCGAACATATAAGTACTTGAATGTTGAAATGGCTTCCTGCGCCTTTTGCTCTCCATGTCAAATGATTCTCCCATTTATTGTTATCGTACCATTAACTCGCGATTTGAATATAATTGGCTGTTGAGGGCTAAAGACAAAATTATATGCTTTGCATCATAAAAACCCGGGGAGCGTTGTAAGAGAGTTTACTAAGTTAATACAGCATTACGGAATTTACTTGTGTGATGATGGTGATCAGAAATGTAATCACGCCTGAGGACAAATTACGACATTTCTACCTGCCAATCGATGTTCGGATGTCGTAAAATTTTCATTGCGATTCCGTTTTCTATTGAATTAATTATTTGTGGCTTGGATACCTAAGTTACTATATATATCAGATTACCTGTTGATCAGGATGCGCACTATGAAATAATAGTTCAAACGCATAATATCTGATAGTATGTCAGTAGGTAATTAACTAGCCGAAATATATAAAATATCCTATTTTTAGGGTAATCGATGACTTAATAAGAGTTAGTGTGTTATGTGGCCATGTGGATGCGTTGAATAAGTTTATTTTGTCATGATGCACAGTTTGCCTCTCACCTGAACATAGGAATTTATTAGTGAAGAAAATCTAAGGTATTCGACTACTACTGACAGCTGCTCAGAACTGGTTGGTTGTGGTGACATGAAGAAGCTGATGGTGGTAATAACTTGAAGAAATTGTGTCAAAAGTAAAGCTTGTGAACCTTCACTATTAATAAATAACAGTAGTTATTTATTACTAGTTTCCCACTGCTGATGGTCATTGTTACCAATCGCTTTACCTGTACGTATGTAAACGCCTAAATATTTAAATTCTTCTACCAGGGTTGAGTTGCATTTAACTTCATTTATTTAAATTCTCCAAAAACTCAACTCTCTTGGACTGGCTTGGTACAATTTTCTTGTAGTCTAGAACGCACTGAAAAATAATGCATTTTCAGCAGTCGCAAGTGTTTAGTGTAGATCTTAGATTTACGGCAATTAGATGCCATCATTTGAAATGCTTTATAATGTTGACCTATATTCTAGTGTCTAGGCAAAGAGATTTCTTTGGTTGGTGTTGCTTCAACCCTACAACTAGTATGTACCTCGGAGGCGTCTGCGTTGTATGGCTTCTCAAGGAAGCACTTCAAGTTTGTGATATTATCTAAACATTTAGTTTTTTTTTGTTATAAATACACGTTTTATTGGAATAATGGAATCCGGACGATATCTACCTAGTAGCCTGTAGCCTTCAAAACTACTGACTTGTTTGTCTTATATAAGCTACAGGTCTGTGAGTTGATAAGGTACGGTAATTGTTTAACATTTATATATCTTCTGTTTTGTACGCAAATTTTTTCTTTGAAATACCTGTGGAAATTGTTTTATTCCTTTATTTCCTCTGCTGGTTTCTTTGAGAAATTTAAAAGTATAGAAATTCTGTATTTGTCTATAACTTAATTGATTCATAGCCTTCAACATTTTGTGCTGATAAAATGAGGAGGTGCATCGTTCTGGTTCATGAATTGAATTTTGTATTTTCTTTACTGGATAAAAATCTTGGATTTTGCTTCGTTTAGAAGTTAGTGCTTGTGGAAAGTTATGTTTTAATGTATGTTTATATATGGGGATTTTGTGGGCGAATTTTAGTATATGTGAGCTACATATATTGTTAGATATGCTTGTAAGATGATATTGATTGAATGTTATTTTATAGCTCCGCTTCTCAAGCCATCGTCTTGCCACCGTCTAGGTATTACTTTTATTGTGTGAAAATCCAAATTATCTACTTAGTGTAAAATATCTGCATTTCGTATGCTTTTGAATACGATTTATAATTCAGACAATTATTAAATGATTCATAAGTAAAATTTATCTTCAGTTCGTTTTTAATACGATTAACATAACACTTATGGAGGTTGTAGTTTGATAATTTGAGAATTTTCATTTATAGCACATACAAAGATGCCTTCAATTTCGTCTACTTGGCGGAAATCTGTGAACAGGATTTCGCTGGAGAAATCCATTGAGTTTATATTGTTTAGAATCCTACACAAAGTTAGGCTAGAAATAATTCGATGAAATAAGTAACTCGAACGATTGGACTATAACTTATTGGGTTGATCATCCCGCGAGGCGAAGTTTATCTATGAAAATAGTAAGATACGTACGACAATATTGTTCCATGTTGTTGTGTTATAAATACAATGATGCTTTCAATTTCGTTTTTTATACATCTTTAAGGGGTGAAACTATGTGTTATAGTTAAATGTGTAAAGTATATCATATCCTGACCCGGCTGAGTTTTCCTCACTCTATAAATTATCTTAGGTAGCACTTTACTTTCCCTGTTTTTTAATAAAAGTTCCATGCATATCACTAGCGAATTATCGAGAAATTATAAATCACCATGGCTTTACATGTTCTAACATTCATTCAACGAGAGCGTTTATCTGAGAGAACCTTAAGTTTCCAAATCGTCATGCTTCTCGTAAGTTTTTTATAATTTTCATTTATCAACGAGGGTTATCAATTCAGTGTTAATTCTAACCCCACCAGGGTCCATACTCTCGAAAAAGTTAAGAGATCGTAAGTTGGTCAGCCAATCATTGACGGCCTTTCAAGCAAAATGCACCAATCATAGACGAGAAAATAGAGCGTAAGTACTTACGTTCACTTGGCTTATTTTGGAAGTATGGCCCCAGTAGCTTGTCTATAGCCTGCAGGGGTGACGGAGTTCACACGCTCCGAGGGGAACCTGACGCTCCCCCGGGCCTTACCCGAGTCCACCACTCAGGCAAATAAGGAAACATTGTTCTAATAGAGATTCACGTTTTACTGCTTTTCGTCCTCATCCAGTTGGAGAATATCAGTGCTACTTGCAGGGAGTGTGTCACTATTCGGACAGTGCGCCCCCATTTATTTTCTGAGTGGAGTAAACTCATTGCAGATGCTGACGTCGTCAGCTCAGGATGATAGCAAGCTTTTGTAATATGATTTTTATTTTATTTTTTTATCAGCTCTTATGTTATTGAGACTTCAATGTTGTCGAGCACTGGCAATTGCAGGAAATGCTAGCTTCACTCTATGGGCAGCAAGTGCAACTTTTTTCCGATTTCAAGGAAGCATTTGTAGCCTTTCATTATTGAGGCTTTCAATGCGAATGTTCCATATTGCCAAATATATGCCTATTTAACGCTCACATGTGAGTTACGGGATCGATTTATTCCTTCTTAACTTGACATCCGTAAATAAACTGGATCTGTTTGAAAATAACACGAAAGTATAGCTCACGTTGACGGCGAGCTGAGTCTGCCGATGAACGCATTGCTCATTAAGGATATTTACTTAGTGTAAATAAACATTTTTATTCGAGTGTGAATACTTACAGTTCAGAGTACCAAGATTGGAGCAGAGAGGCGCGGGTTCGATCCCAGCTCTGTGCGCCAGTTTCTGGTCAGAATCGGCGAGGCGGCCGGGCGGTTAAGCACAGCGGAATTGTAGCAGTGAGTTGCGTGCTCGAGACCGCAAAATGCTGTTGAGAGCCCTGTCGCGATGTTGAGAATCGGCGACAGGGCTACGGCCTACTAAACACTGAAATCGTTGTTATATATTATTGTTATTATTATAACAAAATTTAAAGGTTTCGTGATCGCCTGCCCCTTTCCGTCTTTCATTTGAATTTCAAGTGGTCACGTCTCGTGTTTGGTTATGGAAGTTTTATTACGGATGAGCGGCTTATGCGACCCGGAGCCTGGTCGCAAATGGGGTTGTGAAGGGTTGTTCGTACACGGAATCTTTAAAGTGTAGTCGGTTTAAATTAATTTTATAACATGCAACCAATTCATATCTCTCTTCTGTATTTTCAGGGAACATCATTCGGTCTAAACAGGGATTATAATAGTTTTGTGAAATCCTAGAATATTTTACCGCAAAACTGTTAAAACAACACGAATGATAGAGGCAAATAGAATAGGAAAACAATGTCTAACAACAGTGGAGGTTCTGGGCATGACGTTCACAGTTTTTACGGTAAGAAAGCGTCCAAGTTGATCCGAAGCCTCAAAGAAAAAATAGAGCGTCGCGAGGAAGAATTCAGCACGCGGCCAGTGCCTGACATGTGTCCACGGTACGGTATTTTGGGACCGTGTCCTGCATGGGATGTTTTCCCGACACAGCTCGCTGCTCTGGACCAAGCTGAGCAAGACCCTACGCTCTTCGTCTTCGCGTTCGAGTCCTCAACTTTCGGTGGCGCCGGTAAACGACAGTTCGTTGTGGCAGACCCCAGAGTTTTTTATGATAATTTTAGAAATAGGCCGTTGGCCCAGCGTACCGCTTATGAGGTTATTCCTGTTCACAGACGCTCAAAGTTGTATTTTGACTTGGAATTTGAGAAGGATTTGAACGAAAGCAAGGATGGCGTGGCAATGACGAAAGTTCTCATCTCCATAGTACAGCATTTAATCGAGAGCACCTACAACGTTCCTTGTCCTCATGAAAAAATTGTGAATCTCGATAGTTCAACGAGCAAAAAATTCAGTAAACATCTCATTTTTGACTTGGAATCAATTGCTTTTAAAAACAATTTAAACGTTGGAAATTTTGTTCGCAGCCTCTGTGAGAAAATTACCAAGTCATGCACCGATAATTCAACGACAGACCTAACCCAATCGATAGACCACGACTTTCATTCTTTATTTGTCAATACGAAGGACGGACATAAGGCCTTGTTCATTGATCAGGGAGTGTACAGTAGAAACAGAAACTTCCGTCTATATCAAGCAACAAAATATGGCAAAAATACTCCTCTGCTATTGGCTCATGACGCGACAGGCTTCACGTTCAACAGTAATGACGAAGATATTTTCTTGGCCTCTCTCGTAACGTTCGTATCGCCCTCGTGTCGAACAGTGACGTTTGGTGACCAAGAACTGACCGATCGTCCCAAACCCGCCTTATCGTCACTCAATAATGTAAAATGTGCGGCCAGACTAGCTAGCAAAAGTCCTTTCGAAGAATTGGACGATTTTATATCAAATCAAATCAACGGAGGGACCATCCGGAGATGGACATACTTCGACAAAACCCAGACGATTGTATACACGATTGAAGGTTACCGTTATTGCCACAACATAGGGCGTGAACACAAAAGCAACGGCATTTTCTACGTGGTCAACATCGCGACCATGACGTGGTACCAAAAGTGTTTCGATCCTGAATGTCGTGGTTACAAATCTGCAGAGTGGGAACTGCCAGCTCATTCTGTGCCGTGGTCACGCGGCGCCGACGAGGCGGACTGGTCGAACAACAGCTCTGATGAATCCAAGTCAACTCCACAAAATGAAACTCAATGGTCGAAGGAATGGTGGGATGATGAATATGATGTAATGATGCAATCTGCAGACATCGATCTGCTGGGCAGATCTGGTTACTAACACTCGTATCGCATTTATAATTAAATTGTTTTCACCATCCAATTACACGCATACTTTTACAATCTTCTTTTTTTTAATGATTACGAGTTAGATTTGAAAGTGTTTGTTTCTTAATATTGTCATGCTGTACAAATAACTCAATGAAATTTTTCACAAGCTTTCTCACGTGCTTATATGTAGCTCCTAATTTTGATAATTTGTCAATTTAAACGAGAGAAAAGTTCTGAGAGTTTTATTCATCTGTCAACTAATTAGTAAGCGTTTCGTGATCCAAAACGTAAATAAACAACAAAATGAAACCAGTAAACCCATAGTAAAACAACCTCTCAAAATATAATTATTATAGAAATAAATACGTCACAATAGCAACAAATTCGGGGACCTATAAGGCACGTGTACGTTATGCGCACAGAGAAACAATAACCGGAAAATATACTTTTAATAAAAAGAGACTTCATAGAAAAAACGAATTATCAGAACAAATAATTTGTGCGCACAGAGGAACCACAAGCAGAACAATAAATTCATGATGAAAATAAGGCACGTGTACGTTGTACGCACAGAGAAACAACAACTGGAGAATAAACTTATAATAAAAAGAGACTTCATAGAAAAAAACGAATTATCAGAACAAATAATTTGTACGCACAGAGGAACCACAAGCAGAACAATAAATTCATTATGAAAACGCTTCATAAATGAGCGAATTAAGGGAATATTGAACTGGTGTGGAGAAGACCGAGCGAGCGCGAGGATCGGTCAGAGTTTGGAGGCAGCGGCGGCGTCCATGAGCCACAGGAGGTCGCCGTCCGTGGGCCGCACCCTCGCCGCTGGCAGCGTCGTCGCCGTCACGTCCGCGTCGCGCTCCGCCTTCAGCGTCTGCACTCAAATAAATGAAGGAGTCATATTGTCCAAATAGTTACAAACCTTCTAGCGCGAGCAGAGAGTGGAAGTGGCATTGAAACATCCTTTGACAGGGCGAAATTGGGTCAGGGAGAAATACACAATAAGAGAAAAGGCATTGCTTTTTACATCGTTGTCTCATCACGAGACATCGATGTCTAGCTCATCTCGCAGAGCGTGGTAGTCATGAAAATATTACTTACAATATCAGGATGATGCATGATTCCTAACACCAGCATGACACACGTAGCATGCCTGACACCAGCATGACCCACGTAGCATGCCTGACACCAGCATGACCCACGTAGCATGCCTGACACCAGCATGACCCACGTAGCATGCCTGACACCAGCATGACACACGTAGCATGCCAAACACCAGCATGACTCACGTAGCATGCCAAACACCAGCATGACACACGTAGCATGCCAAACACCAGCATGACCCACGTAGCATGACCCACCTTGACAATGTCTGCCTTGTCGGCTCCAGCGAAGGCCATGATGCAGCGCCTGGCGTTGTTGAGGACGGGGAGCGTGAGGGTGACGCGCGCTGGGGGAGGCTTGGGGGAGTCCGTGACAGCGACCACCCACCTCTGCTGCTCCTGCAGCTGTGGGTGCTGGGGGAACAGCGACGCTGTGTGCCCGTCAGGACCTACACCCAGCAGTAGCAGGTCCAGTCGTGGCCAAGGTGTATCCTGGAGAAGAAGGCTCCGCAGCTTCTCTTCGTAATCTGTAGCGGCTTCGTTGGCTGCGGTAAATGATAATCAGGGTTGATGATTGGTTAAGAAAAAAAATATATAACTCAGTACTCACTGCAGTGAGTGACAGAGAGCGCATTTTCTCGTCGACGAAAACGTGAAGTCACGGATGGACAGACAGACGGACGGACATGGCGAGCACAATAGTGTATTTTTTCCATAAATCAGAAAATACGCTAAAAATGGGCGTTCTATTTGTTGATGCAATGAACCCACAGAAAGAGCCTGATGTGAATGACGTCAACAAATAAGAACAACAGCATTGTTTTCCACATACTAAATGAGGTTCACAGCGCACTGTTTGTACATTCAAGTACTTTTTTTCAACTTCAATACAATGAGCCTGTAAGCAATCAATCAAAAAGCATATACGGCCATGAATCTAGAAACCATGAAAACAACAACCAAATTCACCATGATTTCATTCCATGGTGTTTGAAATTATGATGAATTCACTACAATTTTCTCTGCTTGTTAATTTTTATGCACAGTTTGCAATTTAATCAAACAAATATCATTAATAAAATTAACTAGCATTATTACAATAATATAATAATAAATAAATATAACATAATATAAATATATAATATAATAAACTTATAATATAAATAATATAATAAAATTAATGATAACAAACTGATGAAATACAAGTACATATGGCGTACGTTGGAGGCTGACATCGACTTGGAGGAACTGGTCCCTGGTGAGTGGGGTGGTGTCGAGCAGGCCGGTCAGGTAGAGCTGCAGCGTAGAGTCAGGGCTGTCGACAGACACGAGTCGCTCGTCGCAGAACAGGAGGCGCCACGCACTCCAGTCCGTCGTGATGGACGGCAAGCCATTGCATACAAACCCAGCCATCGAACCACCTAATTAAAATAATGCAGATTTAATACGCAATAGACATATAGACTTAATGATTACTCTGGGTTGATCTGTTAAAAATCGATGTCATTGAGGCGGAAAAGCCCAACTGAGAAAAGCCCAACTAGTTCTCAGCTCAGTAGCAATGGACGAATGGTAATGAAATATTCTTTAGAATGTCACAACTGACACAAGGAAATAACGCTTAAAAGTTCGTTCTCTGACGTGGTCTTTATGTGAAATGAAATTATTCAAGTCGCTGCTTTGAACGACTTCGATACAAAAATTAGGATCAACGACAAACTCAAGCCCAACTATTTATCACCTTATGTGATAAATTAGATAAATAAATGCATATTAAATAAATTAGACGAATTCAATAAAATAATCCAGTTTTATTTCAGAACGACTTGGAAATGAAAATCTTGAAAACGTTTGCTCATTTGCATGAATAATTTCTCAACTATTGCATTTTGATGTACGATCGAATTTTCACAAGGAGTGGCGGAAGGTTCATGAAGAAAATCCTAGGGTTTACCGGAAAGTCCGAAAGAGAAGTCGTCTCTGGCGGCATTTAGCGTGAGCATATTGACCTATGATAGAATTTTCACAAGGAGCGGAAGGTTCAAGAAGAAAATCCTAGGGTTTACCGGAAAGTCCGAGGGTGAAGACACCTCTAGCAGCAATGGCTTCGGCAGCAGAGTCAGCGATGAGCTTGGCCAGCTCGAGAGTGAGAGATCGCTTGTCTTTCAGCACCTTCTCTACAGCCTTGAACGTAGGCGTCATGATGAGGTCAACTGTTGTGTCAACGAACTAAAAATACCACGTGAAGAAACTATAGGTTATTGTGAACAACAAACGCATGAACAGAGTAGCACGCGTGTTTAGTTGGTAACATTGAAATTTCAAAGGAATTAAAGACGTAATATTAGTAGTACGTAATTGAACATCTAACTATTCAAGTTAACTTTCAAATGATTATAACAAAATCGAATTGAATAACAGTATTGCCGATTAATAATTCGTAACAAAAGACATTAGTGACCTAATTTCTTCAGGTCGTATGCGAGTGAGACTTTTAGGTCTAATTAGAACTAATATTTATTCTGCTGGAATTTGCAGTTCAGTGAAAACTAGCATGCTGGAAGATGGATGACTTATCAATGATTTTAAAGGAAATGGTCATCGCAAGGTAGCAAAATTTGGTTAAAAGCAGTAAAGCACCAAACAGCGGAACGCAGGGCAAGATTTTGAACTGAGCAGAACATTTAAAACTGAGCAGCATATGATTCAGAACTGAGCAGTGCATTATTCAGAACTGAGCAGTATATTATTCAGAATTGAGCAGTACATTCAGAACTGAGCAGTACATTATTTAGAACTGAGCAGCACATTATTTAGAACTGAGCAATACATGATTTATAACTGAGCAGTACATGATTTAGAACTGAGCAACACATGATTTAGAACTGAGCAGTACATGATTTAGAACTCAGCAGTACATGATTCAGAACTAAGCAGCACATGATTCAGAACTGAGCAGCACATGATTCAGAACTGAGCAGCACATGATTCAGAACTGAGCAGTGCATTATTCAGTAGCAGTGTTCAGTGCAGGGATCCCGGGGGATGGCACTGATCATCAATTCCCCGAGTGGGGAGGTAATTCCACTCCCCTGCGGGATTTATTAACCATGTTTTATCATAATAATTTCAGTTAATAATTTCCGTAGACACGTAACTAAATCAGCATGACGAGTTTCTGCACAAACGTTATTCAATCCCGCGGAGCGAAGCTCATTTGAGAACCACAAAAATCCAGTGGATGAAATAGTCCCATGAATTAAATTAAATGAGTCACTATTCTAAATGCACTTGAACCAATCAAATTAAAATACAGTTGAAAACTGAGAGTGAAGTAATTAAGATGACTGAATGAATGAATTATATTTTAGTTTCGATTTAAAACGGTAGAAGGTTGCTAGCGCGGTAGAAGGTTGCTTGACTTGCTTTTATAGTGGAAGTAGTTTTGGGAGCGCTTCACGTAGCTATCTGTTTCGCCCCGGAAGTGCGATCTTCAGTTGTGTTCAAAGTAATTGATTTCTTCTATCTTCCAGGCTTGCAGCCTGATCCATTTAGGCGCAGGGGTTGGACGGAAGATTCTCTGTTCACGGAGCGAGGGTCCGATACGGCCTCTTGTACGAAGTCCAGTGTCAAGGTAGTGGGGCTTCGTCTGGGTGATGGGTTAGGTGCAAATACAGTTTCCGGCATATGGCGGAAAGGCGGTGTCGTCAAGGGATCATGCTAGATCTCTGGTAGCAGGTTGCATTCTATCAAATATCGTCTAAGGTTGTCAGTTCTGAAGTTGTTTTGCTGGTCCTTTCTTAGCATTGTTAAGCATTTCGTCATGATGAAGGGCTGATGTGTTGAGGTGACAGTTGTGTCGGATGTCGCTGTGGCTAGCACAATCAGCTAAGACATGTAAAACTGTCAGGGGTACTACAGTATGGGAGGGTCACAGTATGGCATAGGCCGGCGCTCAGTCATGTAGCCATGGGTGGGGCGCGTATGACCAATTCTAGTCAACACCTATAGCGCTACCTCCATCTGTCGGGATCTCTGGTACAATGAGCTCCGAGCTGATACGCTTTCCTTGATTGTTCCTTTGCTTTCTTTGATTTTTCCTTGATACGCTTTCCTTGATGTGGCGAACGCTAGCCCTAATGTGGGGGTAGTGGTCTTGGCATGGCACGTCCTCCCCATAAATGGTCGCGTCTGACGAAGCAGCGCCCACCACCGCCTCATCCGCCCTGTGGTTGCCCCCACATCCCACGTGTCCAGGGACCCAGCAGATGCTCACTGTTCTCCCCGCCTCCGCCAGGCGCACAGGTTCAGCCAGGATTGCCCCTATGCTGAGATGCTTGCTGTTGTACGACAGTACGAAGGCCTGCACCACACTTTAGGAGTCAATAAAAGTCGTGAAGTCATGTCCGGGATGATCATCTATAAAGGCCAGGACAATGAGAAAATAAACATCAGTCCAGACGTTTGTACATCCACAGTTGAACTAATACAATTTATATTATTGTACTATTTCATATAACACAATGTATATTATTATATTACTTCATATAATACAATCTGTATTATTGTATTACTTCATATAATAAAATCTATATTATTGTATTACGTCATATCATACAATGTATATTATTGTATTAGTTCAACCATGGTTGCATCACTGCCGGGAAAATGTAATGGAAATGGGTCCTTTCGTCAGTACCTATATCAAAAGACGAGGTTTTCATTCGGAAATAACGCAATAATTTATTGTAGGCACTCTAAACGTATTAGAAGGGAAATGAAATGATGAGGCGACTGACTTAGTCTTGAGAAAATCAGTTCACTTGTTACAGTACTACCACTTAGAATTAATAACCTAATCACCAACATGAAACTAATTAGTAACTAGACATTAATTGCAGTATATTCCAAGAACTCTATCAAATTATCACCACAAAAATTCCCTACTTTAATACATCCAAAAAATGTTCGTTTTCAAACGCACAGATCAATGCAAGCAACCCCAAAAATTAAAGTAAAGCATAAAATGGGCAAGCATCAAGAAATGATCGCAGCCGCCTGCATGCAGATAATGATGTATCATATTGATACTCAAGGATCTCAAGCCACAGTTACCATTTTTTAGAAGATTTTCATCCATTATCACGTGTTTGAAACCGTGAAATTATCCCAAACTATTTAGCTTGATTGGAAGACAACATAATAACTTGAATGAATTTATCGTAAACCTACACGTGATGAAGAGTGCAAATCGAACCCCATAGACCAAGAAAAAGCCTTATTAAAACCCCTGGAATGCTAATAACGCCAACGCTGCAAGATTTGCACTTAAAATTGTTATCAATTAACATAAAAGAATTTAAAATATTTTGATTCGAGCGAATTTAGATAATAAGAGATTCGTGATACCTCGTTATTTACCTATATATTTAATACTTTTTACCTCGTAAATGAAAATATTTACTGCAAAGACATAGAAAAAATAATTTAAGAATTCCACGTAGAAACGCACAATTGAGGAAAGTTTGTTTTACAATGTACTGTTAAATTTCTCCACGAATAAAATTTTTTCAGATTTTGCTATGTCTTTGCTATTTTTATTTATTTATTTATTTTTTTTTTTTGCTATGACTTTGAAAGATTGCATTCAAGTGTATAAGATGAGTCAAACTTGAGAAACGTTGCATAATAATGGAATTCAGAAGTACCCCTAGAAAACCGATAAAAATAGAAAGATTGTGATCCAGTAAAATAATGTGAGAAGCTGATTCGTCGCAGACATCCACAGTAAGAGTCGCTGCTTGTCAACCAGATAATGCTAGTCTTAAATGAAGAAAGCACATTTAATTTTACAATGTGAAAACAATAGTGCACTGCTTATCTGACTGGAATGCAGTAAATAAGGTGTTCTGAATGTAAAATACACTGATCCACGCAATACAGCTGAAACCAGATTAATAACCAATGTTCATCTGAACATCCACATTGTATAGACCAATACGAGAAAAATCACATTATAAAAATGCAGAACCAGTCATCAAAGAAGCCACATAATCCAATAAGGTTATTAACTAATGCAATATGAAGTCAGCAAGTGAATTAAATGGATATCGTGAACGTCAAGTAAATAATGAAAAGAAGATAAAGAAAACTAACGCAATCTAAAGTTCGTGTTAGTTTTCTGAACTGTAGTGAAGGAAAGTAAATTAAATGAACAATGTGAACGCGATCTAAATTATGAAGAGGAGATAAAGCATTGCTAGAATCCAGACGCCATCTTCCTCTTGGCAGCAGCGATGATGCGGTTGTGGTTGAGGATGGTCGTCTTGCTCGACTTGAAGCATGGCAGACATAGGAACTCGCCCTCGAACATCGCGCTGCATTCGTCTGTTAATATTCAATATTAGTTCTTCTGCTCAGTCACGATTAGCTTCTTTATTATAAATTTAAATTAGTTCCCATGGTAATTACGATTAGTTCTTATTTTCATAATGATTAGTTTTTTAACATGATTAGGTGGTTCCAGGGTTCAAATATGAGACTTTGCTCTGGTTATTGCAAATTCTAGATCATAGAACATCATGAGTGAATTTAATTTTACAAGACAAATTGTCCTTGAATATCCCGTGTTGAGTGTCCGTAATCACGTTTCTCTATGAGTATCCATTCAAAAAATTCCATATTTCTTGAATATAAAGCTCAAAACTCTCTCTACATATCCATCGATGGAGGCGCAAAGTTATTATTCATCCAACTCACGTTTTTCCCTGTGAATGTACTTGGGGCAGTTGGCGCAGCGCACCATGCTGTCCTCGACGATGCTCTTGTAGACCTTTAGGCACACGTAGCAATACTGACGGCGCTTCCAGAGGCGGTCGCACGGCACACACAGCGTCGTCGCGTACCCGATCTTGTTGTCCTTGCGCTTCCGGAACTGAAATGGGAATCAAAATACTACAGCACCAAATAATGACATTAAGGCAACATTATAAAAGTACTTGTATCATAAATTTTCTTGGATCGCAAGTTAACCGAGAATTCAGAAGCACAATAAATTCCAAGCAAATTCAGATCTGCATCGAAAACTTATGCTTTGCTTATAAATTGTTAGGTACATAATAAAATGTGGTGGGACAGCTTTATAAAAATACGTTCTATAAGTATAGACAGAGCTTAAAAATTTAACAAAGAGTGAAATATGGACACAAAATATTAATAATATACGTTTAAAAATTACTTTTTAAAGACAACACTTCCAAAGAATCCAGTATCTCCAATCTTACAGATGTACAATGAATTTCTCATCTAATTTTCGAAAATTAAAAAAATTACCTTTTCAATTTTTTAAATATATATAAAATTTTTTTAATATATACATTTTTTTCAAAATTATTTATTCTGTTAATTGATTCGTGCATTGCCTCTGATTTCACACCAGTGTGCAAAATTTCAGATCAATTAGACAGGTAAAAGTGTGTCAAATATCAGTTATAAGATTTGTAGCTGACGAAATTATTTTTTCAATTTTTTTAATATTGAAAAAAAAATTTTTTTTAATTTCTAAAATCATTTATTTTGACATTTGATTCATGCATTGTCTCCAACTTTACACAAGTTGGCAAAATTTCAGATCGATAGGATAAGTAGAAGTGTATTAAATTTTGATTACAAGATTTGTAGCAGACAGACAGACAGACAGACAGACAAGAAGTGAAGTTAAAGAGAAGTGTTGTAAAAATAAGGCAATGAAAACGAGCTAATAAAACGCTATAGATGTATAGACAGGCCTGAAAAATTTAACAAAGAGTAAACTATGAACACAAAATATTAAAAATAAGGCAATGAAAACGAGCTAAAAAAACACTGGTATAAAGAAGTACCGGTATGAGATGAAGGCTACCTCATGCTGCCAACACAACAAGGCTACCAACAACAACAACAAAAACAAGGCTACCTCATGCTGCCACTCAGCGTTCTTGATGACCTCGCCACCAGCAGGCGTCCTGGCACCACAGCTGTTGCACATGGCACACTCCTTGCAGTGCCATCGCCCCTGTGGTACGCGACGCAGCCCCACGCAGTATATGTGGTACCTGTAATATCACGAGTTATGATGTGGGACTTGCTACACTTAGGATGTGGTGTGTTATGGACAATGTTCAATGAGGCTGAGATTGCTAGATTGGCGTATCGGTATATTATGTCTCCGTGAGCTAGATATACTTGTAGTGAATTTGCGTACTTCAACAAAGCTCAAAGATCCCTGGACGCGGCTTGCTCCATGTCACAAACAAAAATCCGTATGCAAACAGAACATCCGTATGCGTGACTTACCCATGGTCAGAAATATCACGAAAAATCAACTTGCATGACATAACCATTATCCCAAACGTAACAGAACATCATTTTGCGTGACTTACCCCCTGTCACAAAGATCACAGAAAATCATTTTATCTTCGTCCTCAGCAGTCTTGCACTGCATGCAGTGCTTGCATTCCATGCATTGCCAGCTGTACGAGTTGATGCGCGGAATCATGCTTGGGTTCAGGTCGACGCAAGACGCGTGCGCTGGAAATAAAATGTGTTCTTGTGAGCACGAGGCTACTTATTTTAGGAAGTTTACAGAGTACAGACACAAACAAACATCGTTGCAATTTACATTAAACACATGGCTCAAGGCAACACTATCACGACTGAAATTCCTGATAAACGTGGGAATTATGGGAAGAATTTTGTAATTGCAAGCTGAACCGAATACGTGGTTTAGGGCAATTGCATATACAATTCCGTATTCACAAAACATTAGACCATGGGAAGCACTAGAATAGGAAAAAGTTCCAGAAACAAGCTGACTTGGTTGAACTTTTGAACTTACAGGCAGACGAGCATTTGGCGCAAACTATCAGGCCTTCAGGTTTGCCTGCCTTGTTTCTTTCCTTGCCGAAGAAACACACCTTGCACAGCAGCCCCTTCTCCTCAGGAAGCTCACTGCAATACACGAGTTTCATGATAATATGTTCCTTAATCGATCATTGTTTGTAGGATATACACTTTAATTATGGTCGAAAACATTTCATTGTTAAGAGTTTTGAGTGAACAGAAAGGCAGTTGGCCGGGGGATTCATGACTTTGGACTATCGTCCAGTTTCAAGTTAAATGACGATGAAATTTAGATAATGGGATTTCAAAATAAAATTCTGAATGAAAAAACAAAAATGCAGGGACTAAATAAATAAATGGTAACATGAATGAATTTGTTGTGCATGCATTTTGAAAACAACACTAGGAACAATTATTTAGTTTCTAAATTTTATTCTCAGTGGCAATGTGGAATTAGACCAGAACGCGCATCATGGCATTGTGCGTCGAACAGAGAATATTGATTTTAGTATTCCTAAATAGTCGGGGTGAGAAGATTGCATCAACACCATTTTGTCGCCTGAATTTAATGGACATCAGACAACCTCTTAATTTGTCCATCATGATCAGCATCAGCAGAGGCCCCGAGTTGGTCGGCTTCTTCCTGAGGCAAGTCTTCATACAGCGGCCCAACGCACACCGAGTTCAGGGGCAGTTTCTTCAGCTCTTCACTCGTGTATCTGAACAAACACATTCAATAAATAACTCAAGCGGTAACAGCTACTGATTGGTCACTCTCCCATTGCTGCCTTAAAAGAGCTTGTACATGGGAACAGTAATGGCGGCCAGAATAACTTTTTTAACATGCTAACTGCGACTAATTATCCTGCTAATGGTCTCGTGTAAAGTCCTTTACTGGGTCCTTTCGAGGCCAATAGTCCTTTCCGGTGTCCTTCATTGACCTCGTGCGAGATCAATAACATTTCTCATTAGTGGTGGTTATCATTTGAAAAATTTATTTGCCATTACTGGCCTCGTGTACCTTGTACAAGCACCTTGAGTGTTTCACAAACCTCTTGCAGTAGTCCGTGTATTGCCCAGGCAGAACAGCCACAGGGTAGTGGCCAACCCGCGTGGCAGAAGGCGGTAGTTTTTTTCTCACCCCCAAGGGCTGCTGCAGCGTGAACGTTTGAAGGTCGAATGAGTATCTGCAGTGAATGAAGCGTTATTAATGAATGCTGGAAAAATGAGGAGGTGGAGTCGAGAATTGTGAGTGGAGGAATCATGAGAAGTTGCAGTTAATAAATAGTAAATGAAAATCAGTTGTGGATTGAAGAATACCTAGTGATATATCTACAAATATAGCAAAAAGTGATGATGGTATATGAACACACATCAATGTTACTTTCATTTTATACTGAATATCTCATACATTGAGAATGAACAGATAGAGAGCAACAGATCGAGAGATTATTCTATGCTTGTTCATCATCCCAGCGATGTCTACCAAGTGTGCTGTCATTACTGAGATTCTGAAACCAAATTATTGATAAGGAAAAGACCGCTCTCATATGATAGAAAACCACATGATTGCAGCTAATTTCTTGTTAAACCTTCAATATTTCACGGTGGGGGAGAGAATTCTATAAATTAATTTCTAAGCACCCTAGTATTAAAACAATGTATGATAACAATTTCAGAACTAATCTAAATTCAAGGCACAAACGATATTTATGGAATATTTTAAAGTTTTGTGCGTATTTCAAGCCTGGTGCTTAGACTATGTGGGAACCATTCGAGAGGGTAAAAAACCTTACAATGGGATTTAGGATATTAAGGCTCTCGAATTGCTGTGATTATCTTCATTGAACCATACAGTCCAAGTTTCTTGTTATAAATAAAGCAGTGAATTCAAGCACATGTAAGGATTCCTTCGACATTCCAATGAGTTATAGCTGAAGAATAAAGAGACATAAATTGGGGTGTGAAGTGACCTGCGCTCCTCTCTCTTCTCCCTGCAGAGAGCTGCATTCCAGAGGGCAGCTTCTTCTGCAGCTTGTCGGGCATACTCGTGCAGTTTGGACTTGTCAATGTTTGCCAGTTGATAGTCCACTACAATAAAATATATTCAGAATTATTCTACTGTTTTGGTATTTGATATCAATTAAATCAATTTCGAAAGCTCTTTAATTCTGATCCCCTAGTATATTCTCACCACATATTTATTAGTAACTTGTTTGATAAAAATTAGTCTGAATCTAACAGGCAAAACTCTGAAAATCTGAATCTAAATCTCTAAAATCTCTAAAAAATCTGAATCTAACAGGCAAAACCATGTTAAAAACTGGAAAGTATATGTTATACATGCCTTCTAGTCGTTTTCTTATTCCTTGAGCATGAAACATTTATTAATAATTAATAAAGTTTAAAACTATGAAGAGGACTTGATACTAGTTGATGATTACGTGCAAACCTTTTCCCTGTTGTTTGAGCTGATTGTCGCGCCTCTCACTGAGATGCTTGCTGAGCTCCTCGAACTTGGCAGGGAAGTCAGCAAAGAGAATATCCATGACGTCCTCGCTGCGCACCGCCGTCAGCCCTGCAGGAATGTCTTGTGTTATGGTAGGTAATCATTGACTACAAGGTCTCGCCAATGTTGCTTATTTGGAGCAAACGCAAAGGATAGAAGCTGCTCATCTTTACAGCACCTTATGTAAAAATTACTCCACTACTGCACCCATATTTACGTCAATGATCACTCCACTGCTAACTTTCAACACCATCACCAACCCCACCACTCAAAATCATCACCCATCTCACTGCTCACCAACATTACCCACGAGTATCAACCACCCCTATCTGCCCACGTGGATCAACGACCCCCCACCACTCACCCATATCGCAGGCAATCTCTGACACGACTCCCAGCTCCTTGAGGTAGTCGCGCTCGGAGACGTCGATGGGGCGGCGTCTCAGGTCAGGATACTTGCGCTTGAAGGAGCTGATGCCGATGTACTGCGAGATGTGTTCCTGCAAATGTTTACATGTAAAGTAGGCAGATATGGGATGTGGGTCATAAATCAATGCCCGAATGATATAATTGTATAGAAAGGGTAACATAGAAGGTGTGCAGATATGGGAAAGAAATGCTCTCCAACATATGCTCAAAATAAGGTGAATATTTTTTCTTATCAATGGTTACTTTATCTAGAATGTAATCAATTTACAAAAAAATAATAAGTAGGTAGGTACTACCTATATTGACCTGGCAGTACACAGAAAATTAAGTGCACCAGATAGACTTTGTTGAAGGCTTTGTATTTTATCGTTTTAATTTTTAATCAGCAAAGTGATAATATAGTTACAAAGCTAATGGTTTTACATGGACTGATGCTTTCTTTTCAAGTTTTATAATGTCCTGCCAAAAAGAAATCACTTATCAAATGAATGAATAAAAAAAGACTCGTAATTTGGAGTGCAAGCAGACCTGTACAAAGTAATGTTCACCATAGCCTCCCTCCAGCGGCCACACGTACTCCATGACCTTATCCACTGTGAAGGCTTCGGTGCTGAGTAACACAAAAGATGGAAAAATACAAGTGTCAATCAGGTAATAAAATTTTTATGTAGCGAACTGAATTACAGTGATAGGTACTTTCAGCATAATAATGAAGTACCATATACACACACAATATCCCAACAAAATACTTAATTGAATTACTTGGAATTCTTAATGGACTTATTGATCCCAGGCACTATCAAGCACCTGTTAGTTGTAAATAAATAGGTAACTATATAGAAGGTCTCACCTCTCAGGTACGACAACCTCGTAGCGGAAGCGGCGCACTTCTTTCTCTTTCTTGGCACTTGACGATCCCTGCGAGTCTTCGTCTAAGTTGGTGACAGGGCTGCCTACTGAAGCCTGCTCCCCAGCAAGTCCTGTTGTTGTATTCTCCTCTGAAATCAATGAATTGTCATTAAAATATTATCATGCTTTAAATAACGCCATAGTACAAAGATATAGAAATATGAATAATTAATATCATAGAAATAATCATTTCATACCAGCCAATTAGAACATCGGATGCATTAAATTACATTGAGCAACAAGTTTTTAATTATTGAATTGTTTCCAACAAAATCAAAAGCATGCAACTTTCTGCCACATCATTACCATAAAAAGCACTTAAAGAGTCAAATTTATTATCAAGTTTCCTAACAATGAGTAAAACTAAATGAAATGTATAGTCAACAATCAAAACTACCTTAAATAGATAATATGCAATGTGTAGCTTTTCACCCCTTGTCAATCAAATGAATTAATAATTTTCAATTACAACTTAGTGTAATTTAAAGGTAGTGTGAAGGTACCGTACTTAGTGTGTAGAGATCAGCTGATTCCTAAATTAATCAATAATCCAAATTCTCACTATAATGAGCTCCTAATAAATTTACTGAGATCCAAGACTGTCAAACTTCCTTGCAATCAATGACCTGACTAGGCCAAATAAACATCTGGCTTAAAGGATCAGTTGCAGTAAAAATTCAATGACGGCCTAAGCATTAAACAAGGAAAACATTTAAAATAAAAAATTAAATATTATTTCAGTATAAGAAGATGTGCTGTATGTAGTTCATTGTGTCTTGGAGATCTAAACAATATTATGTAGTATAAATACCAATTTCAGTCATTATTTTCCCTAATTTTATGCAAATTTATATTAACTCAACACATTAAACACAATGGATGTTGCAGCATATAATTACCTTGCTCTTTTTCCTTTCGTTTCCGTTCAGGCCGAGGCTTGTAGAAAATAGAGCGCCGTGGTTTTTTGCGTTTCTTTACAGATTTTTTCGAAGTATCATCATCATCCTCTTGCTCTTCATTTCCTTCCTCAGCAGCAATACTCTGGTCAACACTGCTTTCTAGATTATTAATTGTGACCTTTGAGGCATCAACAGAAGAGTCATCTGCATCATCCATAGAAGCAGATTCTGTGATGCCGATATCAAGTGCCTCTAACCGAGGATCACCAGCCAGAGTCTCTTCTCGGATATTTGATACCGGTTCTGGTTTGCGCATGACTGTGTCGCAGGATTCATCATCAAGAAACAATGATGCATCTGCCACACTTTTATCAAGTGATCCTTTCTGTACATCCCTGATATTTGTCACAATAGAATCGTCAATGTCCATGGCTTCTTCCTCATCTAGAACAATCTTGGGAACTGCTGAATCAACAAGGCTCTCAGAAGGATCTGTGGCAGTTCCAAGTCTTTTAGATGATTCACCACTTGTACTCTCATTTGATGTGACTGTATCAGTCCCCATTATAGTCTCATCTGATAAATTTTCAGAAGCTGTTATGCCAAATACTGATATAATTGACTTGAGAATATCACTACCCTCAGCAGATTTATTAATGAAAGTTGTTTCATCTAACTTCTCTACAGTGATATCCTCAGTGTTAACTCTCTCACTAGAATCAATTGAATTTTCATTAGGCTTCAAATGTTCAACATTCCCATTTGAACAATTACTGGATATAGTACCTTCAGTGGATAGAATGCTCTCAGAAATCAACAGATGAGATTCTGCATTGTCCTGCACTTTTAAATCACACTGAATATCATCAGAGGGGTCAACTCTCTTGGCTATATTACATTCCAGTTTATTAGGTCTTTCTTGAGCTTTTTCATCTACATGCTGCAGTTTGGTAATACTTTTAGAGACTTTATTTGGAATATCAGATGCTTTGTTGGATTTTGAAAAGGTTGCTAGTTCAATTGAAACTGTTGAATTGACAGATGTGATGACAGGAGAAGAGGCAGTACAGCTTGGCTTTTCTCCAGTTGATGAATCAAGAGGAATTAAAATTTTGGAATTTGTTGAATTAGCTTCCTCCTGGATGATTGCATGGGAGCCAGAAACATCAGGATCTTTTTCCTTTGGATTTTTATCAGTTGATGAAACCAAAGAGGGTGGATGTGAAGAAAATCTCAAATTTGACGAGTCATGTTGAGTCAAAAGTGATGCTGTTGACGAGATTTGGGATGATTCTTGAACTTTAACACAGGGTAAATCTACACAGAGGGAATTTGCAGCAGAAGCAAAATCAGAATCTAAAGATGGCTGTATGAGATCAGACTTAGAAGGCATTTTTGTAGAAGATGAAGGCATTGTCAAAGTCTTTGTTGGCACTGATGTGATTTTTAATGCCAAATCTGGGATTTCATTTGAGTCAGATGATACCGGTACAACAGAAGTTTTTTCTAAAATGGAAACTGAGGATGAAGATGAGACTGGAAGAATTTTTTCAATTGCTTCACAATCTGATACTTTAGAGGAAGCTGTTGAAGTGATAACAGCTGTTGAAGTGATAACAGCTGTTGCTGATGCTGATACTTGCATTGAATTTAGAACTAAAGATGAAGTGCAAGATGCCAAGATTAGAGCATCAGTAGAAGATACTGATGTAGAAGGCCTGACTGAATGGCTCTTGACCTCAGATATAGGAAATTTACCAGCCTCAGCAGGCCCATCAGAGCTAAAAAGAGTGACCTTAGTTTCTTCTCCAAGAACGTTTGCTTTGACCATACTTGGACCATCAAGTGGAGTAGTTTGTACAGTGGCAGCTTCACTGAGGGACAAAATAGAATCTCTTGGTTTCAAATCACTAGCAGGTGGTTTTGATGGTAAATCATCAGACAACATAGTGGTTTGTTTGGCTAGATCAGCAACCACTTCAGATTTATCAGAAGGTGGAGGTAAACTGCTTGACTTAATAGTATCTGCAGAATTTGGTGTAGTTTCAGGAAGCTGGGCTTGAGGATTGCTTAACAGAGATGTTTTGATAGTACATAATGATTCAGTGACAGAAGGTGGATGCACACTTATTGGCAGATCAATAGAAGATTCAATCAGCACTGTGTCATTCTTAGGAGCAATGCTAGGCAACTTGGGTTCTTCAGTCTGGGGAGAAGCAGCAGAGGTGGGAGGATGCTGAACTTTGGTATCTGTAATGGCAGTAAGAGAGGCAAGAGATGAGTTTGTAGTAGAAGCAGAAGATGTAGCAGGAATCAATGCTGAAGACACAGTAGAAACCAAGACAATGGATGTAGCAGGGATGGGAGCAGAGGATGAGGAGTGAGGAGAGGTAGCAGATGTAATGCCAAGAGATGATGCAGCAGCAGCAGTGTTCTTGATCTGTGTTGACGATAAATTTGGAAATGTAGTGGGAAGGGAGATGGTAGCAGACATCCCAGGACTACAAGGTATCTTGATTTCTTCAGCAATATCCACATTGTCAGTTCTTTGAAATTCCAAGCATGGACGCTTGAGAGGAGGTTGTTCTTCAGATTCATCCATTCTTCAATTTCTGATAGCAATGAGTGATGGTGCCTGTGCCTCTGTGGAAAAAATTACATCAAAATTTTTTCATATAAGATGCCTAGATGTACTCAATATCATTTGTGATTTGTGCCAAGCCTATAACTGAGCAGCAGAGGGATGAAATAGATTGAAATTGAAGTACCACTAAAGTCTCTAACACATTTATCCTGATGCAACTGCTCTGATTATTTTGATAGATGAAAAGAAATGGTAACCAATTATTTTGCCTATCAAAATATTGAGTATCAGTTGGATTTTTTAATAATATTATTAATAAGGCTCATCAAAAACAGTATGGAAGATATAATAGAAACTAAATTTATAATAACTTTAAATTCACAGCAATGAGTATAAATATATGCTTTGCTGTTACATATCAATATACATTGTAGCAGAAAGTTTTCTATTCTCCTAGCTACTAATAACAAAATTTTAGGTACCGGTTGTGTCAACCGGGGCTACTGGGGACAGATTTGATCGTTTTTTTGTTAACAACTGTTAATAACTTCTTACGATGAAACATTTCATAAACAAATTTAAGCTCATTTTATAGCTCTTTGCCAAGGCTATCGAATGGCATTGTAAAAAAAATTCCATATGCTATTACCAAGGTGCCAGACGCAAAATAAAGATTGTCATGATTAGCCTGTTGATTAGCCCGTCGGTCAGGGCTACTCGGGACAATGGGAATAAAACTTCATTTCAAAACATTTGAAGCATGCAGAGCATACTCATCCATTACTAACAGTACTCTGAAGTCCTCCTCTTTCATTGTGGATGATGTAGAGGCAGAATAAATGACATTTTCTGTGATTTTTACTTGTTTTTCTTTTATTGATATGATATTACCATAAACATTAATTACCGTCAACTGGGGTGACTTCAGCCTCGTTTTTGATTCATGCTGGGGTCGTAAATGCAGGGTTGTAAACGCCAGGGTCATAAACGCCAGGGTTGTAAACCAGGTCATAAACGCCGAAGTGACTTTGGCCATTGTTTATGACCCTTTATGACCACTTTGGCCATCATTATGAACACAGCTGAATCCCCCAGTTGACAGTACCCTATTATTGATGGGATATTACTGTATTATTGATGTGATATTATGGTATCCATGAACATGCCATTGAGCATTTACAACAACCTTGTTCACTGCAAGCTTCATATTGGCAGCCTTATAGCATTTTTTCTGTATCTGTAAGCACACAGGACAGCTTGTAATTTGTGTGAGGATAAGTGAACTTTTTTCGCTCAGCCAGGTAAATGTAATCAATATTCTTTGTTTTTAATCAATTTGTTCTTAACTGGAGCCTTTGCTAACTGAGGTTCTACCGTAAATGCGTTTTTGGGTACCATAAATGCGTGTCCCTAATAGCCCCGGGGGGGTGTCCCGAGTAGCCCCGCCGTGCGGAAATGGCTGCCATTTCTTTTTGGAATGAGATAGGCAAATTCTGTCAAATACGTTTTCAAGCCGACACCTGGGTGCAACTTTTATGTAAGTAAAATTTTTTAATACGGCGAATATTTTTTTTGCTACATACCTTAGCAGTTGTAACTTTACAAAATATAGTTTTTCACCATTTTTTTCAGGAATTTTTCAAAGCAAGTAAATGTAGTATTTTTCGACTTCCTTTATACTACATAGATAGAAAAAACGTTGACGTTTACGCCACTATTTTTAGTTTTGCAATATTCCAATTAGTTTCGCTACTACAACAGTTTTACGACGTGTCGGAGGCCTGTCCCGAGTAGCCCCGCTTGTCCCGAGTAGCCCCGGTTGACGGTAATACTTTAGATAAAGTGCATCCAAAAAAAGGGTGTTTTTAATATGTTTTTTGGGGTGTAGATGTCAGGCTGTCTACCGTAACTCCCTTACTTGTGCTAGCAGTTACTGCATTACTTCGGTGACGTCACTATAGTATGCCTATATAAGCTCCCCGAGCGGCCCTCAGAGTCTTATTCAGTCACAGGCAAGACGTAGTAAGCCATCATCATGTAGTCTGCAGGACCACGCCAGACTCCGGCGTCGAGTAGCCTCCATCGTTAGAGTAACCAGCTAAAACCTACCTTGTGTACTAACCACCAAGCTTCCTTGTATTCTTATCTAGTTCGTAAACATATAACTAAGAAACTTGCCTCTCAATCAACCTGCCACTTATTCGGACCCTAGATAAACCCTCAACTCAAAACCTAAGATCATCCGGTTAATAATCAATACTGAACATTGATATAATATTATCAGGCCAGTCAGACCAAATCACATCCTGACATAGATTAAGAATCTGAAATCCGACAAATCCGTTTTTGGCGGTCGGCATTGAAAATTTTTAATGGAACCTGTGCCTAACTGGACCTAACCTGCAAGGTTTTCATTGATTGGCTAGGTTTTTCCGGCTGCCAGACGGACTCCAAACATAGAAAAAACCTATTGGCTAGGTTTTTCCTGCCGCCGGACGGCATAGTGGCAAAGCAGAGAGTTTTTTAGACTCTTCCTCAAGTTCATTTTTGAGTCCTATAAGTAGACTAGTAAAGTATCATGGATACCAGCATTATCTTACATAAGAAATTGGTTCAAGTCTTGAGTAAATGAGGAAATTAAAAATGAACTGATTCTAAAAAATCTCTGGTTTGTCACTATGCCGGACGGACTCCAAACATAGAAAAACCTAGCCGATCATCGAAAACTTTGCAGGTAATGTCCAGTTAGGACATAGTGACAAAGCAGAGATTTTTTAGAATCAGTTCATTCTTAATTTCCTCATTTACTCAAGATTTAAACCAATTTCTTATGTATGATAATGCTGGTTATAGCCTGGTATCCATGATGCTTTGCTTGTCTACTTATAGGACTCAAAGATGAACTTGAGGGAGATTTTAAAAAAACTCTCTGCTTTGCCACTATGAGTTAGGAACAGCTTCCAAAAGCCTTCCATTAAAAATTTCCGATGCCAACCGCCAAAAATGGATTTCAGATTTAATCTACACACCAAAAAACATATAATTAAAAAAAACACCCTTTTTTGGGTGACTTAATCTAAATTCTAAAGTAATACCAAATTTTAGTACCTAATTATAAAATTTAAAATACCTAATATTAATAAATTAGGCTACTTTGATAACTTTAACTAAAATAGCTATTACAATTACAATAATCATCTAATAAAAAATATTTTTTAGGTACTCGTCTAAAAATTTAATTTATTAATGTCTGAACTCTGAAAACTGTAGTCTGACATCTGTAATGAATAGAATTTTAGAATATATTTTCTTGTATTTTATGCCATTTTAGGATTACCATCAGAAAAATAATTTCACGTGATCACAATTCACATCTAGGTAATTAGCACAGAAAGTGTACTGTGTACAAATTACAATGGGGTCACTAGGTATACAATTCTACAATTATTGCAAATAAGTCACAAACTGATGTCTGACAAAGGAGTCAAAAAATTTCAGCTTTTGGTTAATTTGTCATCAACTCATCAGTCATCAAACTTTCCTGATTTCTAGCCAGTAGCCACATCGGCCCTAGCCTATTCATGTAAAAAGCCTAAGACTAAGAGGTATACTTAGGGAAATTTGTTTGAAAGATCTTATGAAGACATAGGTTTTGATGCTCAAATTGCTCATCATGATCATCTCGTGTATTTCATTTACACTTAGACTTACGTTTTACAGTGGCTCTACGCCTCTACCTTCAAATTTTCAATTGTATATTGGATTTGGGGATTTTGGGGTAAGCTACGGCTAAGCCTAACTTCCTAAGGCTCTTCAACGCACAACGGTTAATCACAGAATTTTATAGCCTAGACAAGAAGTACACAAGAGTAACGTACCTATCAATACACTCCTTGTGTTTGAAGCTGTAGTACCGTAACTGTCGTTATCGTTCTTAACGTTCAAGTTTGATTATGAAACATGAAAACGATATCTGTCATTTTCTGTCCAAGTTTCGGCTTGATGATGCCGGGTGTTCCTAAAAGTTGGCCTAATAGCGGTTTCGATCCGGGTTTTCATTTCCAAAGTATAATCGTTACTCTTTTTGAACCTTCAAAGTTCGTTTGAGTCAGACAGCACGATAATAACTTAGTAGAATAATAATAATAATTACGCAGATAGCAATTGAAAATGTTAATGAAGATGATACTTATTATAAATAAACAAAATTAAAGATAAATTATTCATCGTGTCCTACCTGTACTGTATGTAGGCAAAATAGAAAATTTCGGAGGATGCCGGTGGGTGATTCCCCGTTCATTCATTTGACCACGAATCAATGAAATTTGGAAACGATTTTTTTTTCAACGCTTGAGATACCTAAATATGGAATTTTCATGAATTCAACTTTGATGTGGAGAGGCAGAGTGGCCAGTAGTTACAGTTCAGAGTACAATGTTTGTGTACGAGGTGCGAGTTCGTTCCCATCTCAGTGCAACAGCTTCTGGTCAGAATCGGTAAGGAGGCCGGGCAGTTAGGCAAAGGAAAATTGAAGCAGTGAGTTGGGAGTTCGAAACAGCAAGAAGCTGGAAATGAACTTCTGCTATGTTAAAAATCGGCGACAGGTCTACGGGCTACGGCATTATAAACGCTGAAGCTGCTTTTATTATCATTATATTATTATTAGTGGACCCTAGTTTTTTCTGGACCTATTGAAAACTTGCACATTTGGTCTGTATACTGGTAGCTAATTGTAGCTAATAATGCGAGTCTAGCCAGGTAACCGAAGTTTTATCCCGACAACAGACACGAGGGGTGTAACTGGCTGGACACGCGGCAGCTGTGAATGTGTGAAGACAGTAATGCCTAAAGATAGGTGATGTCGCTATGCTGTAGTTTGATCTGTCCATGAAATAAGAAGTTAATGCTAAAGCAAGAACTGGTACACTCTGATGCATTCTCTGAGTCTGGTGTAATCTCTAATTTTTAAATGCATTGTGTAATAACTTGATCGGGTTCTTCACCAAGTCAGTCTATAAAGAGTTTTCGTCGGAGTATTAATGAAAACTTGTTCCCACGAGCATTTATTCAAATACAGTTTATTTACAGCACAGTTGAATAATAGGTTATAATTGGCATACGGGACACGCATCTGAATAGGCAGGAGGCTAACTAACCCGTCGCACACACTACCACCTTCGAGGTAACCTTCGGTCTTGACACTACATTATGGAAAACCCGCTATTTTGTTAGAAATAGTCCTTACACATTGATTCATCTAATCTTTATTACGGTGTTATTGGAATATGATATGAGTTACATAGCCTAAAATGGTCTTAAAAACATTGTATAGAAAAGGGTGGTGACGTGCATCATGCTCTACGTGGACGAACCCTTTGCTTCACGGTTGGCTCGCACTCCACCAATTTTGTGGAGAATAACGCAATCGAAGATATTGTAGAATACCTGTTGACTCGTCGATACTTGGGCACATTTATTTACCAATAATTTACTTGGACTGAATATTATCTTATGGATAAATATTGATGAAATTACACTGATTATTCGAAATTTAGCAATAATCCTAATATTTTCGAAACACTTCCGTCTGTAAACCGTTATGCTCGAGCGCAAAATTACAGCGAATTTCGAATGTTATCGAATTTGGACGATATACTCTTCTTCGATTTGGTGAACATTTGAATATTTGTATTAGTCACGCGATGCCGTGTTTTAAAGGGAGAAAACATTCTTATTTTCTGACAATAATTCCACTTGTGCATAGATGTGCCTAACAATAACAAATTGAAATTATGTTATTTTTCGCTGTGATGTAACATTTAATTTGCATTTGTACCACACATATTGACGTAGGAGCTTTGTTCGTTCCAATCCCAGATTCGGCATAAAAAAATTCGTATGGTAAAATATTTGAGGCAAATGCTTCCTATAAACAAGGAACAAGAATAAAATTGAAACAATGCTTACAACGCAAGACTGTTTGTTTGGTGTGATAAAATAGTCAGGAGTTCTTCTATCATTATTAGCCTGCTTAAATTGCAAGGTAAACAAGAATTAAAAAGCAAAGAAGACGCGGAATAGAATTTCCGAAACATTTCAAATTAAGATATGCATACTAACGAAAAGCACAAGAATATATAAATGGCTGGAATATGCACCAGAAATGGGAAATAAGTTGCACGATCGAAATTGGTTCGTATGAAGGCGAAATTCGTTACATGGAGATTTTTCGAACTAACGTTTACCAAATCTTATGAATATTATTTAAGATAATTCGCCCATCGGGGTTCCTCTACAGTCTACATAAAGTTAAGTTGTGCGTTTGAGTCCGCAGGCGAGTTCGGAAAAGTGTCGATTAGGTAGGTCCATGGTTGAATTAATACATTAATTCAACCATGAGGCAGGTCCCTGATGGTCCGATGTAATGATAATATAATAATAGCGGATTCAGATTTTATTAGGACGTAGGTCTGTCGCCGATTCTTAATATGGCAGAACATTCACAGCATTTTGCGGTCTCAAACTCCCAACTCACTGCTACAATTTAGCTTTGCTAAACCGCCCGGCCTCCTTGCCGATTCTGGCCAGAAACTATCGCACAGAGCGGGGATCGAACCCGCACCTCTCTGCTCCAATCTTGGTACTCAGCTGAACTTTAACCACTGGGCCACCCTGGCAGCAATATTGAGTATTGACCGTTTTAACTGCCGAAATGCGAAATATTAATACGAGATACAAAAGATACAAAAATGCCACCTCATTTGCATTTCTACAGCTTTCAACGACACACTGGACTGACAGTTTGGAAAAATATGGGAGCTATTATTTATCTTCTGGAGTTGAACTGTAATAAAATTTATACAAACGGGTGGCTACCGTAGCAGTAGCTGTGGTAGCCTGTTCAAAATTTGTCCCCGTGAGCGAGCACATTTCCTTTAGCGGAAACGTCTCGGACAATTTTACGGCCGGACTCGGGAACGAGACGTTAGTAAGTTAGTTTAATACGTTTAGCGATTTGGAATGATTCCAGTTTTTTTAGGTACGTAACGCAGCCCCAATGACAGCCGCCAAAGAGTGAAACAATTACCTTTTGCAGCGACACAGTAAGAATATTATTTTCGAGCGTACCTGTACGGCTCAAACAATTCAGTCGATGATGCGCCTTACAGTTATATTACTAGTTAGTAACTTCAGTCGCCTAAAAGCAGCACTCAACATCTTGGCGAAGAAGGTCCCGTCTTGGCGTCTTCCGTGTTTGTGTCATTGTCATTGTGATTCTGACAGAGAACAGGCTGGTGGGCGCATTTGTCGCCACTCGCCACAAGGCTTAACACCAACTATAAAAAACAATTGTCATTGTGAGGGGCTAGGAGCTGATGATCCTTCTCAGGCCCAACGGCCGTCCTCGACCTCGAGTTCGACCTGTGGCTTTAACTTTAAGTCTACCCAGTCCCAGTGTAGACACCCCGAAAAGAAGAAGCTGATGATCCTGCCAAGTGCCAACTTCGCCCTAATTGCAAAACTTGGGCCTAGGGTTTATTATTGTTTAATCGAATTATTTTTATTTAATGTTGCTAGAAAGTAGGAAATTTTAGAGATTTTCTTGCGTGAATGCGATTTAAAATGAATCATATTGGTGAACTATAGAAAAAGTGGCAACCAAGAGAGTGAAGACTGAAGAGACTTTCAAGATAGCTAAGATGATGAAATCTATGGTACTCAGAGTCAGAGTCAGATCTAAATTTGACTTGACTATAATGACTAATGAACGGTCCTACTCCTACCTACCTACCTTGCTACCTATGAGGCTATGATCACTGCCATTCATTTTTCAAGTTCAACAAAATATTCTTTGTCAGTTGTCACCATGAATTTCGGGGTTTGGGCTATTTATTGGATAGTTAATACATGATGATTTAGCTAGCCAGCCTAGCCTATTCTAGGTAATTCAAAAGCATTAGAGACTTGAGACTGAGTATGAGGCTAGGCTAGCCTGGCTAGGTAGGAATAGCTGCCCATAGGCAGGGTTAATCATCTAATTTGGAAAATTAGGCAGAATTCTCAAAAATTTACAGGTCAAATATTTAGCTAGGCCTATAGTCATTTTTTTTTGTTCAGAATTGCATTTCAAAGTTCTTACTTTTTTTCCCTATGATTAAGAAAATTAATCAAGGGCTAGTAGGTACAGACTACAGAACTAAATGGGGAAACTTAATCACAAGATGAACACATGTTCATGTAGGATGTAGGTAGTACTAGGCTAGCTATTTTGTCTCATTCATAATCATAGGTGAAGGTGGCTTCTGTGTAATTTTCCAGTTTGGTTGTAGGGTAAACGCGGTATATTCCGACAGCGTAGGTAATTCCATCACTTCTCTAGTTTTTCCTTTATATTAAGCTTTGTTTTAGTTCCATGCGTTCATTGATGGTTGAAATGTTGGTGACGTCATACATTTGCGTGTCAAAATACTGCAAAAACACTAGGTCTTGGCCATCTAGTGGGAAAATATTGAGATCCAAAGAGAGACAATGCATGCCACCTGGTGAGATCATCGAAAAATGTGTCAAATTTGACAGTTGACCTTGCTCTACCAAATAGTGAATAACTGTTTTTATAGGAAGAATATTATGGTTTGAGACTTTTAAATACGTCTGTGAATATATTAGGAATCCTTTAAGTATACTTGTATTCGCTGATTTCAAGTCGTAAATAAATTAATAGATGATTAAGTTGAGATGTTGGATTTCGACACATGAAAACTAATTCCGACACAACTTGAATTGGACACACACAGATCGTTCAAAGCTTTGTACAAAAATTGAAATTTGCTTAATTAAAAGCCTAATAGCTGTTAATTAAAACGTAATTAAGTAGTGTTCAATATTCGTTAGTGTTCTAATTCAAAGCCGTGTTGTATCCCAATACAGCTCACACAGCAAACGGAATTCGAACACGTGGATGTCGGCAATACGTATCAGTTAAATTTGAAGCGCTGACGCAATACGACTCACCACGTGTCGGATGTTGCCACACAAAGTGACGGAATATAGGGATTTGGTAGGTTTCCATTCTAAAGGCTTTTTAATAAATATGGCAACATTTTGTGACGTTTCATCGTTGCTGACGCGTAGTGAAGTGTTTTGAGAGTCATGTGAAGGCAACAGAACTTACGTAACGCATACGGTTTTTTTTTATAGTTTTTCATTTCTCGATGCATCCTTAATGTGTCGGAATATACCGCGTTTACCCTATATAAGCAGGAATCCTAATTCCTATACTATAGGTATAAAAATGGTGGAAAAGCTATAGTCATGGGCTCATGGCTCAGATAGTGAATACTGAATAGGCTATGATATACATCATATACCTATATATTCAACCCTAGGTCCCTAGATCTTGATAATTTTTAAAATTTTGAATTAAGCTTTGATTTGCTTGAGGCTGAAGGCACCAGGATTCTAATTATTTCTGTGTCTAATACACTAACAAGTCTTAAAATATACCTAATCATTTTGTTATACTACCATTTTTTTCTTTGTTTTTAAATTTTTATTTTATCATATTTTTACCATTAATAACTATCTTGTTTTAGATTATCTAAAGCAATTTAAAAGCCTTTCTTTTATATTAAAATGGACTTGAATTTTGTCAAAAACATATCATTAATGTCCCAACATATTCAAATTTAGGTCATAAACCATAAAATTGCTTCTTAAATCATGACTTCACTGCTGTTCCTCTTGCTTGTATTAGGTTTCTTCACTGAAAAACAGTATGTGCATTCTGGTGAGTATTAAGCTGCCTTTACTTATTTTTAATTCCATTGGTCTAAAAATATGTACCTTGTAATTTTGTAAATATGGTTCTAACAATCCAATCTTTACTATCTTGGGATTCCCATTCTATTGATTTCAGTTTTGTGAATCAAAAATGTCATTATTCCAGATTCTTCAGTTGAAGCTGAAGTGGAGGTAATCCCTGAAATGAAGCTAATGGTGACACCATCGGAGCAGCCTGTGGTGCGTGGTGTAGGTGAGACACTGACGCTCACATGTACATTACTGCCCCTTGCACCCGCTCCTCTCAACAACACATCAAATGATTCACAGTCTACGGATGACGCCATGCAAGACATCATGAGGCGGGCTGCAATGCACCAGACCATGATAGTTAGTTTTGAAAGCTTATAGTGTTCAGTAGCCTTATGATTATATGCTTTACTACCTCCAACTTCTTGTATTAATATTTATTCTTTACATTACAGGTGGATGTATGAGTAAAACTGGAATGTATGAGTTAAATATATCATTGGTTTGGGAAAAGTTTTACTGTGTACCATTTATATTTTCATATAATTTTCTCATATGAACCAAAATTTTTTTTTATTTTATTTCACTTTTTGTTTAAATTGATATTGAAATTTATGATTGTACTCTATCTGGAAATTAAATGAAATGAAGTTTGGATTCCCTTCTTTTCTGAGCCCTTTTTTATTCTGGTAGTTAGTTGCAAATGTTTGTGAATGTTGTGCAAACCTGTGTGGGATTCTTTATCATGCAGAACTGATGTAGTTATGACTTCTTTTATGATAGATAACGGTAATTGTGTTTGTGTTATGAACCCAATTGTATATACCTTCATTACATTTCTAGCTCTTTCTGCACATTCCAGCTAAAGGGGTACAGCTAACCCAGTACCTATACAGTATTGGGTGAAACCATACCTACCCAATTTTGAATTGGTACAATCTAATTTTCTTCACTACATTATCACTGTAAACTAAAATTGGATTTTTTGTCCACAGAAGAATCAGAAAGGATTGGCCATGCCACAGAGACTTCACTGGGAAGAGAACACACCTTCCTTGCAATGGATTATCCCCATCAATGAGTGAGTTGTCTAATAGCAATGCATTTATTAATCATGTTAATCTATTTTTTTATCTCCAAGATTCATAGCATTAGCTGGATTTTGATCTGTAGTACCGTAATGGAATATCATTTTTAATGATATTTATTTTAATAATCTGAATGCATATATGGTACGTTCAATTGAAGGTTTTGTTGAACTGAGAATCCGTGTATCATAATGGGGCCCAAAATTTCATGCTGGTCTTATATCAACACTATTTTTCCCAAAATAGGTTAATTTTTATAATTTTATTGATAAATTTTGTGAATATGTTGGTAATGGACCTATGTTCTGTCAATTTGTAGGTTTTATTTAAATTTTGTTTCTATATATGACTTGCTAACCAGTGAGTATCCAATAATTCTCCATGTTATCTGACAATTTGTTGAAAAATTAACCCTAGTAATTTATTACCATCTTACCATGCTGGTATGGATTGTTGGTTTTAAAGGAATTCCTCTACAAGAGCTTCATGGCCATTCACCATGTGTATTGCATTGTAATCCTTTGCACGAATATTTACTGTGTTTACAAGTTTTCTTCATCAAGTTTATTGTCTGTTATTTTGAAATCTCAAATTTCAAGTTATTGAAGGGCCATAAGTTTTGTTTTAGATTGTTGACACGGGATCCAGTTGACATTAGCAGCTTTTAATTTTTTATGTACAGCAAATTTTTAATTTGCTTAATTTTAATTTGCTTAATTTAAATTTGCTTAATTTTAATTTGCTGTACATAAAAAATTAATTTGCTGTACATTACATATTAATTTAATTTCTAATTTGTAGATAAATTTTTTGGTATAGATGTGATTATAACCAATAATCCCTATAACAACTGTATTTGATGGTCTTGAATTATACAAGCAATTTATTTGTCCATCTGTGTAATGTGTGCAACTAACCAATGATTCGCTGATAAACATACTGAACAGTATTTATATTAATGTTAAGTATAGCAACTATAG
Organism: Hyalella azteca; assembly: GCF_000764305.2. Taxonomy (NCBI): domain Eukaryota; kingdom Metazoa; phylum Arthropoda; class Malacostraca; order Amphipoda; family Hyalellidae; genus Hyalella; species Hyalella azteca. The sequence goes on from NW_025936959.1 coordinate 681,269, forward strand.
ATGAGCCCTCGATGTGCAGCGTGTCTCGCGTGAGTGAGGAACAGTTAGGTAGTGGAGAGCTGGTGGGAGCTGTAAGCAAGCGTGTGCTGGTGCATCGGCTGCAGGAGGCTGATGCTGGCAACTACACTTGTGAAGTGCCGCAGCTGCAGCGCTCTGCTGTGGTGCAGCTCCAGGTTCTGCACAGTGAGTCGATGTCACCATAAACCCATAATTTTCCTGTTGCCTGAACTGTTTTTTTTTTTGTTTTAATTTAATAGTATTTTTTTACATTATTGTTTGTTTCTTTTTAAACAGTGCAGAATTTCATTGCATGGTATTTTATTGTACTAATTTAGGTATGAGGTATTAATCGAGGAGGTTGCTCACTGATGCGCAATAAGGATTAGGTTGCTCACTTGTGCTATTATTTGTATTCGTCTGTGATTCAGTGAGGCACAATTAATTATCAATACTATATGTGCAATATAAAGTGAGGTCTTGTAATGATTGATTAAATAGGAAAAAAATATAATAAAAGAGACGTTACTTAGCTTCTCATATATATTAAAGTTGGGTGAATCGGATTGATTACTCCACCAATTTTACGTTACGTTCAGGTTCAGGTTCAAGATACCGGTATTCGTTACTTATCGTTTTGCCAGGTGGTTGCCGAGTGGGCTTGAGTGGCACGATGATATACGGTTCTCTTTTTGGACAGGTTCCGGCAAAATATAGTGCAAAGAGAGGGTTTTAATGAAACACTGATACATTTCATATTAAATTGAGAAATTCAAGTTCGCATCCTACGTTAACAAAAATCTCTAGTACATGAAAAAGGTGATCTGATCACAATCAAAAGTCCAAAGCTAACATCATTAAATCATCTAATATTACCGGAAAAAGCGTGTGAACCGTTGCAGTTCCATTGAGCCGTACGACTGTTGTAAACGACTGTAACTTGCGCACATTTTTACGGCTGTACGTTCCGCGACCGTACCGCGGCTGTCCCCGCGCATCGCAGCCGTATTTCAAGTGGCCGTACTGTAGCTGTACCGCAAGCGTCTCTCTTCACAGTTGCTCTATCTCCATAGCTGTCGTATCTCGTTGATATAGATGTCTCACGGTCAGTCTGGCCGTAGAGTTGATGATGACCATACTTCAGAATAGTAGCGTAGTCTTCATTGTCGATGATGTTACTTCAGCTCAATGCGGTGCTTCGGCGGTTGAAGATGAATACAATCGTACCGCTTCTTCTTGATGGAAATCGTGACCGTATCGTACTGATGATTCTTGGTGTAGAGCTCGAAACTTGGATCTTCTGATGACGTGCGTTATTATCGTTGTACATCTCGTGGCTGCCCGCGTTGTCATCACGGCTAAGTCGCAGCCGTAGTGATGATGTTGACCGTATAATATATTGAAGTCGTAGCCGTCCATTGTATATGTTTGACGCGCTCACAGGAATCGTAACTGCCTCGGTGAGTCCAAGTTTCTCGCAAGTCGCGACCGTCAATGTTCGAAACGGTAACACCGCGGCCTCACGGCCGCAGCAGTTACGTCCGCAGACCGTACGTGCGTGACGGTTTCCGCCGTAGAACCAACAGCCCTTGGCGCGAAATCTGAGGTCCTTATATTCGCTAGAGTCGCGCACACTTAAGCCTAGCCCTCGGTAGACGCTACATTCCTTCGAATGGAATTTCCCTCGCAACGCTGAGCGCCAACGTTTCAATGTAAACAACCTTTCCCACGGTCTCGACACAACGGCGCCGCATTCTTAGCATTCTTAACATCTATGCATAATACATGTTCAATATTACCTACTGTCAATATTATCTACTTTATTCATGATCACCTGGTATTTGGTTAGTGAAATTGAAAAATTTCTCAAAATTGGATAGAAACCTGAGGCTGTATACATCATTGACAGCTTTTCCAGCTTAATAAAAAAATCAGAGACACATGTAGGTAGGTATATATTTAAGCCAGTTTTTATAGTACGATTCTCACGCACATAATTATTGCAGGAGATGTGGTACAGCGATGTGGCTTGTCATCGTTCCAGTGCAGCACGGGCGAGTGCATTCTGCTGCGATTTGTGTGTGATGCCAAGCCAGATTGTCCACAGGGCACAGACGAGCTTGCAGAGCACTGTGGTCAGTAGTGTTACAAGTTATTGATTACCTACTCCATATGTTGAGCTTTTGCTTATTAAAAATTTAAGCCGTAGTCGGAGCCTTTTTCCACTGCACTGAGTACTGATCTAATTTTTGTGATTTAGTTTATGCCAGAAACTGGTTGATAACATTATTATATTCCAGGCTTGGGGGATGTTTGTCGCAATAAATTGCGATGCAACGATGGCCGTTGTATGGACCCATCTCGTTGCTGCCGTGGCCCTGCTTCTTCTGTTACCAAGCCTCTTAACTGCTCCGTGAACCCTTCCATCCACTGCTGCCGTCAGCTCATACATCCCGGTGAGATATTATGCTGACCATCCACTGCTGCCGTCAGCTCATACATCCTGGTGAGATATTATGCTGACCATCCACTGCTGCCGTCAGCTCATATTTACATTATTTCTTCATTTGTTATATTTATGTGGACCAACATGATGTTTTCTACGAGTCACACTACAAGTTTAAGCAACAAATTAATAATCTTTTTATAATTTATAATTATAAATCGTTATTCCCTCTCAGCTGCTCTCGACCAAGATCTGTTCTACCTCTCAACGCGTCCTCGCCCTCACACCCGTGAGAGCATTTTCTCGGATCCGTCGCCTCTGCTTATTGGTGAGGATGTTACTGCAGAACTTTCCTCAGCTCACTGACCGCACCACTTGATGTCACCGGTTTAAATTTATTGCGTCTGAACTAGCACGAAGGTGTCCTGGCATTGATCTTAGTTATATAGGTACAACATGACTAGACCATACATGATGTCCCATCAGCCGTTGTTTCAAATTTATATCTTAACACTCATTGGCAGGTCATAGATTATGCATATTGTTTTACAAAAAATATTCCTGTGACCTAATCACTAACAGGTTGATAATCAATTTCTTTCTTCCCCATCTATTCTCGCTTTCATTGACGACAGATTGCTTATCTGCATTATTTTTTTCATGGTTCCCTCAGTTTTTTTATATATACCGTAGGCACGTAGTTATGAAGCTAAAAGCCAACTTGCCGCTTTACACGGAAAATTTTCATTTTTTAAAAGTAACTATATTAAACACAACTGAATTAAAAACTCAAATTTAAATAAATTTAAATTTACAAAAATTGAATTTGAAAAATCTGTCCGCAATGAGAAAAATAACGATAATAAAGTCCATCAACCACAGGGACGCTGGTGGCGCTAGCGAACATCTGCACGGCGTGCCTGCTGCTGACGCTGCGGCGGCGTTTCTGGCCAAACTCTGCCTCCTCTTTGTCGCTAACTCCCCTCGCCTGGGGCCGGCAGTCTTCCCGGTACGAATTCTTCATGTTTATTTCTAGTTCATTATAATTGTCATGGCAAGTTAGTTCATTATAATTGTCATGGCAAGTTAGTTCATTATAATTGTCATGGCAAGTTAGTTCATTATAATTGCCATGGTAAGTTAGTTCATTACAATTGTGATGGTATGTGGATCATGGTGCTTGTTAATGTTGTGAGGGTATAGGTAACTGTAGGAGTTTATTCCTGCGTTCCTGCATGATTCTCTTCACAAGCACAGAATGTACAGTGCTGGTGATGATGTGACGTATTTTCTAACGTGTGCTGAGCGATACATGTAACTTTAGTTTGCTTATGAAAATGTTGGTCGTTGCTCGCTTCATGCTTCAACGATTTGAGAGAGTTATTAGAAGAAGCTGGTTAATGTTCTACTATTTAGAAATGACAACTCTACCTGTTTTATTGATAAAACTTATTGTCTTCTTTCCCTTTAATCAACCCCATAATCTACAAGTTGAGGCAACCATCAATTGTATGTAATCCTGAGATTTAGATGCCACTATTGCAGCGATGTCAATAACCTTTTTCAAACGAGAATTTATTCAGGATTTTAATATATAATAATAATCGATATTTAACACATTGAGGAGGAGTTGGGCAGTGGCTTAATTTATACTTATTTATGTTGCGTGTTTTCATGAGAATAATGTTATTCGACCATTGCAGTGACATGATGAGCACGGTGGGGTTGCCGGCGTCAAGGTCTTGGTGGTCGTTTGGGGGGAGCTTGTCTAGGGGCCCTGCTGACGAGCGCTGCTCTGCCCGACACGCTGTCGCGTTCACAGCCTTCCCACAGGTTCTTGCGCGTTCTTTATGCCTTAATGACGCACTATCTATGTCGTCCTTGTGTCTTCTCTTTTACTTTCTTACTCGTTCTTTCTGCCTTCCTGGCGCCTTCTCTTTGTTTTCATTAGCCTCCTTTTTGTCTTCTTTGCGCCATCATTTTGTCTTCTGTCCTTTATTTGTTTTATATAATTTTTCCTGAACCTTGTCATTCTCGTGACACTCTCTTCGTCATATCTCATCCCTGACGTTAACACGTGATGTGTCCGACTAAACATATCGCTGTACAGGGGCTGTCGCGATGTGATGACAACATGGGCGCTGGCAACGCACTGGCCCACTCCGCCCCACCGCCCTCTTATCAGGCACGTCTATTGCGGTTCCTTTTTTTTATCTACGCATTAATTTACTAATTCATTTAGGGTACGCATCTTGTCTTTACTCAGTCTAGCTTACGCATCAATAAAATCCTTCACTTTAACTTCAGTTTTAAGTGATGTTACGACCAACAATGTCAATATTACCAGGAGCTATTAGTCTAAAGCTTTAAATGGAGTGGCGGCCAGTTACTGAGAAGTTTCTGTTAGTTGTCGTTGTAACGACTGACCATCGGTAGCATTGGATTTTAATAATGAAGCTCCTTCGGGATTAGTGTTTTATTATCAGAAATATTGTTAAATTTTCTTTATTAAGATATATTATATTGAAACTGTACCAGTGAAGGAATTAAAACCAATTACTGAAAATGTTTCAGTTTCTCAGGTGAAAAAATGAAAAAAAGGAAATATATCACTATTTTTAGTTTTCAAATGTTATTTTTGGCATGGTTACAGATGAGGTAATCATTTTAATTACCACTAAACTTTAAGGTAAAGGTTCTTATTTCAATTGCTTTACAATACCACAGGAGAGGCTTAGTATCATTTTAACGCGTTGCAACATTATCGTTTCTCACTTCACGACTTCGGGTTTTAATTACAACTCCTTCTTACAGCATTAAACTTGAATAGAAATTGAGAATTTTTTTAATATGAAGCTCTTTCGGTAACTCCATAAAAAAAAACATATATAATAAATTTATAATGTTCAGCCATCATAATAATCCTCTGTGTTCCTGAAGAATATTGTTTTTTATGATATGAAATACCATTGACAGGAAGCAGTGTGCGGCCCTCCACCTCCATACTTCAGTATTTCTGGAGGTCGCTACTACTCTCGCTGTGATAGCCTGGATGTTGACGTCAATCATACGTCGGTCGGCATCCCTGCTAGTGCCCTGCCCTGCCGCTGTCCTGTGGCATCTGTTCGACCTCTTACATTCAGCTCGAGAACAGCACCCACCACCTCTGCTAGCGCCTCTGAATACATCTTTTCCATCCCGGTATCCGCACCCAGTGTCCCTCAAAAGTGGGATTCCTCTGCCACGACTTCTCCTGGAAATAATTCGTTTTTCACGAACACATCGAATAGTTTCTCTGTCAATGTACCAACAACCAAAGGATCCTCCTCAGCTGCTCATTTTGTGTCTAGTTCGTCTGGATCAACGGCTTCGTTCATGGACAATTTTTCCGGTTCTAGAGAAGCGGTACCATGTCATTCTCTTAACACGGAAGAGACTGAGGCGCATGTTTTACCAACACGTCGAGCAGGTCTCAGGCATACCTTTTCAGTTTCCCCAGGCAGAAAAAGAGTGTTAGTTAAGAAAAAGAGACTTGCGAGGACAGGTTCAGACTGCGCCCACACTCCTCTCCTAAGCGAAGCTTTGGTTGTGAGAGCAAGTCAACTGCCTGGACAAGGCAGAGCACGCAGCCCTGCTGGTGAATACAATCCATCGTACAACCGCAGCGCCATGGCTTCTAATCAGAACAAATCTCACATGGGGGAGTTTCCGCCACTATCCTCAGAGATGAGCGAGCTTCCAGCAAACCACACGTCTCCTGACAACACAACCGAATCACGTTCTTCAGACAATCCACGCTTGGAACTCAACGCTACAGAGAAATACAACCGAGTAGCATCAAACTTATATTCTCGTCCCCGCAATGCGCGCGATAAAGCTGGTACGATGGGGCTGCCAACCACTGCTTCAGTGCACAGTGAATGTCAGGTCACTCCCTCAGCGGCCATTGACAAGCACGATTCTTCCCGTCTTGTAGGACTGAGCAGCTCATCGCCTTCTTGCCCTGCACCGTCTTCTGAATCATCTGCTTCCATGTCTTCTGCTACCTCATCTTGCTCACTTTAAGTTTAACTTGCCGCTGTTGCTTACTTCATGGTCTTCACTAACTCTTACATACGTCCGTCTGCTCTCTGTTCTACTTAACTGGCCGATACTTGCAGCTCATTTTGTGTGCTCCGATTGTATATATTCCATTTAAAGGTTGCTGCCCACTTCATTACACTAATTTGTCATTGCTGTGAGCTTGCTCTTCATTTAAACTATACAGTTACGACTATAATTTGTGCAGTACAATAAGTATTGTTGTACCGCAATTTGCATTTACACTCGGCTAATCATGCGATCGATTATCCTTGCGAACAGTTTACCCATGCACTCAGTTCCCCGTTGTCTTTTTATGCTTTGATGCAACAACGCTCGCTTCGATGATCCGAGTTGAATTGAGCTCGATCTCACATGATTAAATTGATCCGAGACTATCTTCGCCATGGTTTCCACTTGGTATAAAGCCATTTCATTTATGGGACTCGTGATCATCATATACAATTTAGTTATTACAACGACGTACAAAAATTGAAGTTGAATGCAAAATGACAATATTCTACAAATGCTTTATCTGGCCTGATCATTTTGCGATTTTATTTCTTTGGGAAAAAGATGATCATTTTAATGCGATACCTATGCCAATGAATTATCAGGAACACTAATTATTAATTGCAATACGCAATGAGCATTTTCTGCATCATTCAATTCCTGAAAACATGCTTTAATGATGAAACTCCCCAGGGGAGCTTCTGTCGCGTGTCTGTGCTCGTCAGAAGTCCTCTGGGACTTCGCGTTCCTAGGGGCATTGTTCCTGAGCGCCTCAGTTGTGGGGTTAAGTTATTATGTAGGTAGGATTCCTTACATCACCCTTCTCTGTCTCTCTCGTGCAGGTGGCCGACGTTTTGTGTAAGCGACCTCTTATTCGAGTGTCTTCGTTTCTGTTGCTTTTCACCTGTCCCTCCTTGTCACTTCGTATTTTTATGATGCTAACGCTGCTTTCTTCGAGCCAGCTTCAGCGGGCTGGACAATTGAGACCTTCCACCCTTTGTGGGTGATGAACAATGTTTGATTTGAGAAACTTACGATAATTGAGACCTTTCACCTCTTTGGTGATGTTCATCTGAACTTTCGGTGCGGGATAGCTAAATAGCTGAAGCGCAAGTAAACATGTGCCAACTAACTGACTAATTATGGGCATTTCTTTTATTGCCATTTACAATTTTTCTGAAATATTTACTCATATTCAACGATGGATCTTTTTCATCGATGTGAATTCTTTACCACACGATTTCCTGCATTCTTTGGTTGTCTTATGGTGATGTAGAAATTTCATGGCTTAGTGTTTGTTTTTAAATATTTTGTAAATGTCTACGATGCTTTCTTGGGTGCAAGTTCTGTGAAATTTCGGGTTTGATTTGACGTTTTCTCATTTATTTATTATCTGTCAAATAGCTAATGTTGTGGCCAATAAAGTTTTTATTCTCTAGAATCGAACTGCTCGAAACTAATGCGTTTTTGAGAGGCATTTCTAGCGTTCATTATAGGAGTTGATATGTAAATTTTTCCTTTTTCAGTTTATGAAATTCATTACAAATTAGTATTCCAAAATTTTTCTTTCGCTTATGGTGCTATCTGATAGTCAGATTATTTCATCGCTGACCGTTGTTTGTATATAATCGTGTTTAATAGCAGCTCTGTGAGCTTTATGATCGCTCGCCATTTTTTCAAGCACGTGTCCTACGTTCTAGCGATGTCCCCATAGCATTAAACGATGTGCCATAGCGTTGAAATTGTGCCAAAGTTTCTAGTGTTTGCCCTGATGCAATTGCCGATTCTCGTGAGGAATTGTACGAAGTTTGAGGTTGTGTCGAGTATTTATTACAATTGTCTGCCTAAGTTCGTATTAGTATTGTGTGGGATATGTAGTAAGTGCGTGTCCCTATGTAGTTGGATTTTTTGATTAGTGGCAAAGTTTGTGCTGAAGATATTTTATGCTAGCTCTTCGGATTCTTCTATTTCGCACGTGTTCACAATAAAGGCTATGCAATGCTGAGAAGGGTAACAGTTGGAGTAAAATTTAAATCTTTATGTAATACGCATAAGAGAATCTATTTTTAAGGCAGGACGTAGCTTGGAGGTTCCCGTATAACTTAGCTACACAATAAAGGCGTGTGATATAGCGAACCGAGTGAGTTAATGACCTTGTGTTAAAGGACTAGTAATTCCGAAAAAATCGAGTAAATAGACGAATAATATGCCTATAAAAATTACTTTCTAAAGACTTGCAATGAATTTCTTATTTTATTTTTAAATATAAAAAATAGTTCGCAAGTTTTTGAAAAATATTTTAGAAACAATTAAATTTTTTATATTATTTATTCTGTCAATTGATTCACGCATTGTCTCCGACTTTATGAAAGTGTGCAAAATTTCATTTCGATTGGAGAGGTAGAAGTGTGTTAAATATCGATTATAAGATTTATAACAGACGAAGAAAGAAACAAACCAGCAAACAACAAGAAGGGAAGTTAAAGAGAAGTGTTGTAAAATTGTACTGTCTTGTACTGATGATTGTGTGTTGTCTAACGTCATGTTGTCTCCTCAAGAATAATCAAGCGTCTAGCTTCTTGTTTGAACTTAGGATCGAAAATTTCAAATTCTCAACACTGCTTATAACACCGTAAATTTATCAGTTTCCAGGTTCTCTCATTTAGTATGCCAGTAGAATAGGTACGTTTAACTTCCATTCAACATAATTCTTTCAGCTCCATAAAATTGGAGTATTTCCGTGGTTTGTTTCAAGCCTGGTATCGCGGATAACAGTTATCTGAATCGTTGGTATGGTATCTATGCTACGATGCATTTGATCATGGGCATCACTCATATGAAACCGTCGAAATCAGCTAGCCTAATACGTCTGTTCCAAGTGGCTTAGTTACATCGGAACGACGCTCAAAAGCGGGTTACAAATAAATCAAATACAAACTTCCGTGTTAGGTCAGGTTAACCGATTAATACTCCTGTTTTTAGCGCATTTTCTCATTTATGGAAAAAATGCACTTTTGTGCTCGCCACGTCCGTCTGTCTGTCCGTCCGTGACTTCACGTTTTCGTCGACGAGAAAATGCGCTCTCTGTCACTCACTGCAGTGAGTACTGAGTTACATTCTTTATTATGTACTAATGTACTATGCATCGTCGCAGGGATATTATCATCACCTGTTACATTGCACTGGCATCAAAATTTATGCTAGAAAACTATTCTAGAAAAAATGAGTTGGGGAAGTGCGATCTATTACAATTATGGAATAATTGTAAAATTATTGATAATCGCCTAGAAAATTCAATTTCATCGATGAAAAATAAAAGATAAATCGACAGGTTAATTATATTTATTACCTTAAGTATCCTAAAAAAACAGCTTGTGTAATTCGTCATAATGCTACTAATGAAAATAGAACGTTTCGCGTTTCGTTGTATATTCCATGTCATGATGTCACTCGGTTTCGTTCTTGGAAGTAAACAAAAAATAACAATTTCTTCGTCTTTCAGTAAAATTGCCGAAGCGGAAGATACTTGGACATGAAGCACGACATTATATTTTCATCGTCACTCACATTATTTTTATTCTATATACATTTGATTGGTTGTGGATTGAAAAGTCGTTACAAATAGGGTGTAATGAATCTGTAGCCACGGCTGCACCTAGAAAAAAAAAACTTAGACAACGTAACTGCTAAACATTTCAATTACTAATACTGCTGTACGGCACAATTACACGAATTATTTATTTGTATTTGTAGAAAGCCTTGTTGCAACAAGCCAACGGCTGCGATTCCGACTACAACTCTAGTAGTCCGGCTCTGGAACATAGTTCGCTCCGGTATCCGCACCGTCGTAATCTGGAAGAGGGATGACCGGGGTTTTGGCGTCAGGAGACGGAAACCTTCGATGTTTTTCTTTCTTGGGCACTCCGTGTTTACGTCCTGATCTTCCGTGAGTACTTCGAGAGGTCGCTGCTGTCGGAGGTCTGTAGCTCCTTGTTTCGAAGTCATCGAAGCCGGAGTCACGCCAGGACCTCCTCTTGGGTTCTCGCCTGAAATGGTCGCTATGCGGTTTTCTGTAGTTGCCCTCCATTAGCCCCGAGCTTTGCGCTGGTCTACTTTCACGGAATCTATGTGCGGACCAGTCTGTTTCTCTGTAAGAATTCCTGTTATCAAAACGGTCTCTAGTTTCAAAAGGAATATCATAGTACTCAGGACGAGGTTTCATCACAATATTTTCATTATATTGTGCTGCGTAAGTGTTGTCTTGGTGGTAGAAACTTCCTCTGTTCAGTTGATCTCGGGCAAAATGCCCATCGTTTCTTTGGTAGTTATCGGTGTGGTGTCTGCTGTCATGGTGTGACAGTCGCTGGAAAGGTTGATTGTTGTATTCAAATTGACCAAAATCCAAGCCATCGTCCAAATCGAAGTCATCATCCGGATAGAATTGCGAACTCAGCATCTTCACGGCTCTCTCCTGTAGAAAAAAGATGAAAAGAAATTAGACGTTTAGAAAATTTTACATAGTAAATGAATATCAAATTCGGTGCCCTGCAGGTGGAACCAATACGAAAGCCGAAGAAGAACTACGCCATAACAAAATTAATATGTGATGCAATTTATTTATCCTTTAACTTTATCCTTTAACTCGATATATTTATCCTCTAACTCGATATTTTTGCTGCGTGTTCATGTTATAGAGTGTGTGTTCATTATAGTCAAGCTTTGAGTTTACTTTCAATTCATTCATAGCTTGTGCAACTTACTACACACATTCATTACAAACTTATAAGAAACTTGAATCGAACAATCCTAAGTGGTTCACTCAACTTATGCTATGAATATACAATAAGTTCTAATATACAATAATATAAGTTCTAATATACAATAAGTTCAACGGCCTTTGTCATTCAATGGGATATGTTAGCCAACTAAACTTCTTTTTTATTCTATATAATTATGGAAAAACTCAGCTTCGACGACCAATTTTACTGACTAGAAAAATGAATAATGTCATATGGCACCAAATTTCCCCTGATTTCTATGATGTTTTTAAGGGGAAGAACTTTAGAACTTTGCACTTGTGATGTGATTAAAACAACAAAAATACAATAGATTTTTTTTCAATTCTTTAGAAGATAAGCGGTTCATCACCTTTAAATCAAAAGTAGGAATAGAAGAAAATAAAATATGATCAAGGCTAACAAAATTAAAAAATAATAATGCTTGTTACCTTCAAGCCAACGCAATGACAAACTTGCACGTGTGAGTGACGCACATCCGTAACTGTAACAGCGCAATACAAATTGTTCAAGTCAAGGCTCACATCGTTTAGTGTTAGAGATAACGAAGATATGATAAGCTGCCATGTGATGACCATGTCTGTTGATAAGCTATCTGTGGTGATATAGAATTTTATACAATGAAATGTCGAGTATGTGTTGATGAATACATTCATTGTATCCATAACAAATATTCCATGAACCGACAGGCATTGTTATTTCAGCAGGCACAATTTACGAGAGAAGTATTTTCGTGGGGTCGGACATTTTTAAAGCATCGTGTTTCGAGATATTAACTATTGATTATAATCCTCCAAATTAAGATATTTAATATGAAGTTGTTTGTCGTGTTGACCGTAGTGATTTTATTTAAAAATAATATATATCGTTTATCGCAACACTAATATTTCAAATGTATCGTATACAGGGTGTCCAAAAAAACGATACTCAACTTTGAATGGATGTAACTCGAAAAGTAATAGAATTAAAAAATTTGAAAGGTCAGAATTTGTTTACTATGTTTTTCTCTATCTCTCCATCAAAAATCAGACAGATCGATGAAGCCATAAGCGTTTGATAGAACTTTCAGTGACATGTGCTAAAATCGTGCTTGCGCAAGGTTTTAGTAAGATCATTTTGCATAATCATTACGTTGTCTTGACATGTTTTCTTTTCCCTGTTTTATTTTTAGCGCATTTTCTCATTTATGAAAAAATGCACTATTGTGCTCGCCATGTCCGTCTGTCCGTCCGTCCTTCTGCCCGTTTGTCTGTCCGTCCGTGACTTCCTGTTTTCGTCGACGAGAAAATGCGCTCTCTGTCACTCACTGCAGTGAGTACTGAGTTCCATTTTTTTGTATCTTTGGTGAGACAAAAACATGGCAATCTTTGGTAAGAGGTAATCTTTGGTTTTGAAATTCTCTCTCAACAAAAATTGCCATGATTGTCTCTCACTAAAGATTGTCATGATTGTGTCTCACCAAAGATTGTCATGATTGTGTCTCGCCAAAGATTGTCATGATTGTGTCTCACCAAAGATTGTCATGATTGCCTCTCACCAACGATTGCCATGTTTTCGTCTCACCAAAGATACAAAAAATGGAACTCTGTACTCACTGCAGTGAGTGACAGAGAGCACCTTTTCTCGTCGACGAAAACATGAAGTCTCGGACGGACAGACAGACGGACAGACAGACGGACGGACGGACAGACGGACATGGCGAGCACAATAGTGAATTTTTTCATAAATGAGAAAATGTGCTAAAAATCAAACAGCGAAAAGAAAACATGTCAAGACAACGTAATGATTATGCAAAATGATCTTACTAAAACTTTGCGCAAGCACGATTTTAGCACATGTCACTGAAAGTTCTATCAAACGCTTATGGCTACATTGATCTGTCTGATTTTTGGTGGAGAGATAGAGAAAAACCATAGGGAACAAATCCCGACCTTCCAAATTTTTTAACTCTATTACTTTTCGAGTTACAGCCATTCAAAGGTGAGTATGATTTTTTTGGACACCCTGTATAGCAAAACTGAGTGAATGTTACCGAATTCGCATTTGTTTAAGTAGCTGAGACGCAATAATTCGCGAAATATATGTTTTGGGCGGACTCCTCTAAAGTTAGTTCAACCATGCATCTAACCCCTACATCGGCTTCAAATTGAAACCCGATACTCTCATCTCTTTAATATTTCGAAATTTCAGTTAACTTTATGCTTGCTTCAAGCCTGACCTCACGGATATCTACGTCGCAATTCATCTGCATAATAATATACTCGTATATATGATCCCGCGGTGCCATATAAACAAAAAGACACATGAATCACAATATTTCTTTTTAGCATTTTCCAATGAAATGATATTCAATAATATTCGTTAATATATTATTCATTTTCAATAATATTACTTTATGAAAATTATACGTGACTTGGGGTCATGAGTTTCATTGGAAGATGCAAGCAGCCTTGCAGTTTCAATGGTTGTGATTCAATATAATTATTCAACCGCGTTCAATTTTACGCTTCAGAAAAAACAAGAGTTGCTCCTTACATAATCTAATGCGAATCATTCCGGAGCGTAGGTCAGCAAAAAATTAATTGCAAAATCTAGAGCCGCACTAAAATCAATACTATAAATATTGGTGCTAAAGCACTGCTTGAATTCACCACGCAAGCATGATACTGAATGGAGAGAGACTATATATAGCAACATGTTACTATGAGGGTTACATTTTTATTGTGTTAATGAACCGAATATACTTGACCGGTTTTAATAGGCGCACAAAATTGTAATAACATGGCTGACAAATTAAGTAATTTGTTATAAAAAATTGCCCCTAATTTATTTGATCAACAGACAAAGCTATCAGCATAAAGGTATTAAATTCAGAACAGGGTTTCTCACCTTCCTTAGAATGAAGATCAGCCTGGAGCACTTTAATGAAGCTTGGGTTTCTCAGTGCTTCTCCTGGTCCTGGACACAGAAGGCTGCACATTTGCTTCTAGCAGCTTCGCTAAGTGATGATTTTTTACTATATCATTCCGAGGAACGCGTCGCGGTTGTGCTGGAAACGAAGTGCCTTGATGGGCATTCGAGGGCGTTTCGTTGATATTAACTTGTATGATCGTCTGATTTTTAACTGATGCGTTGTTGATTTGAGGTCTTGTATTGCTCTTCTTGCACGAGCAGCTTTCATCCGGCGTACAAATTCCCCCAATACAGGCAAAAATACCTTCGGAAATTTCTTGCCAACGTGTTTTCTGATCTTCTTCTTCTTGCTTCTGTTCAAAAACGTGGAGTAGATCATGACGACGAGCATACTCTGCTCGTGAGATGTATCGTGGACTTGGCGAAGACGTCGTTTGAAGTCCTCCGCAATTAAAGTTAATTTGAAACCCGGAATTTCCTAAATCAACGTTCTCATCTGGTCGACTTGGTTGCCCTTCAAGCTTCGAGACGCTCGAAGAGTTGATGGTGCGAGAGAAGGAGGCGTACGCCAGTAACCTGTCCTGGGTCCTGGAATGGCTTCTTGCAGATGACGAGTGGGCCCGCGGCTGCGATGATGTGTCACGGGCTGTACTGTTTTTATCACGTCGTTTGTAGGTGCAGTTTTGTTTTTTTGTGGTAACAACAGGTACAATTTTTGTGGCAACAACAGGTGTAATTTTTGGAACGCATTGGTTGGCGTGATGGAGAAACGGATCTCTACCTATGAGACGATGCTGCTGCTGCAGCTGTTCGGGGTTTTGGTAATCATTGCTTAAAGCACGTGGGCGAAATTGTAGTATTTGTTTTGCAAAGGGCGTTTGGCTCCTGAAAGCAGACATATCAGCGTAAACTCGGTTTCTAGATTCCACTTCGATTCCAGGACGCTTGGCGAGGCCCGGAGGTGTCGTAAAGTCATGTTTGGTTTCAATATTTGTATTGTTACTGACTTTGAAGTGAAGACGACTATTTTGCGAGGTAATATGACAATTTTGATCTAATTGGATTCCGATTTCACTCAACTGTAAATCTTCAACACTTTCGTAGGTGTGTTCATCTAAGGAATCACACAAATTGACTCCGTCTTTTGCGAGCATCGCCTGTAGTAGGTTTCCGTACAGGTGATTGTTGACAATGGAATCGTGTTTCGCACTCGCGCACGGGTTATTTACGTATAATCCATCATCATCATTTTCCTGATGATTGCAATATAAAGGCTCCATAATGCAGACTAAACAACACAACCAAATGAAGGTTACTCAATATTCAGCAAAATGTTTTGTAGAAGCACCAAACACTTCACTCGATTTATCGTATATGCAGGATGCAGGAAAACACGTACAGCTTTCACAGCACACGGGAAAGAACTGAACCCAACGAAAGTTCGACTGCGAATGACCCATGTTGGGCTCAAACAAGATCATGCTTAGGAGTTCAGATGGTCAGTTTGAGTCCCTTGGGGAAAGAGGCATCTCAAATGGTCATGAAATCTTGATACGCTAAATCGTCGTCAGTGATATGTGAGCCTCGCCTTTGTCATCAAGAGGCGAGCGAGAAAAAAAAAACAATCTTTGATCATGTTTTTCGTTCTTTGGTCGCCTCAGGTTCCCAGATTATTTCATAGAAACAGACCATACCTTAATGGGATTAGCATTATTAGAAGTACACAAGGTTGAACTTGTGTTTACAACTCCCAGCCTTAGAAACGTGCTTGGAGACTAAATTCTAATTTTGACGTAAAGCAATGATCATTAATTACATCCACGATTTTTTTTAGAGAACCTTAAGCCAAGATCCTAAAATTGTTGTGTTCCCTGAGACATTTTTGTCACTTATTTGTAAGAAAATGTATCATAATGATGTACGAGTATGCATGTTCGCATAACAGCTCTGCTTTAGTACAAGCTTGTTCCTTGTATATTTCAATGTAGTGCAAAATAAGGATCATCCAATTTAAGATAATGTTTGTACCAAAAATTGTAAAAAAAATTTTCGGAAGGCCGTCGTTCGAGCTATCATGAACTCAGGTGATTACATGAGTTGGAACTGAGAGTGCAAAATACCTCGTGTGACCTTATATTGTGATTATTTAAATCAATAATTAAAATATTGAACCAATCAATTCAAGAAAATAATTCAATTATTTAAAATAAAGATAACAATCGGCATGACGATGGAGGAAAAATATCGTCAAATAAATATTTCATATCAAACCAATCCTTTTTCTTACCTGATATTATTACAGGAGACTTTTGAACATTTTATAAACATAAAAATTAGTTCAGCGGGAAACTTTTAGACGGTGCAGATACGCTGCTATGATCCACATGAAGAAATGGATGTAAATTACTGCCACATGAGCGAGAACAACTGCAGCACGCTGCAGTCCATCTTGCTAACGATGGTCCAATGGTCATTATCGGGCTAATCCAAACCGTGAATAATTATAACCGCTGTTATTATCTCAGAGTTTATGAACTAATTCGTACAAAATGAATTAATGTATAGATTAAAAATTCAATACAGCCTAATTCTCGAGTCGAAAATAATCAATTTCGAAAACATTTATTTAAAACTTACTAAAAAAAGAGAATTCGGTCTACACGTCCCGTGTAGAACGAATACGTCGCTCAATGCTGCGTTTAATTTAAAAAATAAAACTCAGTACTCACTGCAGTGAGTGACGAAGAGCGCATTTTCTCGTCGACGAAAACGTGAAGTCACGGACGGACAGACAGGCGGACATGGCGAGCACAATAGTGCATTTTTTCCATAAATGAGAAAATGCGCTAAAAATGTTGTGGAAAAGTAATGGCTTTATTGCCGACATATTGAATTGTAATATTTTTAACGTTACAAATAGCAAATAACTTATATAGCCTCACCCTCGTAGTAGATCTTTAATTCCGGAGAAGCAGACTAAAGAACTAATAATTACATTAGATTAATCATAAATATTTGTATAAATCCACATCACATTTACGATACTCTCAATATTTATTCCGGAGAAGCAGACTAAAGAACTAATAATTACGTTATATTAATTATAAATATTTGTCTAAATGCACATCACATTTACGATACTCTCAATATTTTGCTTCCCCGTCATAATCTTTCATAAATTTAAACAAGTTATCTTATCAAAACCATCTTCGAATTTCCGCTTACGTAGATAAATTAATGGGACACTATCTTATACTAGTTAATGCATCAATCTTACACTGATACGTTCTTCGATTCACAAAGCTTTAACGAATTGTTTTTCCTCCTGAACAAACATTGAGCACTTATGTTTTCATTATTTTATCCAATTAACGTTATCGATAAAGATATCGTTACCGCTCCGAGTGATTGGGCCTGGAAAACAATCATTACACCAAACAATCGCAAACCAAATCAACGTGTTTGGCTTCCAGGTAGCGAAGCAACCATTCAGTGGTAGACTGGGATCCCGTTTGGAAATCAGAAGAGCTGGTCGAAAAACTCTCAGTGATTATTATTTTTATTCTTTTAGAAGTTTCTACTAATTAAAATAACAATATGGAGGGCCATGAAGAAGGATTCGAACCTAGTTTTGGTTGTATTAACAAAAATAAAAGATATTCTCGAACTCCAAGTCTTCCTGAAAAATACGTTACTCATGCTGCTAATACCAGTGAGCTACGGAAACAGAACTCATTTCGGTACATTCAAGACGAGGAAGAAGATTCAACCAAGCGTGATGAAAGTGGTTCTGACACCGAAGAACATCAGCCTGAGAAACACGTACCGGCTGCAACAGGAAGTGAAAATTATGCTTTGAAAATTGAAGCTCAGCCTAAAAATGGAGCAAGTGCCAAAACTTTAAAACGAGCTGCGCTGAAGTCAAGGATATTCAGAACTCACAATTCAAATGAATATTCGTACGATTTCATTGAAAATCTTGGATGCGGAAGATCTCAGGCGAGCACACATCCGAGTTCAGGAACAAATCGAAACACACGCACCGTTTCCGTACAACACTCGACTGCTGACAAGCGACTCATCAATGTAACCTCATCGAGTCGCGAGCGTAATAGGAAAGAAGATTCTTTGTCTAATACGAACAATCCTGATCCCTCTTTCCTTAAAGTATCTTCTCAGAAAATAAAAAATTATAGAAGCACTTCAGTCTACACATGCATTCCCGGATCGAGCTCGTCATTTGACAGTTCGTTCCCTAATGTCATGCCCCAAACAAGAAATTTTCGTTCAAAAGGTCTCTCTGATGCATCATCATCGACTGACTTGTTCCCAATCGCACATTCTAGCCCAGTGGAGACTACTCCTTTACTGAATAGATCGGAAAAAAGTCCATGTTACATTCCTATTGAAAACTCCGATGTCAACCTTGATGCAGGGTTTGAAATAAAATCTTCGTCCCCGAGACCCTGTTCGGATGTATCCAATTGGCTGTCGTCAACAGAGACACACGAAAATCTCACTAGTTTGTCTGACACTTTAAGAGGCAATGTGCCAACTTATGACTGCATCCCCCCGGCAGAAATTTCGAAAATTTCATCCGGATGTTCATTTGAAACTCCGAGCGAATTCACCTTCAACAATGGATTCATGCAGGGAAACTCTAGTGGCAAGCTGCCCTTTGTCGATGACTCTTCTGTGCCAGATAGCTCTTCTAAAGGATTGAAGATCCAGAGATCCATTTATTTGGCCAAAACAAAGAACTACAAAACATTTTCGAGTAGTCGACAATCTTCAGTATCCATATATTCATCTCCTACTATGCGTTGTCCTAGCAAAGCCTGGGAGGTGAGCCCTTTTAGTGACAAATTTCTGACTGAAATACTGCGCGAGGATTGCAGAATTGAACACTCCTTTAGTCTGGACCAGGAGCTTTTGTCCATCGAAATTGTGACATACTATCTTCAGCCAGTTGAAGTTAATTTAATCATAAGTTGTGTTCATCATATGGTCTGTGACTTCCGGATGAAACTCAGTTGCAATCTCATCGGACGGACTGATCGGCAGCAGAGCGAGGAACGACTTTACTCGATGTCTAGCACCCTCCGGTGGGAGGTTACGCGGATGATCCTCCATCGACAACGTCGAATCCCTTCTGAAGAACGCAGCTACGAAAACATAAAGAAAATGGTCAAAGAACTTGAAGATAAACTTATACGCAACGCGGATGACATAACAGCTAGACTGAGGGCGGCCAAGCCCGGGTACATGTCAGAAAGCCGCTTCGAATTACAGGGAATCATGGACTCGAGTCTAACAATCGTCGACCACTTCCCGATGACCCCAACGCTGAGAGTGTGTGTGCGCACTACAGAAAACTCTTCTACACGACGGCTTCCCTCATTTTTATGTCCCGTCAAAACAGAAGAAACTATTTTCAAAGTTGATCAAACTGGGGACGTGGAGCTCGTCAGTAAACCGAAGAAGTGGCGTCTGAGGGACGCTCATAAAGCCTTCATGGTCGTTCTGATACCAGCACTGACATTGATCGCGTTTGTTGGTGTTTGGCTGTGGATCTACTTCAAAAAATAATTTCAGATTAGCCAAAGCCTCAAGATGACATTGTATTTTTTTGAATGGACAAACTCACTGAATAATATTTCAAGTTGAAATATGGCACTCTTTTCGTTTTTGCAAATTTGTGTCAGCTAGTGAGTTTATTTATATTCTTGAATGAGGTATAAATATATAGTGATAGGAGGTGAGATAGGAGCGTATGTTTTTTTACGGTATTGAATTAAGTGTCAGCATCTAGGGGCCAAATATTGTGTCTCATTTTAGTTAACATTTTGATCCTTATTAAATTTCTTCTTATTAGAAGATTACTTGTGCTTGTAACTTTGCCGAGTAACAAAAAATGAATTTGAATAATAAAAGAGAGAATAGTTCTGTTCTATACATTATGAAACTAAATATATTGCATTTTGATATTATTTTTTACGTTATTCTATCATTTTGAATTAATATGTTATCTCAACTGGCATAACATTCGTTAGATAAACGACTGTGTCTTCGTACATTATACCAGCTGCAGTCATTTTCATCCACCAATAAACAAGACTGATCACACTTGAAAGTTTCATCTCTATCCTATATGCTATTCCCGGAAATTAATTTTGCGCTTGGAAACAGGCCAGCAAAAGTACGATGTTGAAGAAAGTTTCACATCTAATTTAAACTATAGAGCAATTAAGCTATTCGACTTTCCAGATATGAGAGGAAAAACTTCCATCTTTTCTGTGTTCTCCTGGGGTTAATCATCACGCTCTAAATTAATGCGCTTCAATAAGACTTGTTATCAACGTAAAATTAATTTTGTTGTGAAAAATTTGAAGTCTTATAAGCTGAGATTTATCTAAATTTAAATCCTCTATCATGCCTATTTTCCTAGCACTCCACAGCGAATGCATAATCTGCATTGATAACTGAATCGTGGATAAGATGCGAATTATCCAGATAATATGTAGACGAGTGCAGCCTGCATCGTAAAGCTAATTATATGAGGTTTGTGAGTAAGTTTATTAACTGAAAAGGATTTACGTCCATAAAAACGACAGTAGTTTTTATAACTGCGCAGTACCTTCTAATCTAAGCAAGTAAATGCCGTGGGTTCAGTACCAGTAAATGGCGCCCTATATGTCCCGAGTACGCATATTGTCGAAAAACTACACAGTGCTAGGGGCAGCGTAAAACAGTGCGAAAGTTAAAATATCATAAAATTAAGGACATATAAGTACTGCAGAGGCTCCAGAATGTTTTTTATAGGGGTACTCCGTAGAATCATAAGTTGCTATTTGATTACCGTGCGGACCATTTGGGCCATCCTGGTAATCTAAATTATGACTCCACTACAAGTTTATTAACTTCACTCATCCAGATGGTTAGAGCTTTTATTCAACTTAGTTTATAGTTTTTTTGACGATGGACGTAGAGGATGAAGAACCCATTCTCACTATGTAAGAACAAAAACTATAAATTTTCGGTCTCATGTAGCAGCCGTTTTCTTAAAAATGTAGGGAGGCGGTCAAGCGCAGCTAGGTTTAAAATTTAAAAAATTATATCGACGTCATTAACCCTAGAAATGAATGCAGTTAGGTGAAGGACACCAGAAAAATGTGCTGAAGCTGCTTAAAATATGAGTTTGAATGCGTATCTCATTCGTAAAAAGCCTAAACGTAAAAAGCCTAAAATGCGTAAAAAGCCTAAAACGTATCCATCGTATATTTGAACCCTACGTAAATTATAATACAGTATTAAAAAATCGAACTCAGTACTCACTGCAGTGAGTGACAGAGAGCGCATTTTTTCGTCGACGAAACTTGAGGTCACGGACGGACGGACAGACGGACGGACAGGCAGACAGACGGATATGGCGAGCACAATAGTGCATTTTGTCCATAAATGAGGAAATGCGCTAAAATAGGGCCAGTGGGCCTTTTTGTATTTATATATTGTTTTTGTTTATAGTAATTAGCTCAGGAAAACGAATCCAAAGTATTTATGAATACTGCATCATGCATACCATGCTGAATATTCATTACCCTAAAGCATTTTTCGTTATCACTATACATACATGCAATATATAATGGAGTAAATAGTATAATACGCATTATAAAAAATACCAATTTTGGTCTATAATTTATCACTCTCTGTCGATTTTTGAGGTAGTCCTGCGTTCTGAAACCAGAAATTCCGATGATTGTGTACCGGGAACGTGAAAGCAGGTATCTAAGAAATTCGGAATCGTATACCTCGATGACCAGTTGAAATTTGCATTGCCGAATAGACTTGAAAAACTTATTCCCATCATAAATATAAAATTGATAACTTTTCAAATTTCTTATTGAATATGAAACTTATGAACTTTTGAAATTGGTAATCTAAAAAAATAGGAATCAACACCTAATTTTTTTCATTGTTAATTACGTGGAGATGGATATTAGTATATAAAATATAAATCGAAGAGTTCTACTCACTTATTCACAGTGCCAAAGACGCTGCCGAATATACAAATTAGCCAAAAAACGTTTGCGGAACTCACATGATTTCCAGAGATTACATCAAAAAGTTCTGGAACTTGACATCAAAAAGTAGATAAGCGTTTATTTAAAGTTCTTTACTTCGCACAAGTGGTTCAAGTTTGATTAAAATCCAGGGCCCAACTACAACATTTGCATTTAGAATTAATCATTGGAATTAATGATGTAATGACTTAGTATCAAGAATTTTTGGGAGAATATAATTTTCTATTTAAATTCAACAGCATGATAAATAGGTAATTTGTGCATGTTTTCGATTTCGTTTAATTATTGAAGTCGAATAACAATGGCCGATTTGTGGAACATCAAACAAGAGAATTATCTCATAGTAGAAAAATGGAAACGATGTGTGCGATAGGAAACTATTATCTGAAAACATACTGTTTAAGCCTAAATTTTTTTATTTGACATTAGGGCTGTAGGTTCAATACATAATCTTTAATTTGTTTTCATGTAAATTGCTGATCAGCTTACAAGATATTGGGAGAGCACAAATGTCGTACATTAATGAAATTCTAAGATATTGTGATCGCACTAACCACAGGAGATAATTTATTCTATGGTATGTCAACGATTTTAAGTGTGGATTAATTGTCAAGACTGTAGTAAAAGAAATTCAAATCAGAACGTATTTTCTGATCATTTATATTACTTCGTTTCATTACATTAAAAATGCAAATCAGTTCAATTGTTTATACAAATTCGAAATTATTTAAATGTTGGCAAGTATGTCGGACGCATAGTAACATCGCCAGTCCGTGTTGAAGCTTACAGACTGAATCGTCTAAAGCACAGCACTCCAATTGATCCCACCAAAAAATCAGTTAATTAGTTTCTGCTTTGTAAGAATTTTACCCATACGTCTTATCCAACAACTGCTACTCGTCTGGACCTGAGGCGCTTGGTAAAGAACCGTTTCTTATAGAAGTGGGAAATAGAGAAAGATTTCAGCCTCATGATCTGCTAGGTCTTATACAAACAAGCTAAGGAGTTTGTTACCACGAGACTGGCACGACTATATAAGGCTGGTCTCCGAAATTGAAGTTGATGAGCTTTGAGCAATTTCTGTAGTGTGAGCTGAAATTATTTACTGAGAGAAGGTTCTTATCGAGCGTGCATGATAGGGAGCGTGGACGCACATTTCGTTCGTTATATTGATAGTCGATAAAAGAAGTTCCCTTGAGTAATAAAACTTGGAGAAATTTCATGGTGAATGTACCACATTTCTTCCATTCTTTTGTCCTAATTTGCCGCGGAACCTTTAGGCTTCGACTATTTCAAGTCATAGTTCACGCGGTCTTCATTTTTGTTTCCCAATTTAGATTTCACGGAACGATCTATTCAATTTAATATTGATTACTTAACGGTTTCGTCATAAGTGTACCGGATTAATATAATGGTTACCTGGTATTTTCTTTATGAAGAGCACCGATGAGCAAGTGTTAATTATCAACCGAATGAAAGGCCAATTCAAATATGGTGCTACTTACTGTCGTGCTTGATCTAATCTTAAATGAAAGCGTATGTCGATGTTGATCACCAGTAAACTTGTCGAACGTTCTGCTGTGAGAAGTGCTATCCAAGCTCCTGTAAATTCACGTGCTTTACTAATGGAAGTGCGACCGTTGTTGAAGCATTGCCATGTAGAATGCGTGCTGGTGTTAGCTACTTTACCAAATTTATTAGACATCGTTACACGTGTACAGGGCAGTTAATAATCATTACCTTTAAATATTGAGACAAATTTGAATACATGGAGAAAATTTTCATTAGGGTTGCTATAGGAAGAGCATTTTGTCCAGTCCGAAATTCGTTTTGTACGGTTGAAATTCCATCGGGATTTTGCACTATTCATGCAGTTTTGCTTAGCCTGTTTCCCTACTAAGCAGATACATTTGTGCGTTTGTCATACTTTTCTCTTCATTGGTATCAAACTTCAAATATTAGGATTTTCAATTGAACTATTAAGCGGTCGAAACGCTCATTACGTGAGAATGACGTCTTCCATTTCAATCTAGTATCCTATTTGCAGGCTATTTGGCAGGTGCAATCCTTTATGCATGCACATTTGCTTCAAACCTACTTAACATTAGCGTATGTCATATGTTAAATTTTAGTATTTCTAATTGTTCAGTTAGATTAGTCATATCAACTAATGAAAATGCACTTTTGGCATATTAATGAGACGCCAGCAGTGTGTTTACTGACAGTCTACTTATCATTCCGGTGACGGAAGTGGCTAATTCTAGAGATGATAAGATTATTAAAATGATTTATTCAAGACTGGGTACGGTGGAATAACGACAAGTTTAAAAACATTTGTGGCATGATCTAGCTGCGGCACTCTGGATTTGCCCCGTAAATATTTTCAACGAACTTTTACTCCAGTGTAGAAAGATGCGTAAATTATTGGTGCAGTACGTGTTTGTTCACTTGTATCAGTGAAGTAATTAGTCTACCTTATAGTATTTTTTCGAATCGTATGCTTCGATCGCATACCGAGTTTTCTTGGAGTTTTGAAGACATAAATTAGATTTAAAGGTATTTTTCTGTGCTCTGCTGATATCTTGAATGCAATAATATGCACCTTTAAAGTAAGGAAATTTTAATTTACCTTTATTGCCAAATTTCTTAAATTGCTATCGATTACTTTTCCTGTCATAGAACGTGAATTTAACTTGTAATAGCCTACATAGGAAATAACAGAAAGGGGAATTTGCGTAACTATGAATAAAATTTAATGAGGTAAGCCGTAATTAAATATTGCACGTGCTTCGGGATTTTTAAAGTTTTCATATCTTATTCGAAAAGTGCTAGAATATTCAGTTATTTCATCAGTTCAGTTATTTCATATTCAGTTATTTCATGGCTTCATCCATTTCTCATCGTGGACTGCATTCATCTTGACATACCTTTTCATCTGACGACATTCCTTCTACACCGGCCGTTTTCCCATTTATCTCATTGGATTCCCGTTTTCTCGTCGCATTCTTCCGTGCCACAAGTTCTTATCTCGTTCATCACGCTTATTTTGGTTGCAACTTATCTTGTCTCGGTGCAACCCATCTTGTCTCGGTGCAACCCATCTTGTCTCGGTGCAACCCATCTTGTCTCGGTGCAACCCATCTTGTCTCGGAGTTTTCTTATATCGTAGTGTCGGCATCGAAGATTTGTTATGAGGTTATTTTAATGACCGCTGCTTGTTTCGTGAAGTTCTGTGAACGTTAATTCAGACCAGATTTCTCTAAAGTGGACGGTCAAAAAGCTATTGGTCTTGCATAAAGTCTATAAGCTGGGACGCACATTTTCTTAGACTTCGCTCTAATTATTTTTCAATTCAATTATGAATTAGGTTAGTTAAAGATTAAGCCAAGGTGACTAATGAGCCTTCTCACTTTCCTCACCAGCTGGAGCTTCTACCAGTATAGCATATATATTTTAGAATGTATATATATTTTTTTGCATTCATTTAGCGGTGACTGGAGATATTTGGACTTGGTCATATTTATTATTTTTGACTTTGGTATGTATTTAAATGCCCATGGAATGAATTTCTTGTTAGATAAATTTGTGTAGGTATA
This sequence comes from Hyalella azteca, assembly GCF_000764305.2. Taxonomy (NCBI): domain Eukaryota; kingdom Metazoa; phylum Arthropoda; class Malacostraca; order Amphipoda; family Hyalellidae; genus Hyalella; species Hyalella azteca. Next base: position 707,190 of record NW_025936959.1, read on the forward strand.
GAAAGACATCCCATCAGGTTTGCAGGTTTGCATTTTCAACATCAGGTTTGCGTATTCAACATCAGGTTTGCAGACCTTTCAATGACACGACAAACACAACAAGGCACGCGATAAAATTTTTATTAGATTCTTTTCATCACGAAGCTCATTCTTTTTCAATTAATGCAGCATGGACACCATTGATGCCCTGAAGCGTCCAGGAAAATAAATGTACTATAATTTAAATTCGCGACAAACCAAGCTTATTCCCGTTTCATGTACCATTTTTGACCCTGCCTATACAAAGACGACAAATATTTATTAGATTATTTGGCATCAAGCCAAGTCTTTTTTCAATAATTTTCGCCTACACCATCGATGCCGCAAAGAATTCAAGAAATTAGAAATACCTGACTAACAAAATCTTCCTCTTGTTGCTTGTACCAAATCGTCTTAGCCCAGACCTCGTCGACCAAACATTGTTGATATTAATTTTTCTCATCAAGCTGAATATTTTTCCGACATTGCGTTATAGATACCATCGATGCTCATAGGCATACAGCAAGCCTAAAAATTCCCGTCTAACGAAATCTTCTTGCCCTGTTGCCTTACACCAAATCGTCCGTGTCCAGACCACGACGACCACGAGTACATGATGGAAGTGAGCGCGGAAGTATGGTTGATTTGAGGTATGGTTGAGACATCTTACGTTGAATCAACATTAATATAACCTTTTTGAGCTGAATAAACGTTAATCAAACGTTGTTTAACGATACACCAAATCGTCGGTGCCCAGACCACGACGACCACGAGTACGTGATGCAAGTGAGCGCGGAGCTTGTGGACGCGATGCTCAGGCGCCGCGGGCTCTCCGGCTTCGAGAAGACCATCGTCCGGTCCTGCGGTGGAGGCCGTAGGAGCATCGTGAGTCCATGAGCCCAAGACATCTGACATTGGTTCTACGTTGAATTAAACGTTGTTTTGTTGAGTCAATGTTGAATTAAAACTTGTTGCGTTGAATCAATGTTGAATTAAACGTTATTTCGTTCCCAAGACATTTGATATTGATTCTACTTAAAATTAAACGTTGTTTTGTTGAATTAACGTTGAATTAAACCTTGTTCCGTTGAATCACTGTTGAATTAAACGTTATTTTTTAATCAAATGTTGTCTTGTCGAATCAACGTTTATTCAAACGCCGTTTTAACGTCATTTGTCTAGTGGGCTGCAGCTTAAGCCAGCGGTGCACCAAGACGAAGTTTATTTCTCTTTGTTCGTCTTTGAATTTTGAAAAATTGGGAAGTTTAGTTAGTTTAGTTTAGCGTCAGTAATTGTATTCATTCCTTTAGTTTAGAAAAATATTTCAATATTAGAAACCCTTTTGGTACGATATATATGAAATATTGTGAAATATCTATGCATTTTACTCTTTTCACTAGTGGTTTTGTGAAGTCATAAACAAACTGAAATGTAGGCAGACAGATATAAAGAAAGCCTGACTTATATGGGAGGGAACAGCTAATTCATGCCAGCGTTGAAAGATTCAGAAACGCTAATTTTAACTGCAGTGCACTAGCAATTTCGAAGAGCGATAGCTAAACCATTCATTATTAATTTTAAAATTACTGTTCATTTTCAATTGCATTTCACTCTAATCGTTTGTTTCAGAATCAATAGTGTTAGTGTGAACAATGATGTCATCAGCTATGATGTCATTATCAACAATGGTGTCATTACCAACAACGATGTCACTATCACAACGATGTCACAATCACAACGATGTCACTATCACAATGATGTCACTATCATAATGATGTCATNCCTAACCATAACGTAATGTCAACCATAGAGGTGCTGAGGACCACGTCTGTCCTAACCAAACCTAACCATAACGTGATGTCAACCACAGAGGTGCTGAGGACCACGTCTGTCCTAACCAAACCTAACCATAACGTGATGTCAACCACAGAGGTGCTGAGGACCACGTCTATCCTAACCAAACCTAACCATAACGTGATGTCAACCACAGAGGTGCTGAGGACCACATCTATCCTAACCAAACCTAACCATAACGTGATGTCAACCAAAGAGGTGCTGAGGACCACGTCTGTCCAAATCAAACCTAACCATAACGTGATATTAACCACAGAGGTGCTGAGGACCACGTCTGTCCAAACCAAACCTAACCATAACGTGATGCCCACCACAGAGGTGCTGAGGACCACGTCTGTCCTAACCAAACCTAACCATAACGTGATGTCAACCACAGAGGTGCTGAGGACCACGTCTGTCCTAACCAAACCTAACCATAACGTGATGTCAACCACAGAGGTGCTGAGGACCACGTCTGTCCTAACCAAACCTAACCATAACGTGATGTCAACCACAGAGGTGCTGAGGACCACGTCTGTCCTAACCAAACCTAACCATAACGTGATGTCAACCACAGAGGTGCTGAGGACCACGTCTGTCCTAACCAAACCTAACCATAACGTGATGTCAACCACAGAGGTGCTGAGGACCACGTCTGTCCTAACCAAACCTAACCATAACGTGATGTCAACCACAGAGGTGCTGAGGACCACGTCTGTCCTAACCAAACCTAACCATAACGTGATGTCAACCACAGAGGTGCTGAGGACCACGTCTGTCCTAACCAAACCTAACCATAACGTGATGTCAACCACAGAGGTGCTGAGGACCACGTCTGTCCTAACCAAACCTAACCATAACGTGATGTCAACCACAGAGGTGCTGAGGACCACGTCTGTCCTAACCAAACCTAACCATAACGTGATGTCAACCACAGAGGTGCTGAGGACCACGTCTGTCCTAACCAAACCTAACCATAACGTGATGTCAACCACAGAGGTGCTGAGGACCACGTCTGTCCTAACCAAACCTAACCATAACGTGATGTCAACCACAGAGGTGCTGAGGACCACGTCTGTCCTAACCAAACCTAACCATAACGTGATGTCAACCACAGAGGTGCTGAGGACCACGTCTGTCCTAACCAAACCTAACCATAACGTGATGTCAACCACAGAGGTGCTGAGGACCACGTCTGTCCTAACCAAACCTAACCATAACGTGATGTCAACCACAGAGGTGCTGAGGACCACGTCTGTCCTAACCAAACCTAACCATAACGTGATGTCAACCACAGAGGTGCTGAGGACCACGTCTGTCCTAACCAAACCTAACCATAACGTGATGTCAACCACAGAGGTGCTGAGGACCACGTCTGTCCTAACCAAACCTAACCATAACGTGATGTCAACCACAGAGGTGCTGAGGACCACGTCTGTCCTAACCAAACCTAACCATAACGTGATGTCAACCACAGAGGTGCTGAGGACCACGTCTGTCCTAACCAAACCTAACCATAACGTGATGTCAACCACAGAGGTGCTGAGGACCACGTCTATCCCAACNTTGCGCGCATTGAGACCATTGATAAATAACTTTGATATTACTGAAATACAAACTAAAAGAATATTCTAATAACTTCAAGTCAAGAATAAATAATATTATTATTGAATCATTCTAATAACTTTCGGTCAAGAATAAATAATATTCTTATAGAGTAATTCTAATAACTTTAGGTCAGGAATAAATGATATCATTATAGAATAATTCTACTAACTTTGTCCAGAATCGCAGCAACTCCAGAAGTGTCTGAAACTATCTTTATTATTGCGGCCTAATTCATTAATATTTCTCTATCTTCAGAACAAATAAAAATAAGGCGAATTAAGGATAGGTGCGGTGTACAATGTGTGTGTTTTCCAACACTTACTAACTATTGATGTCTGCTAATACAGATCCCGGATATTATATGTGATTTTGGATATCTCAAAACGAAAAATTTTCAATGATTTTTATTGCAATTAATTTTCTAGAGCTGCATTTGAAGTTGAAACTTGAAGTGATATTTTAATGACTTGAGAAACTAGGAATTATACAGGAAACATGTGTGATTGATGAGGGTTTTCATTGTGGCACGAGGTACATATATTGTGCAGGAGTGATTTCAATTGCAAACATCTGTGCGGCTAACGAATCAGACATCCGTATGCTGGAGTTACATTTATGATTATAAACGATCAGGCATGTGTTGAAGCTATATATATGATTTATGAATACATTTAATCATAGAGTGCATCGGGCTGGGAAGCAACCCAATATGAAAACAATCTCGTGTGGTGAACACACTTTGTTTGAATTCAAACATGTACATCGTATATATAGGCCATTGAATAGCCAATATGGGAAGCCATCGGCAATAAACTCAAAATTTTGTTTGCATAAATGCTATTACAAGTTCCAACAGCTTCATTAATGATCATCTGTTAATAATTTTTTTATTATTTTACAATCGAAACAGGATTTATTATTTCACGGTTATTATTGTTACTGAATTTATTGTCACTGTTATATTATTGTTAACATTCTCACGAAGCGTCTGGTAATATAACTTCGTATTGATGATAATATTGTAGTATTCACTTCATAATAATTTAGTGGTAGTTAAATCTTATAGATAATTTTCATCGGATATTCATTAAACAGCATAGGGCATTCATCGAGAAGAATATCTGGCAAGAATGTGATTTCAAAATTTCCGTGATTTTTCATGATCTTTCACAATCAGCATCATTGTTCCTAAATAATTTAACAACTCATTCGTTCGCGAAAAAATTAATGAATCCTAAAACATTTTAAAGTAGTTTTGGGACATTGTGGTCTTCTCGTAAAAAACAAACAAATGATTGACATTTTGTGTTGGAAATAATATTGAGATGATAATGCTGTTCTATGGTCAATGGAAGTCTACAAAAAGGAATAAATTCATTCAAATTATTCATGACAAATAGGTGCATCCATGAAGCATCTAGGTTTTATCTTCATTATGGAAAAGCAGTAATTCAAGGTTTTAATTAATCATAACATTGAAACAAAATTAACTTAGTAAGTCAAGCACATGTGAGTTAGCTTTACGTCACCATTGTACTGTCAGGATTGTGGGCCAGAAACCTTCCTGCCTCAGAAAAGTGTGGTTTTCAAAATTCAGATGCAAATATAATAATAATAATAACCATTATAAAAAATAATGATATAATAGTCATAATATATTTAATCGCAAAGGATGTATTTGTAAATCTAGGGTAAAAAAATTCTCAATGCCTTAAAATACAAGTGAAGCATACGGCTCTGTTTTATCCTCCCTGGAACTCAAATAGAAATTTTTAGTCGAATGCATGTCAGATGGATTATCGACTGAAATAGATATATAAAAATCGCGAAAAAATTTTCTGCCACCGTGTCAAATCGACGAGTCGGATGAAATTTGCGAGTTTAGGTATCTACTTCAAGAATTAATATCATGCCGAATGTTTGAATAAATTTATACACATATAATTTTTTAATCTCAACTTACTTAGGATGAAAATTAATAATTTTACTTTACAAATGGATTTACCCAACTAAAGGAGACTTGTCATTTTTAAATTGAAATTGTTATTATATTATCGTGGTTCTTCTAAGCTGACTGATTAATGACGAGAAGTACCTGAGAGTTACGGTTGTGGCTGTTGGATGTAGTGCAGCAGAAGTCGAAGTTTTCCGGTTTAGCTTGTTATTGATTGACAAAAAATTTACGAAGAAACTATTTTCTCATATTTTTGTTTGAAATACTACCATTTGAATGTGAAATGATTGCAATTTTAATTGGTTGTGTGGGCAGTTTTCAATCTTGGAATTTTATGACACTAATCTGTGTGGTGATTTATTCTCGACGCATTTGTCTTGTGCACTTCCCTTTCATTAATTATTATTTGTTGATTCATAGTATGTAAAATTTACATCAATATCATAGTCTTTATTGCTACAAAAATGCTCGTTCAATTATATTCTTCGTTAAATATGACTTCATTTTGTCCACATAATCAACCAACACCACGCAGAAACATGATCTGTTGAGGCAACTCTTGTCTAGGCTTCCCCTGTGCTAGCTTTAACTTCGGTGGTGTTAATCTCTGTACATTTTTGCCTGTTGACGTTTACAAATTATTTGTATATCGCGCAAATATATAAATTGCCGCTAACGGCATCGTTAATGCTCCAAGGATTTGTCATAATTTGCTATGAAGAAGAATAAACAATGATAAACAATGAAGAAAAATATAATATAAATGATATCATTCATCTTCCTGAACGAATGAACTCAAAATTCGTCTCTTTATTCGATTAAAACATCGCTAAATGATCACTGATGAAATTTATTCGATTCAAACACTTAATGCTGCGGACTCGATTGTGAAAGCCATTGTCCTCATAAGTTATTTGGTCCGTCGCTATCACAAGTTCTAAAAAAAATATTGGAAAAGCAACTAATGGTCCAGAAAAAGCGCGTCCCATTCACTAGACGTACGTCACTAATTCAATATTTTCCTCTTAGTTAAACTACAAATATCATAAATAATAAGTCTTAATATAACGAATTTATTACAGAATTGGATTTTGAAACAAGCAGTTTATGCAAAAAACAGCACTGCTGAAACATTTTCAAGTATCACAATTTTTTTTAATTATTTATTTAATACCTCATATGTATTTACTAATAAAATTGTTTTCAACGGGCTTGCAAAACTTGGTAGTTATCCGCTTTCTACAAACACAAATAATAGTTGCTCGTCATGCAGATACCAAATTTTTATTGAAAATTATACATTTGTTTGGAAAATAAAAGATCAAAATTATGAAATATATTTATAAAGTTATCGCAATATTTCCCGTCTATTGCCGACAGACCATTTTGAGATTTAATCAATACTTGTGTTACGAATCAGCAAAGAGGCAATTCAAATAATAATATAGATCAAAACTGACCTTCATTAATTTATTTGGCTGTTAAATACATAGCCAACGCCCACTACTCTCATAGAGACGATAGGAATGTTAATCGGTGGAGTACTCAAATAATGGTTTACGAACCCGTAGATTTTCCGCCAAGTGTATTGTTTCGTTCTTAAAATTAAATTTGTCATTATCGTGATTGTTAGAGAAGTCCTATAATACCCTTAATAATTTTGAACTTTGCCCTTTACTAATCTTGTACTATAGGGATCCAAGTTCCGCACATAATGCACAAAATATCAATGGGTGATGGTATTGTTATTTTGTATAACTATGCCAGTTCTTAACAGTTAAAACAATTATTTTGCACATTCATGAAATATTTTCGCTTTGAAAAATATAGAAAGTTCAAAAGAAACGTTTCGTTTTTGTTCAAAATGTTTCCAAACAAATATGATTTCATTCTGTTCCAACTTGGAGTTCTAAATATATTATATTATCAACACAGTAAACACTCTGTAATCATATCAATCGCACGAAAAAAGCATCAAATTTATTTCAAGCACATAGGAGAACTTTAATGTATAACAAAAATTATGTGATTATGCGTGGTAATCTTAATTTATTAGCGGAGTGCTTCAAAAGACGGACATATGTGCAGCAGCACCACGTTGAGACTCGTGTATGTTGAAATCTTCGTGTACAAAAAAAAAAAAAACGCAGTTTAAAAGTGTCAAATGAGAAGATAAATAACAACTTCGTGTAGTCCTTGCGAACCTGCATCGCTGTAGTTAAAGAATCACAAAACAAGTATTCAAGTCGATCTAATTGAGCTCAGATCTTCTTTCATGACCGAACTGAAATAATCAAAACAGGCCACGTATTTTTAAACGCAGTTCATTGGATATAAATGCAACGATTAGAAGAAAAATTCTAAAGACAATTAATTTGTCCGCATAAACTCTTCCTCATTTTATCCACTTTTCTCGTTAAAAAATATTTGAATTACCAACCCATCTCCTATTTAATGGGAATTTAAGCTTGTAATTTTAAGTTGAGGACTGCGATATTGAATTTCTTAATTAAACCTAAGTAAAAGTGGTTCAGAAAGCCGTTTATATATTGTAAATTTTTATATTTTCGCCTATCCATAGGAGTAGCCCGTTGCAAAATTTCAAAACCAAGGTATGAGGAAGAACATGCAGAAGATTTAATACTGTGAGACGTACAGCGAAAAAAAATCATTCATTACTCCAAGTTCACGTACGTCTAGAAAATTGTTTGAATGCTTGACTGCCATGGAACCGCAAGAATGACTGTATTTTGTTGGCGAAAGATTTAAATGGAGAGGCCCTGTTTGATGAGAAAACCCGAGAGCAGCAGAGCTATGCCTATTCTATAATAACTCATTTTAAAGTTCCCTACAGAGAGCAGTCGTTCCGTTCACGTTGGTCAACTCTGTTCCATTTATCACGAGCAAAGTGCGGCGCTAGGCTCGCTCCACCCTGAACACAGTCCAGCGTCGGGATCCAGCCTCTTGGAACGCTCGCATGGAGCGTCCAATGACTGCGAGACTCCGCCTCTGGAAGGAATACACTAAAGGGTTTCGGCCGAGCCCGTCTCGACCAGTTATTGTTGCAGAGTTGCTAGAGTGAGTTGGCTGAGCGTGCACTCGTGCTATCAACACCAAAAACTTGGCAGACATCCTCCTTCCACCTGAGAGCTTCCGAGAAGTTTTGCATCTTAGCTAAAATTCTGAAGTTCTTCCTTCAAAACAATGCCGCGGCCAACGAGGGAGAGCTATGGTGACCAGAAGCCACCTTATTCATACATTTCACTCACTGCAATGGCCATCTGGAACAGTCCTGAAAAGATGTGCACACTCGCTGATATTTACAAGTTCATAACAGATGGGTTTCCATACTACCGCAAGAACACCCAGCGCTGGCAGAACTCGCTGCGACACAACTTATCCTTCAACGATTGTTTTATTAAAATTCCTCGGCGTCCCGACCGACCCGGTAAAGGTGCCTACTGGACGTTGCATCCTTCAGCCATGAACATGTTTGAAAATGGGAGCTTCCTTCGACGCAGGAAAAGATTCAAAATAACTAAGCCTGAAAAAGACGCACTAGAAGCAGGACTGCAACAACTAAATGGCGGGCCAATTAATTGCATGGAAACTAATCGGTGTCCTGGAGAGACGCTGTTGAGTTCACCAGTTCCTTCGACTGCCCTTCCAACTTCACATACAAAAATAGCTTTTAATGTTGAGACTCTGGCTGCCTCTGATGCCAAGAGCCCGAAACCTCGCGTAAGTCTCCCAAGCATTTCTCCCGGACAATTTCAAATCGGTTTATCGCCCAACCTATTTTCTCCTCCGTCATTGCAGCATCGACCAATATTGTACTCACCTTCAGAAATTTATCCTACCCCAACGTCTGTTGGATTCTATTCGTCACTATATCCACCTCCGCCTCTTCCACCTCCTCAGTTCCATCACGTGCAATCTTACTTACCGAGCCCTCCTACTTCTCTTCACCACCTGTACGCAGCTGCGATGGCTGCCACTATGTCACCGAGCTTGGCCCCTTCAATACCTTTACGCCCTACAGCTCTTCATATGCCACCGATAACATTGGCCTCTTTATCGGCTTTAGGATCGCCCTTTTCTGGCGTACCGTTCCGACCGCAAGCAATATTGTCGCGGCCGTGCTACCCTGGCATGCCGCCCAACAGCGCAGCAGCGCGCTTCCTATCGGCCAACTCGCCGCCGCACTCGCCGCCCGCTAACCTAGCAAGTCTCGCGTCTCTTATGTCTGCTCACACACGAGCTCAAGAACTCGACGAAGATGAGCAAATTCTTATTGATGACTACGAGGAAGAAGATGCTGGCCAAAAAATGGTCTCCGATATGGTTTCTAAGTTGAGAGCATCCATCGAATATGGCGATGAAGTCGACAAACGACGACTAAACAAGACCATCACGCCACCTCTTTCAGACGTCGCCGACATCACCGAGCCTGAGAGTCGACCAGCTAAAGGCGAAGTTCTCGCTTCAACATCACCAACGGCTCGATCAGTTTGACGCTAAACTGAATTACGCAGCCGAGAGAATCTTGTTTGCTCTTACAAAAGCTATGAGGGCCATCATTTGTGCCAATTTCGAGTATCGTGAGTTGTTTAAACTGTACATTTCGTGTATATTTGTTCGTAATTTTTAATTTTTACGATTTTTCGGACCCCATTAGCTTTGACGCCTTCATTAGCTAATATCCCACCTCGGTTACCAAAGAACTGTACAATTTTGGTATTTTTTAACAAGTACTCGAGTGGAGACTGTATTTACGTTGGAAGTATTCCCTCATTAATGTAAATGTAAAAAACAGACATAGTGGAATATTAGGAGGATGCTGATTCAATTTTGTGTCGTGTTTATTACTCGTGGGTGCTGTAGTGATTAAATATCAATTGTTACATAGCAGTAGCCCTAAAATGTTTCACGGTAGCCATTGCTGCTGCTCCTCTTCTGAATCCAAGAGCAAAAACACGAATTAACCTCTCAAAAGTATATGTTCGCATGTCAAAATGTATAATTTAATTTCATGATTACATTCCTTTATTTCTTGATTCAGCTTAGAGTTAGGCGGTCATGAATATAACAGGAATTAATAATAATTATTATCAAAGATTGCGCTTATAGGGAGCCATGATCTGCTTCGTTTTATGTATTAATGAATAATTATGTATTTTGATTTGAATGACCTCAGAGATGATTATTGATATGAATTATTTTGAGACTGCACGAGGAAATGTTTGATATTCATGTAAAATATATTCTATAAAATTTCAGTACAAAAATTCAAAGATATTCATGAATTTAAATTTTGAATTAAAGTATGTATTATTTCAAAGAAGAAAATCTCCTGATATTTTCCCGATAATATCCTGTGAAGATTTTTCCTGCCCCCATAGATTTGTCTTGAACGTACAAATATAGAAAAATATAAATACAATGAATTTAAAAATGGAATGTAATATCTTTTCACATTTTCGAAAGATTGATTTTTTAACAAATGTACCTCGTCACCAAAATTGTTCATAAAACTTGATAGCACACGCGGATCAGAAAATTTTCAATATTCTCCACTATACTCCAAGTGCATCGATACTATTATTTGAAAATAATCCATAACAAATGAACTCGTTCACCATTTACCAGTATTTTTCTAATAACCCGGAACCTAATTTTTGGGTCCTGAAATCATCCACAACTATTCATAGTGACGTGCTTAACTAAATTAATAGATTTTTCCATAATTTATTTCTAATCTACAAGTTTATTCCAAAGACCAAATTTCATAAATATTAACTAGTGTAACAAATATATAGATGGTGGTAAATTTCGATATACATTAAAATATTTTAAAATTTATTTTTTTTTGCAAACTTACAAATGCTTAATGTTCCAATCTTTAGATTTTATTTTGTTATACATTGGGATTGATCATAATGATCGAGAAATTATTTCCTGCAGTTATTTTACTGTCAAGTTGATTCATGCCAAATTTCAATTTCATGGCAATTGTAATTTTAACTAAAAATTGTGTCATTGCAATATCAGGCTGGCCGCAAAAGTAATTGCAGGATCTATCAATTTAAAATTTTCTGTTTTTTTAATTTTATATTAACACTGTTAACTAGGAGATTATCTACTGAACCTTTTGGTTTTTGCTGACATTTTTTAAGCAAAAAAGGTTTGCATTCCTGGATTTTGTTAGTTCGTATGAATATATGAAAAAATTATACATGTGCTGAAGCACATGTATAATTAATGCTCGTCATAATGTATGTGTGTCTTTGGTTTAGGCTCCACTTCATGTACTTGCTAATGAATGGTTAATATAACGGCGTTGATAAAAACTAACGAGGAAGCAAATGAATACTTGTATGAAATATTTCAGTTTACAAAGTTGTTTGAAGTAATCTTATAAAATTGCTAGACGAGTCTTCTAAAATTCTTTCATTACCAGCCTCTTGCAATAGGAAAAAAATCCCGGGTATTATGCTGAAAATGTTTAGAAGAGAAATATGTATATTACTGCTCATAGAAATCTGCTAATTCCATGGCTTGTTAAATGGAGAGGTTGTTGGGCTTTATCACGGCTCTGCATTAAGGAAACAAATTTTCAAATTAGTGTCTAAACTGCTTAAATTCGTGGTAGATGAAGAAATTTAAGGATAGGATATATAATATTATAAGCTTTATGGCTTCAATAAAAATTCCAACTTTAACACTTTTCATCTCCTGTTCCCCTAGTTGACGACAGCGTATTTATCTCAGTTGTTTAAGAATAAATTTATTGTCTCGGTTATTGTCTTTGAGAGATTATAGTTTATCTAATTATAATTTTGCAGATAGATCATTATAAACTTGCCAACTATTACCTAGAAAAATGGCCACCTACAATGGTGGAATTTATTTTGAATGCAAACTATGATTTTGTTTAAAACGCATCTTCAGTATGCGAGTCGTGAGAATTTAATCTCATAATGTAAACAACGTCTTAAACTTGCCTTGTACTACATACAGTTTGTCGGATTATTCTGCGCTTTATTTAAAAAATTCCAAAAATTCTAGCGCCAGAGGCCACAAAACAGAAAATATTTTTCAAACGAATAACCAACTATACTTTAAATTATCAGAAATGTAACCTAAGTAAAGGGATAATAATACGAGAATTTTCATGAATATTGTGATAATATATAATGAATCAGTCACTTATTTCATCTTCGCTTTTGCATTCGTGTACAGATTATCATCGCTTTTTAACTATCCGTATCTACTTCCGTAAAAAAACTGCATGACTTGAAATCATGGCTTATGGCTCTTAAATTTTAATCAGAGTTTCAAACTATTAATTCATCAATTTTCAAGTAATTAAAATATTCAAATGTCAACTTTGTCTTATTTCCAAAACAGATCTCACTTTTCTCTGAAAGTTCAACTTCAATGCTTCCCAAAAATTCTATCTCTCTTTCTACTTATCAAGGAGCCTTGTCAACTCCTCCTTTTTTCTTTGTTCATTCCTTCTAAGACATTCTTCCAATCCTGTTTCACTTTCCACCAATCAAACCATCTTTCCACTTTCCTTTTTCATCCTGGCTACTGCCACTGTGAAGTTCTTCTAATACTGCTTCACTTTCCACTAATCAAACCCTACTTCCACTTTTCCTTTTCCTCTCTGGCTATTCCCTTTTTGGCATTCTTTTAATCCCGCTTCACTTTCCGATGATCCTACAACATGAGTTTTTCAATCGAGGATCTCACCCTCGATCGCCTCCCTCCTTTCCTGCCTGTGATGGATGGACACCGCTATCAAAATTTGTCTCCGGAATTTACAGGGCAATCATCGAATTATCTGGTGAGTGTCGGTCCTTTTTAGTCCGAGGCGCTTGACACCATAATGCCTGTAGAGCATCTGTGGCTCCCGGCTATTCGTTTCTTTTTTTGCGGCTTTGCCGTAGCATTTTTTTCCTTGCTCCTTTTAAGGCTCGCGTTGTTCTTACGGACACTCGCGATTTTCGTACTCGATTTCCAGGCTGCGCACCTGAGAATATTTTACGCATTTGCTTGGCGACGAATGGAAAGAGAGTCACAATTGGCATTTTTACCAATTATTTACATGAGCATTAATTCGAGAGTTTACATCGCTATATTTTGTTCACCCTTTCTTGAATAGTAGATTTCAACGCACAAGTGCCGTTGATACGTAGTACACAACCTGAATTTTCCAGCGTTGCCTGTAAATGGGAAACTTCCCATTTACAGGCCTATGAGCCTATGCATTTTTGAAATATATTCCCATCTTTTGTCAGGAAAAATTTCTTTGTGTCCCTTGGTTAAGTGTTTTATAGCACCAGCCCAGCATTAATAGGCCAATAGTAATATTTATATTTTAACAAAGCCCACCAGGTTGATGATGTAATGTGATAAATCCCCACAAATGTACATCGATGGCCGATTTTCGGCCACAAATGTTTAACCTGTAATTAAAGCAGGCTAACTTCACAGTGCAACAGTTTGGCCACTCGCCGGCATTATAATTGCTGATATTTTTCTCATATATCTGTGACCTTTAAATTTTCGATCGTAGTCTTTAATATATTTTTAAGTCACCCTTGCCAACTTGATGCTCTTGGTAGGATATACTTTCTAAATATCCTCATCCTCGAATGTGCTTGCCCAATGAGCGATAAATATTTTGCCGCTGATAATCCACCGATAATTTCTTAGTCATAATATGGAAGCGTGGCTGAACATCATTTGTTGGTTGCGATATGCAAATTTATTCGCAAACGCAGCGGTTTAGCGATACGATGCCGGCCTCTTGCATCCATTATCACGCGGGAACCATCATATCCGCAAAATTATTATGCTGGAAGAAAATAATTTTCCGAGAAGTCGTAAAGATAAAAGAGTGTTACACAATTAATTTTCTTCTTTGTGTAGCGAACGTCAGACTTGAAGCAATTAAAGACTTTAAGAGGCTTTAAAGACTTCGTTAATTCACAGTTTTTAAGAGGTGTTCAAAAACATTGATATCGATCGTTAAGTTTTACAACATCGGAGTGACATGATATTTGAATGTTAAATTTATGTGAAGCCTAGTTTCATAATTACCACGTTCCAGTTCTAACAAGTAATATAATAACAAAAAATAATTGCAAAAGTAACAATTTAAACCGTGTTAATAAAGTCAAACGGACAATTTGATCATAAAATGTGCAGCAAAAGCTATTGCATGCATAAATTATGAATAACAACGTCTATTATTCAGAAAATTTTGGAGTAACTTTTCCTGTAAAAAATCACTCAAATGATTCAATTTTTTATATTCTAAGGATAAAAATTGACAAGAATTTTGGCTCGTCAGAAGACGGCAAGCCATTCATCATTCCCCATGTATATCTCATAAATTTTTAATTTCATTTTCTTCTCTCTCGTCACGGTAATACCGCCGACATAGTTCACAGCATAAGGATATTTGGTTCAATTTTGGTTCTATATTAGGTTCAATTTTTGGTTCAATTTGGTTCAGCAGGTTCAATTTTGGTGCTCAAACATGTACGGAATTTACATTGTCCACATTATATTTTGAACAGAAATAAAAATTTTGGTATCGAGTTGATAATAGCAGTTCATCTCGTAGTTCCCGCATTATTACCCAGAAAAATGAATATAACACGCTAAAAATTTCAAACTTTTTATTATTTTTAACAATGAAAGTACCCTAGCGTCTGAATCATACAACGAATAAAATTTTTTAGTAACCTGAAAATTTACTATATTTTCTCTTAGCAATTTTTATCAGTACAATGGTAGCCTTCAATGAACCAATATAACAAGATAACGTAAAAGTTTTCATCAACGCATAGTTAGAGCTTCAGAGACCGGGTCCAACATGAAGTCCTATTGTTGAAGAAAGCGAGCTAATCAACGAGCTTTGAATTATATACGCGTGATACTCTCGTCCTTTACACTCATGTTCCTACTCAGAAAATTAAGCTGGTCATTTTGTCTAAACATGACACACACAGTTTCTTACCCACTGCCGAACAGAGAACGGACGTAGCACTGAAACCAACTTTTGCTAAGAGAAACTGGTTCAGGATGACCCACTCAAGAGCAAAAAATGCTTCGATATGTGGACGCAGTTTCATTTATTTCTCCCAGTATATATATGGACATGACTTTGATTTCGACTCTACTGAATAATTATATTCTCAAGTAATTAATTAATTGAGATTAATTATATTTTCATCTATTGCCCTGACAACCTTAAGTAATCCAGCGAAAAGTAAGCCTGGTGTGGAGATTAAAAATGATCCCAGATTATGAAAAGGATGATTTTTTTATGATGTAATATGATATTAGGAGCTCGAGTCTTATGCCAGCTTGATTAGCATGAAAATCTGTTAAGAGAAAAACAAAATATAACCTGAGGTATTTTTCAATAAAAAATCATTTAATACATATAAAATGGATCAATATCAGGGGTAGGTCATTCGTTATTAATTTTTTCAATAACTAATTACGGTTTATATTATACATTATAATTTAATATGGGTTTTCGTTTAATTTATTTGGATATAACTATATACTGCTGATTCTGCTAAAATAAATCTATATGTTTCTCAAATAGAAAGTTTCTTCTTAGGGCGGCTGAAAACTTTGTAAATCCTGAGAGGTATTCGCAAAAATTATTAGAGATATGTAGGAACTTTTTAAAGAATTCAAATTAGAAAATTAATCTTTAAGCAGAAAGTGGACAACAATTTTCTGTTAATAGACGAAATAAGAAACGAAAAAAAATTCATATGGATAAACTTTTAAAAATGTTTAATGTTATCATCACTAGTGACGTAGAGACACCTCCATGATACGCCTGCGTGACGCTTGACCTTTATCAACATTTTAAATAGGGTGATCAGAGCTGTAGGTTTTTATGACAAAACCTTTTAAATAAATAGGTGTTTGCCACAGTGCTTAATTGGCTAAAGTGTTGGCCTTAGTGTATGCCATATACCATCAGTGTTCGCCACAATGCTTGGCTAAAGTGTTGGCCTTAGTGTATGCCATATGCCAGCAGTGTCGCCACACTGCTTGGCTTTGGTTCAGTGTAGGCTTTGGTTCAGTGTAGGCTTTGGTTCAGTGTAGGCTTTGGTTCAGGGTAGGCTTTGGTTCAGTGTAGGCTTTGGTTCAGTGTAGTCTTTGGTTCAGTGTAGTCTTTGGTTCAGTGTAGTCTTTGGTTCAGTGTATGCCAGCAGTGTCGCCACAGTGTTTGCCAGTAATGCTTGCCGGCACTGTAAGCCACAACCATTTGAGAAACAAACGATCTCAGTCTGCATCTGAAAGCAGTGACAGCTGGCACAGTATGATACCAATGATTTCAAGAGTGCTTGAAAGCCTGGACCGAGCTCAGTGTTTGTCTGCAGTGTATGATTGCAGACAGAGAACACTGTTCTGTATGGTTCTATATCAATGTTTGACAGTTATGTTCGACTGCTATGTTGTGCAGCAGTGTTACTTAGTAGCAATTGGCGGCAGATTTAGACATAAACATTTTTCAGCAGGTTGAGACTTCTTGGATAGATAAAATTGAATAGGATTCACCTATGAAATTAAAACAAAATTGGGGTTGCATGCTGGTAGAAATTAGAGGAAATATTCAGGAAGAATTCTATCTATCTTACGATGTAATAATTACACTGATTAAAACTTCAGTGTAATTTAAGTAAAAACCAGTTAGAATTAAATGCAGAAACAGAGTAAACCTATGTAAGTAAGAAAGTGTTATAGGTAATGAAAATGGTTTAAATCAGTAAAATGGTTTAAAATAAAAGTTAAGTTGTAAATAGTATACTCAAAATAAGACTTCAGTGATTTTTAAGTCGATTACAGTCCGAATTATAGTTATTTTGTGGTAATTAGGCAAGTTTATATGAGGAATTTTTTTTTATTTTTTGGGGTCATTTTCGCTGGTACAATTTTTTCTTCTATTGATATTTTGTACAGGTAAACAGAAAAAATATCTATGAGAAATATATTCATTGGTAAAATTTTCATGTGTTGATCAAATGGAAACAAATAATGTATACTCGTATTTAACGATTGTAAATTGATACTTCGTTTGACACAGCTGATTTATAAATGTGTACAGTAGTTATTATAATGCAAATGTTTGTGCAAATTGATCTATAAGCAGATAATTTTAATATAAAATCGGTGAATTTCATGTTAATTCTAGTTATATGTATGTGTGCAGGTCAACTTATTATCCCATGCTGTGTATACAATGTGTATCGTTTCTTTAAATAATTAACTATTCTCATTTCATCAGGGCGATGCTTGTTTTTCAAATTGACAATAAAGAATAAGAAACATGAATAAGCTCATTTCTTGCATATTCCTACAATTTTTGTTAATATTTGTACAGATATTAAAGCTAATCCTAACTGATTAACATCATGAAAAACTTCTGGGTGACGATGTGTTGATTGTAAAGGAAAATTTAATTGAGAAGAGACCTAGCGAACTGCGAGATAGAAACGATTACGTTTACAGAACTGGTAAGATCGCTGCTGTAGTTCAATATGTAGTTGTATGTTCAATACAACTACATATGAACATATGTAGCTACAGCTACATATGTTCAATATGTAGCTGTAGTTCACAACGTGCCTGCATCAATATAGTAATGGCTGTCTCGTGCTCAACAATCTCCTCTAACAGAAGCTAGAACATTAAAAATATTGCCAGGTTCTTAGTTGTTCCCGCGCTCCTGCCACAGTCATCGTATTGAACGTGTCGGTGATTTAATCGAAAGTTGAAACGGACAACCAATTGAAGATTTAGTCCGATCCCTCTTACCTCGTAAGCAACCCGTAAGTAATATACTCACAACTTAACTAATGTCATAATGAGTAAAGAAATATAATTGGGAATTTTGCTCAATTTGGCAACTCTAAATATTGAATGGCCGCCGATAATTCTGCCAATAACCGCCAGTAAAACACTCGTATTTTTCCTCACGGAAACTCAGGTGTTCGCGGACGAGACGCGAGCTCCGCGGCGCCGATGGATCAATGTTGAAATTACCATGGAAAGTTCAACATGGCGGCCTGCTGGGGGCAGTGTTGGTGTTGAGGTGCTGGTGTTGAGGTGCTGGTGTTGAGGTGTTGGTGTTGAGGTGCTGGTGTTGAGGTGTTGGTGTTGAGGTGCTGGTGTTGAGGTGTTGGTGTTGAGGTGTTGGTGTTGAGGTGCTGGTGTTGAGGTGTTGGTGTTGAGGTGTTGGTGTTGAGGTGAAATTAAAATTTTTTCAGAGTGTTTTAGGATTAAAATTTAAATTACTATCCTATTTACACCATGCCAGCAACTATCAATCATATTAAGCTAAAATTATATCTAAATTAGAAAATCAATGTTTTCAACATTGTAACTACGTTTCCTAAACAAAATCCAATATATGCTTTTGCGGAGTTATAATTTATTTAAATTCAGGAATATAAAAGAACAAAAGACAGCAGCGGCGATACTTAGGACAGAAATGGCGGCAGGCGAGCACAGCGTTATTGATTGAGTGATTACCTGTGTGCATGCACACAGCTCTGTGCACACACAAGCACACGACTGTATGTACGCTCCGTACAGTTGTTTGTGTACGTGTGCACACAAGGCTGTGTGTAGCTTGGTACAAGTTCTTTTGAACGTGTGTAGGCTCTGTACCAGTTCTTGTGTACGTGTTCACACAAGGCTGTGCTCGCTCTGTACAGGTTCTTGTGTAAATACACAAGCACACACAGGTGCGTTTACACGCGGTACAGAAACTTGCGTACACATTCGCATCTTAGAGTGCGTATAGGAGCGTGTGTACTGAGATAAGAGCACAGTTAGGATCACTCGGTCGTTGTGTACATGTATGAATATCTCAACTTGTTGGTAGTGATGTGTGGTGAGGGTGATGATGCCGTTACAAGGATGGTGATACAATAAGATCAATGGTGATAACGATGCTGTCGTAACACAAATAGTGGCGGTGGTCACACCCATGGTGGTGGCTGTAACACCCATGGTGTTGGTTGTAACACCGTGGTGGTGGTATAACGCACATTGTGGTGGATATAACACCCATGGTGGCGGTTGTAACACCCATGGTGCTGGTATAACACCCATGGTGGCGGTGTAACGCCCATGGTGCTGGTGTAACCCCCATGCGTGGTGGTGGTAACACCCATGGTGCTGCTTGCAACACCCATGATAGTGGTTTAACACCCATGGTGGCGATGGGAGCTGGACAACAAGCAAGCCAGCAGGTCGCCAGTTGCCACAGGTTTATGGGTGTAGGCGACCTGGCCTGGCACTCAGTTAGCTCAACGTATCCAATTGGAAATAGCACGGTTTTTTAGGCCCTTCTCTCTTCTAATGACACGCAGCAACAGAATTTATAACCTGTCATCACAACGGCAAGCAGGAGAGAAAACGCCGCCAAAACTTGGTCTTCTTCTCGTCACTTTTGCATTCGTAAGCCTGAGGAATCATTGCAGGGTACCGTTGTTCATTAGTTCGCTGAACGTTAATCTTTAGTGATTCGTAACTTGCGAGCGAAGACTAAGTGCGGTATTGCATATTAGTAATATTCGATCGATCATCGTAGTAATCTTCGAGAGACCCTCGATCTATGGTTGGAAATTAATAATAGAAAAATTGAAGTTCAATATAATGAGATCGAAAACAGTAATTTTATTACATCGTTGATATCCAGTTAATGAATTAGTAACAGGTTTCGTCCAATATAATTAAAAAGCAAAGCAAAAATGTAGATCTTGATCATGTATTTTTTTTTCAGAAACTGTAAGTCTGAAGTCTGAACACAGCACTCAGTGTCTCTCTCGCCTATCGAGTTTACTGATCGCGCAGTGAAAATGTTCTGATGTAAAAGTTCGAATTAACGGTGTTTACCACGCAACATTCAGCAAGCTTAAAAACGTCAAAAGGAAATAACTTTGCATTTGGGGAACAGTTTATGAATTTCATGCACAATTCTTCTTAATATTTATTGGATATTTCAAAACCCCAATAATTCGTGATACCGTATACCACAAAGCCTTCAAAACACAAATTAATAAATAGAATTATAATCGACTTGCATGTCTAGTAGAGGTTTATACAAGGCAAAAATGTATTCAGAAAACCAATATTTCGAAACAGATTTAGGCGATTCAAAACAACCCGTTACCGGAAATTGTTGTCTGACCTCACGGAATGTCGGATTCCAACACGTACAGGTTTTCCTTCATTAGTATGCAGTGTTCAATAATACAGCGACTTTTGACTTTACCATCACCTTAAATCTCAGTATTCGACGAACGTGTTTGCTGCTGCTGAAGACGATCACCTGGCGGGCGGCAAGTGCTTGAGCCAAACATACGACTAAACAGCCTCATCAAACAGAAAGAACATTAAGACCAGGATTTATGACGGTCTTCTAATCTCTATGATTCATATTAAGGGAAGATGAACGTCACAACTTCCATTGTAGCGTTAGCCGTGTGATCGTCCAGTGGAGACGTGTAGCGTCTGGGCGCCGTGTGATCGTCCAGTGGAGACGTGTAGCGTCTGGGCGCCGTGTGATCATCCAGCGGAGACGTGTAGCGTCTGGGCGCCGTGTGAAGTGAATGACAATAATTTATTATATTCTAATAATAATAATAATAATAATGAACGACATGCAGTTTTTGGATGGCATGTCAGTCATAACTTAATTTATGAAGCCTATGCGTGAAGAAAGTAAACAGGGACACGATGGATATATTATTTCTATAATATTTCTGAGTGAACAAGAAAATAATCAATCCCGAAGCTGGTAGATTGTTATCAACGTAATAAAAACTCGAGAGAATTGCTCATTTATATGATAAATAGGCCCCACGAGGATCAAGCAAATTACACTAAAACACACCTATTGTGTTAAAGGTTATAATGTAGGTTCTGCCAAACAAAAGAAATAGGCATTAATATCCGTGCAGACTGGTAACTTCAACAGGTTATTTCAGAGCTGTTTTCTAGCAGTGTATAGACACCAAATTTCAGCGGAGCTTGGCCAGCATAATGAGTGTAAAGCTTCGAGATAAAACGCGAGTTCATTTTGCCTGATTTTGCACGGTGCTCAGCGATAAGAAGACAGGCCAACTGATGCCCGCGCCGCGTCTAGAACGCCCATGTTCGTTTACACTCAGAGTAATGAGTGGGACTGTGTCCAAATATCAATATAATTTTTGCTCTTGCGTGGGTGGATCATTCTGCATCAGTTTGGTCCCGCAAAAGAGCGTATCAGTGCTGTTTGCAGAAAGTGAGTCAATATTTGGAGAATTTTACCCATCCGTTTTCTGAGTGTAGATATATTGTGTGTGTCCGATAAGAACTTTTTCATCTGGCGATGAATTTGATGGATTTGTGAAGGCCTTATATTAGTTTGAGACAATGTTAAAATCCAATAGTAATCAGCGAAGAAGAACGAAGCGGAAAAACTAAAGCAGTTCAGAAAGCAAAATAGATCAAGGAATTTCTAAAATTTCCAGTAAACATCTTACGTTATTTTATTATTTATTCAAAATTATAATATAAATGAAAAAGCCATTAATATTTACACGTGGCCGATGATGTTTAAAAGAATTTAACACCGCCATTATTCGTATATTAATAATGATAAATATGGCCAAATTGCGGTGTTTATTTCACTCCAATACGGGTCAACCCGACCCATTTTAGCCCGCCAAAAGCGCGTATCAACGTGTGCTACGAGCATAGACTGTGTCGCTACATGGACAATATTACCAACTCTTTTTTCTGTGCGTAGCACATCCGCGTAGTGGACTTCGGCTTTGGTTAAATTTTTTTCCAGTTGATTTAATTATATACTTAGTATGCAGCGGCGCGAAGCTTCTTGCAACAGAAGTGAACAGAGATAATAAGTGCTACATGCCTAATAGCCACACTAAGCTACTTCCTTAAGCCAGTATATTTAATGTTCACTTCAACCTGGGAGCTTCGCAGGCTCTCTAGTCACTGTTTTCCATTCAGAATCTCCACTGTTTTGGAGGGCGCTCTGGACACTTAATGTAGGTTTCTCTAAATCATGTGTACCTATGGAGACCACATTATATTATATTAAGGGACTGATTTCTGTCATCCAGTTTTACGTTGAATTTCATATCTTTTTTACATGAAAGAAGGGAAAAGCTTTCGAATGCTCAAATAAAATCGTAAGATGACTTAGAATCATTTATAAGTTCCATTACGACATAAAGCTCAGCAAAATTAATCAAACCTGACCACCCAAATTATTTTAAACTCACTTTATACTCTATGTAACTTATTATCGTAAATATGTTCAAGTAATATGAACATATTTCACAAGAAATATGAACATATATGAACATCATATCTCGAGTTAGGAATTATAGAGACATCGAGCTGGCTGTCGATGATGGCCTATTAACAATTTCATACGGCGCCCATGTGCTTCCCTTCAGCACACCCATTACACGGTGTAATGGCGGCAGGTCCCAATTACGGAACCTTATGGTTCTGTTCAACCATCAACCTAGGGCTTGATCAAGCTATTAATGAAGCCATGATACTCTAATGACCCTCACCAAGGAAGTACTTTTCTACTAAAATAATGGGCTGGAACGTATTATAAGTACACATGTGCAAGACGTGCTTCCAAATTCCTGTACTATCCAGCATTCGAACAAAACTAAACTTTAACCTATTTCAAAAGGCTAATTTTAATTCCTTGTTGCACGAATTGTTCTCAACATGAAAGAGTTTGTGCAAGGTCACGAATATATTTACTCAAGTCATAAACTTGCAGGGAAGAGAATAGCTTTAGTAAGAATTTTTATTTCTGTCCTAAATGTTTTCATTACAACGTTCCGACAATGTTGTTATCACAAGATCTCCATTAGCGCGGGATTATATGCCTAAATGTCTATGGTATAGAAATGATAATGTAGAACCACCAAATTAGTTTACAAATATATCAGGGTCTCTTTTGAACTTGGTGAAAGTGCTATACACATAAAGGTCTCTTGTGAACATAGTAAAAAAGCTATATATATCAGGGACTCTTTTGAACTTAATTAATGAGAGTGCTATACATATCAGGGTCTATTTTGAACTTAATGAGAGTACTATACATATCAGTGTCTCTTTGAATCTTTGTGGGCGTGCTGTGTATGGCAAGGTTTCGTATGAACTGATTGACTTTAAATACAAATTTCAGAATCAAGAAAAATTTGCTGCCAACTGAACGCATATATACCATGGTTGCTCTGACCATCCCATCTGAGGCAAGAAGCACTTTTTAAGTGAGCTTCAAACGTATTGTTTTCGTACCAATATATTTTAATCTAACAAACGGGGTCTTTTTTATCAATGGTATCAAATTTCATATAATGCGCTCTATTAGAGTAAAATACATTCATTATTAGACTGCTTTTTTGTTCTCTGAAGAAGCTAGGAACAGCAAAAGATTTATCCATCGTTAAGTTCCTCTATTCTATCAAACCTCTGAGCCTTTGTCAACATAACATGTGCTGCAATCACTGTATAACGAATAAGCTTATATCATGTATTTACCGGCACGTGATTTCATAACTGAAATGGCTAATGGTTCCAGAAGCAGAGCCGATACAACCACTATATGAGAATCTTTTCATTGTTTACACCGTGAAACATGCATCGGATTGTTCGCATAGCAAATACCACATACCACAAATTCTATTGTCTTTATAGTATAGACTCAGCCATCCATGTACAATTTTTATATAGACAACAATGCTAAAATACAAACATTAGGTTGCAGATACAACGGAGGAGTGTAAAGGGATAATTTCGTCAAGACCAGCTTACTTCGCTGCCGGGACTGACCGGACAAGCAAAGCAAGGCTTAACCAATCGCTAATGACAGATCAACAGCGACCGCAGTCGTTATACGCTGCCGCGGCGATCATTTAAGTCCGCCGCTCTTGGTAGAAATTCGAGCATAGAATTTCGGCCCGTGGTCTGCCGCTCTCAATTTGCCTATGACTGCTTCTTGCTGACAGATTAGTGACGAATAGTGCCATGGTTCCCTGCTGACAGATTAGTGACGAAAAGATTCAGGGTTCTTTTGCTGACCGATAAGTAACGACCTGTGATTTCAGCGTCGACTGTATCTGCAACATTAAAGGACAAATCTATGTATATACTCTATGCCTCTATTAATGTAATCATTAATAACACATGATATATATAATATAGATAGGTACTAAATACATAATATATACCCAAAAACTCTTTTAATTACTGTGAATTCCACTGAAGCAAGAGAATGTGCAACATCAACGGAGAAATCAACATCAGTTCTAGCAACACTCAAGTCAACCGATGATTATTCAAAATATAAACGATACGACGTTTATGCTGAGGTTTTCGGTTGGCCGTAAGAGATTAACAAAAAGTACTAACAGCTTTATATTTCACTGTTATTGCTGTCGACTGAAGTAATTCCGCTGCATATTCTTTTACTAAAAATAATAATCTCATTCTGAGCTTAAAAGAAATTCATTGCTATATATAGTGAAAACGTTCGTCCATTATGTCTACGTAAGTTCACTATGGTAGTATTTCTTGTCCGGAGTGATGAAATGAAATTTTTCGCCTAGTATCAAGAGCGATAATTTTCTGTCATGAAGAGTTCGCTATTTTTTGTTCGGTCTGAAGTTTGACAGTAAAGTATTCAGTTCGCACCCCACACAACTCTGCGGTCTGAACAGCAGGTTTCCTATCATTGATAAATCTACAAATTGGCTAGCATTCTTCACTATGACGGACGCAATCTACATGAGACCAGGCAAGCCTCAAAATCATAAAAGTGACTTTAATTTCAATTGATGGCTTAAATCCAGGTGGGGAGCTTACATTAATCGTTCCATCGATCCCTTGCGGAGCACGCTCTGCACCACCGTTAGTGTTAAGATTCTCATACAGTAAATCATCAACCTTCATTCACTGCTCAGAGTGTATGTGTGTGTATACATAACTTGCCTCTGAATTCCTCGGTGCAAATTGCCAGGTTCTGCGCACTCTCTGGAATTTATTGTTAACTGTCAGGTGCTCGGCAACGCTTCTGTACAAACAGACCGAGAAAAACTTGCAGCTCTGTAACAGACGAGTAAACTCGTCGTAGTATCTTATATTTTTTGTCGCTGTAATGAAGCGTTTGGATTGTTTTGAAGAGCCGACAAGGGCCGTTCGTCAGGAGTTTGAATGTCGATTTTGTGATGATAAATGCAGCATGGGAGCTGAGCTAAGGCACGAAGAAGCGAGCATTTCCTCGCCTGCTCATATGAAGTAAACAAGTTAGGGATATATTAAGGGCGAATATTAACGCACTGCATACATCTAGTAAGATTGAACGCGTAATTTCTCTTGAAAGCAATGCTGTGTACATGGCCTCAGTAAATATTGGACAGAGGCACTTTATAAGACGCACGATTCACATTAATTTGGTTCCAATGTTCCAGCCAGAGAGATTGGTCCAAGCCAGCACTTTATAAAAATGAGTAATTGCGCCATGGAATGCAAGTAAGCGCGAGCAATGTGGAGAACAAATAAGGTTTGCAAATGAGTTGCTCTTAGCATTCCTATTGCCTTGTTTTTATTTATGACTTTTTGAGGAACGTTTATAACTTGTAGATCCTTGCGATAGAGGTGAGTGGTCGTCTACACAGAGCAGCGATTGGCTTGTTAGAATAAACTCTTATGATCAGCCGTCCAAATTAAATTAAGTTCAGAGCGCTTCGACAATCTGGCGCTGTCGAAAAGAGCTCCGACTTGGCATAAATCTGTCGTTTCACCCCCTGCCCTTCACCATAACAATTTGTAGTTACAGCGATACCGACACCTTCTGTGATCAGGTAGGACCGGCCTAACCAACGTTCATGTCAAACTCAGCAAACTCGCCCTTGCACGGCAGGGGCTGATGAGCCGAACCTTGGACCGGCGCTGGACAGCGAGTTCCAGGCGCGGCGCAGCGCAGCGATCGCACCTGAAACGCACCGCCGCTCCGCTCTTTATAGCGCTTGTGACACCTTAGGCGCGAAATGTTTAAGGAAGAGCACGTAAGAGACTCGGCCGCCTGTGGAGCTCACTTGTAATTACAAGCGCAACGCCACAGCCAGCCAACAACAACACTCGTTATGGAAATTATAACGTTACGCAATCTCTAATGTCATCTGTCCATCTTGCCTAGTCTATCAGATGAGGAACAAGTGAGTGCAGGCAGCAGCCAAGTTCTCACCTTTACTTTGGCCGCCTCTTCATTAGATTTGTTAGATGAATGGCCTTTCATTAAAGGAAATAAAGAGCGGGTGCTTAGGCACACAAGCACATGAAGCTCGAGACTGGCACAATTATTGGGCAACACCTAACGTGCGCTGGGAGGTCATCCATCTTCTCTGTAGCTTTCGGTCCAGGGAGTCAGAGATTTTTCAACGTCAGCGAAATACCTTGCTGTGAAGAGCCTATTATTCATCTTATTCGGTACATTCATCCATTATGACAGATTCGTTCACTGGTGCTGCGGACTGTATGTTTCTTCCATACTAAGTCATCTATTATTTGGCGCCGAGATGAAAATGTCAAAGTACGCAATTATTATTTGAACACGAATATATAGTTCTAACGAAACTGTACGCAATGTCATCAGAATTGAGAATTTATCAGTGCTATGTTATTTTTACCCATCGCGCATGTGTTGAATTGTCGTTATTTTCACGAGTCGCGTTCTCGACAAGTCGTATGGATAATATAAAATTGAAATAGAGGAACCGAGGTAATATAACTTTCCTTTAAAATGTTGCATATTTAGCAAGCCTTTTCACTAAGCATTTCTAAAGCATTTTTCACTAAAAATGCTTGCAAATGCGTGGAAGACTATGCTGATATTTATCCTCGTTATGATTTGAGAGGGGCAATTTAAATTTTTCAGTAAGAAAAACACATTTTCTTGTTCAAAAGCGCGAATAGAAATAGTTAAGCGGTAAACTCACCAATTTTTTCTGACAAATTTTCTGTAAAATAGACTGCTAAATAATGACTGAGGGAAAAATAATGTATGAAAAAGTACTAAAAATTACGCATTTTCACATTACGGACAGTATTAGTTTGCGAATCTCATCATTCGAAAATTATAATTAATTAGCTATACAAAGTTAGAACAGATAAAATGCGTAAACAATGAACCAAAATTACTTTAAAATTTGTCTGATTAACTTTAAGGATTCACAGAACGCCTATTAATTAATCTTTTCCATTACTTCTGGCACACCGGAGTATCACAACACAAGAGCATTTTTCACGAGTCACTGCTGTG
The DNA here is from genome assembly GCF_000764305.2 of Hyalella azteca. Lineage (NCBI taxonomy): Eukaryota > Metazoa > Arthropoda > Malacostraca > Amphipoda > Hyalellidae > Hyalella > Hyalella azteca. The sequence goes on from NW_025936959.1 coordinate 735,014, forward strand.
CATTTTTTTCGTCAGTGCGAGGGCTTTCTCCGTTGCATTGAAAGTAGGCAACAATTGAGTCGTTTTTCTTGATTTAATGCAATTTTTTAGCCAAGAATGACGGTTTTAGGGATGGTCTCGCACAGCCATTGTTTGCACCAAGCTTCTTTTGTTTCATTTTTTCACTTTAAGACACGTGCAGAGCTGTAGTCTTTTTTTAGCTGAACTAGAAATTTTCCGCTTTGTGATTCATTGCGGATGTAACTGTTTCTCAATTATGAACAGTTCTACATAGTGTTGCCAGTGAATCATCCATGAATGCTAGAAATTTGTTACTCTCCACTATTGGAAGCATTTCAGTCGGTGCCATTCAAGCTTGAAACGAGAGCTTGAAGTTTGGTTGTAGAAATTACCTTAAAGTTCCGCCTTATTTTCTAGCACCACTCCTTACTAGAACCAGCTGAAGCCCTCATTGATTGAAATAATTCAACTTTATATTCTAGATTTGTTTCAAAATGATTTGGTATAAATTAGCACGAGGCATGAAGGATACGCGTTCCAATAATTTTTTTTTCGAATAGACATCATGCAAGTTTTGATGGCTTAAATTATCACCAATTTTAATTGAGTCAAAATATGTTCGCCAATTTTCAGTCGAAATATGTTCTCAATTTCACCTTATTTATAAATATGCTGTAATAATAATGTACTGGAAGAATGGTTGCATACCGGCTCTGCCAATATTACGTCAACACAAGTTTGCAGGTTTTTGGTTTAAATAAGGAAACGAAATTATCATTCAATTTTGCTATAATCATCACACTTCTGAAAATCGTTATATTTTAAATGCCTGGATCCGCGATAAGCACCTTAATAAACCCTATTATCATATTACATGTATGAGGGTGAATGTATATTGCATGCTTAAAATAAAGATATTTATTTTATATTTCATTAAAAGATTATTTAGCTGGAACAAATATTTGATAGATTGTCTATTTAGTTTAAATATATGAATGAGATAAAAAATTAATTACTATGTTTTCAGCTTTTAGAAAACTTTATTAAAATTTAACACAATATAAGTTTAAAAATTAAAATTTAACACAAAATTTAACACAAACTTTAAAATTTAACATAATAAAACAACTTTCATCGTCATTTTTGCAGATCCAGGATCGCAGCAGGCAGCGGATCTCATTTTTTACTGAGCAGCAACACTCCATCGAACGTTCATCGCGCTCGCCATATATTGCCGTACGAAGAATCTTAAATCACGCCAGGACCCTGATTACCTTTCTTTGTTTGTGAGAAAATTAGGTAAGTTTGCGTAGAAGTGAAGGCAATGTCCGTAATCTCTACATCTTCAATGCTTCGTCGTCGTCACGATCGACGCAAGGTTTCACTATCGCTCACCATCGATCGCTGCCGATAGCAACGCAGCAAAACTTCTGCGAAATATTCGAATGATCCCAAACTAAGAGCATCAGTGTTGGCCATCCTTGGTTCTTACTGAAGAATATGAAGAAAGGCTTTAGTAACTGAGGGTAAGTTTGGAATCGATGGTAACTAAGGTAAAATAAAACAAATTACAGATTGCATCGCAATGCGTTCTTGACTCGATCATGAACAAGGTTCCTCAGGCAAAAAAAAAGCATTAACACATCACTCATTTCGTTATCACAGGCCGACTACTGGGGATGAAGTAACGATATTTCTGCGGAAGAACGTGATTGCTTTTCTACGGGCATCATTAGGGTGTCGTAATTTGTCGCAAATGACGCGTGAACACGACTGGTTCCGGACTGGGATTTGAATTTTATTTTCATGTAGCTCTAAAAAAGGGAGATTCCCAGAACATATTTCGTTTTGATCAGAGGTAATCGCGGTCATGTTTCACAAAGGAAAGTTTTATGGGGAACGCCAGAATTAGGAGCTGAACCTTATGGTGATTTCGCACGAGCTCCCATGCGGAAAATGGCCGACGTTCATAAAGAAAAAATTGAAAATGACGGTCGTTGAAGACGACCTCTAAGTTTTGACGAAGTTTTGAGTGAACTTGTAACAATCCTTAGCACATTACATAGCCATAATTCACTCAAAAACATGGTGCTGCAAGTGCATGCATCACAGCCGGGGCTCATTAACCTTATTTTATGGAAATTTGAATCTCGCGGAGATTTTCATTATGTTAATATAAGCTCCTGAGTCGTTATACTGGGTTCATAACTGTGAAGATTTATTGTAATTTTGTCAATGATTGCAACTGTACACGAATATGCGGCTCTATTTCTTCTTGATTATTTTTAACTTATTATTTAAATATACTCAATATTATTGATCTTGACAATTGCCTTAATTGATGCTTGAACAAGTAATGTGTATGCGGTATTAATGAGATGAAGATAATGTTACTAGACATCCACTCGCATGCAATCGATTCTGACCGCAACCTTTCTTATCTCATTAATGTTTTTAAAACTCTATGGAAAGAATGAAATGCCTAGTAACATCGGCATTTATGTGTAAAATGTAGAGAAAAAAGTCCCTATGATTAAGATAACATAAAACTAAATTTAACGTCATTAATTAACGTTAATATAGAAACTGTGTTGCTTGGCCTCGTGTAATTCGCTCGTTCTGTAATATTAGTATTAATTTTAAAGAATAATTTGAAAATCAAGTTGAAATGTAAAGGTAGCGTAGAGTATTTTACAACATGTTAATATTATTATGATTTTGATACATTAACTTTAAATTAAATATATCGAACCTTGATTTTCACCAATGAAATTAATAATTAGATCTCTCATAATAATAATAATAATAATAATAATAATAATAATAATAATAATAATAATAATAATAATAATAATAATAATAATAATGATAATAATAATAATAATGTNGCAGCGCACGGGACCGAAGGACATTTCTGGTCCAGAATGTAGTCAGCAGCGCACGGGACCGAAGGACGTCCATATATTTATTGTTGCCTGTTACCAAGTTTTGGCTGCGAAGATACAAAATAAAAAATAGGTCATGATACCAAAGGAAATACTTGTATTATTTATTAGCACTGCTAACAAGTCCTAGAGTTTATTTCGATCTTTCTCTTTCATTCACTCAAAATAATGACAAGAATGAAATGACATAGAACACGTCGTATGAATCTTTTTCACCAAAATCTTCAAAAATCAGGCTCGAAATGAGGTCAAATTATCTAAATGGGAAATTAACTGCAACATTGATCAAGCCGCCAACAGATATGAAACTTCATAGTTTTTGAACGTTTGCACATGCATGTTCTGAAAGCTTTGCCAATTGCTTAATCCCTTTAACAGGTGCAATCAAGTTTACCTCAGAGATCAGGCAATAAAATAATAATCAGTTTACTCGATACAAGGAACAACAAAGTTTTAAAACAGTAATATTGTATATTCAGATGCAGTCCAAGAAGTATATAAGTCTCCTCCTCGAGCAAATGAATGCCAGCACCGTACCGTCCGTCTGAGATTCAGTGCTCAATTTCATGACATTAGCGACCATATCGGCGATGCGGCAACAGTTCATTGTTTTGTATCGCGGGCACGATCAGAAGCGGCCGAATGATGGCCACCGAAAACGCGCCTAAGATTTCCAATGTGGAAAGTTTGCCGTCGAATAGCAAAGGAACGAGGAGTGTGAAATCGAGGTGTCGTTGATTGCAGATTGGCAGCAAGATAAGAGAAGTTACGGTCGAACGTGTTGAAGATGTGTTGATACAAGCGTCCAAAGTGTAACGCCGTGACCTAATGCATGCGATGGTGTTACAGATGTCGGAGAAGGCGGGACTAGCCTGCAAGATATGAGCCTGTAAGTGGAAAAGATCGTGTGGGTGATTCGCTCAAGGGTGGAGTTTAGCGTGAAAACTCGCGAATTAGTAGAAGCGATGGTGTGGTAGATACGAACTGAAGTGTGGTAGATACGACCGATGTGGGGTAGAGGAGCGATACCGGACCACGAGAAGCTCTATGGTTGTGGGAACTGAAATGAAGATGAGAAGAACTGATGTCGGAACCTGAGGAAGAACCTCACTTCACCAGAACTTGAGAAAACTCGAGAGAAGAGCAAAGGGTTAGCGTAAATTGATTTAGATTTTTTCGGTTATAGGTCATTGAGCACAGCTTGTTAAGTCGAGGTCTCACTCGACCAGTTTTTGAAGTTGCAGAATCTTCATGTCGTATCAATGTTGATATTAGATTGTTAAACAAGTGATAAAAGTCTGTTTTTTTCGGGACATACAATATGTGGGATAAAACATCAGCACTGCTAATGGTTTCAAGAAAAGTTAGCTAGTCATCCGGGAATAATTGTGCAGCAACTCAATATAATCGGATTTATTTCATTAAAGTCAATTTGTGATTATTGTTGGCAATTGTAAGCCATTAATCGGACTCACAATAACAAATTTTGGTCATACACGACTGCATTTCCCACTACCGCACTTTTTCTTCCCTTGAAATCTTGCTTCATCCAAACGAACAGAAAAAATCGGCGGACCAATTAGGCATGAACGTCGAAAATTTATTGGAAATTAAACAACTTGTACAGCATCGCTGCGCAGATTTAGCGCTATAATCAAATGCGAAATTCTTCAACAGATTATGTATCCAAGTCTGATTATATATTTTCATGTATATATATTCATATCAAAAGATAAATCCAGGCCAGGAACGAAGCCTAACCTTATTGAAAATAACGGAGTTTAGATAATAGATTAGAGGAAGCCTTGTTTCCCGCCTTGATTGTCCAACGATGTGGGCTAACATAAACGCCTCAAAACGATAGACGACACACCATAAAGTCATTGTTTATCATCGTTAAGTGTTAAATTTTTAACTTTAATTTTGTGCATTCCATAACAAAAATATTTGCTCGTTCAGATGCAAGTTAGAGGATTTGCTTTTCTTCTTACTCACACATTCAAGATATTTGTCAATTTTTCATTATTTCCAGTTCCAGTATTTACTCAGAAATTTTTATTTAAATCAATAAATAAATCCATATAATTTTATATATGGCTTATTTCAGTCATGAATTTACTAAAGAATCTTTTTATGATTGTGTATACAATGGTCAAAAAGTATCTGATAGCGAATTATACTTAAACTTTGTGAATTTATCTTCTTTCGAGAACAGCGACGCACAATAACGGCCAAGGTGTCAATATTCCACGTAGTCTCGAGCGCATTCATCACTATTTTCATCTATTTATATACATATATATATATATATATTATATAATTATATACTATTATATAATATTATAATTTTATTATATAATATTTTATATATTATATAATATTTACTGCCCATCCTTTACCGTGAAACAACAGATCTACGATAACTTACAAATCATTACAAACGAATAAATTGCGTGCTTATCAGAATCTATACAGATTATCTACAACCCTTAAAACGGCCTCAATTTATTTACATTAAATATCGTAAATGAGAAAACAGAACTAATTTTTCGTGGAAAAACTAGTTTGAAATATTTTTACTTTGAACCTGAAAGAGTGGGATCTAATTGAAAATATTTGAAAGCTTCAAGAAAATTCAGAATATAATTCATTCAATATAAAAAACTTAACAATCATTAGCGTTGGCTTCGTTTCACGAGCATTTTATTACATACGATAGAGGTTTTAGTTACTTTCAGTTAGTTCAGAAATATTTTATGTTGTACACGAACGCCTGATCTGAATACGAGACACGAACGTATGATCAGAATACGGGACGCGAATGTTGATCATTATACGGGACACGAACGTATGATCAGAATACGGGACACGAACTATGCTCACAATACGGGACACGAACGACTGATCAGAATACGGGACACGAAGCTTAATCAGAATACAGTACCATCACTCGACTTCCCCGGCACCGAATGCACCACTTCCGATTGGCTCGAGGACGAGTTTAAATTCACTGAGCCGTTCGTTATTTCCCTTTGTTCTGGACTGCGTTTCACTGACCACACGACTGATTGTTCTCGTCTATTGTTGAAACTTGCGTTTGTACAATGATGGTCGGCAGGCATTGTTCATGACTGACCCGTGCCAGGACATGTACATTGTACAAAGTACACTCTTTAAATCATTCATAAAAATCATCGGCGGCCACCCAGTGGCTGACATTTTTAATTAGGGAGCTATCACAGATATTGGATAGAGGCATAATTTTCATCAAATTAAGTATAATCCTAAAAACTTTTATTTTTTCATGAATTATTTGTATGATTTTAATGACTGTTGGAGTTTCCACGGCTTTTGCAGCATCCGCAACGGTCGTTTGGAAGTTTGATATTTATGAACATTGCAATTGGGAATTGTTTGAGATTTATCACGCGATCGATTAAGTAGAATGGATCATAATAGGTCTGCGTTCCAACATAAATGATATAAATGAATCTGTACAAATTCTTTTACATGATACTATTTAATTTTTTTTTTAAATACCGCATTTTCAACAATTTCAAATGCCAAATTATCAAAGATTTCAATGCAAGTGGTCATATTTATGGTCCAGTTTTTAACGTGAGTTGTCCTGAGGTGGCGAAGCATCATTTGCCGCTAATTTTAAAATTGCCTCAATTTCAAGTACAGCAAAAGAGACAGGAAGTGATCGGGGCTTGTATATAGCCTTTAGTTAGCGCGCCGCTGCTCCATATATCTTGATCTTTTAAGTAAATAAATGGCACCGTGGACATACTGGGTGATAATTTGTGCCGAAATAAGTTAGTTAAAGATATCCGGTCGAGGTAATAGTTTAGAAAAGTCGTGTGCCGAAATAGTTGGTTGTAAACTGCACTCTTTTAACATTTATTTTTTTGATACTGACGTGTTTTATTATTGAAAAAATAATCCAAAAATCATTTACGGATTTAACCTTGAAAACTAAGATCGCTCTCTATGTATATGATGCAAGAGAAGTAAACTCTTGAAAATGTCCAGCTTATCCACCACTGATCAAATTACCAAACGATGTTTTTTCCTTCGTTCAGCTGCTAATGCTTCTTTGTTGTGTGGTCGGTGGAAATGCAGCCATTATTTTCAATACAAAAGACTTGGATAAGGAAATTAATATTGGAATTATTGTGAGGCTGTCACACCTGCCAGACTTGAGCGCCGATGTCGTCAGTTTTTCTATGTGCGTTTAAGTGACAGCCGCTCCTCGAAAATTATTACTTGGGAATGTTTTCAGTTTCTTAATTAATAACTTCATACTCGAGACAATAGATGATATAAAACAAAATCTTTGGAGATTATCCTTAAATACATTTCATTTTCCATCAATGGGATGGGAGCCTCAATATAAATTTGGTATTATAAATTAGTTACGAAAATTAACAGAACTAATATTTAATTAAAATGATATAGAAAACCTTTCCTTCACAAACCCTTAAACATTAGGTCTTGGCCACTTATGTCACCTAAAATTTAACGTTCATGAAGTTTTTTATGCGTATTAAATTTTAACCTGCATTAGTGCTTGCTTTTTTATTTAAAAAACTTCATTCTTATTACAGTCTGGTGATAAGAAGCAATTGATTTAGACCATGGGGCATTATTATATTGAAGTAACGAGATGGATCCATTAAATTCTAATCTGGATACGATATCTTATTTTTCAAGTGTAATCCCGAGGCTTAGCAAAACGGAGGTTCCATTACAAAATTAATGCCAATATTTTAAAATTTAAATTCACTATACAATCCAAAGTTATATTAAATGTTTAATTGCAGTTCTATTCTCAGAAATAGTTTGTAAAATATTTAGGAGCTTTTTATTCATAGTGCAAAACTTGCGGAAACTAGTTATTGTAATCTGTAAGCAGCGTATAATATATTGTGTACCGATGTTAAAATTTCAATACATCACAATCGATCGGCCAAGTGGAATACAAATCACGGTTTGCAATTTTTTATCTTGCCAGGTATCAATGAATAATATCACAATGGCTCGCGAAAAAATTTTACGTCATTGAAAACAATACGCTGAATTGTAAAAGAATTACACCGGAAACACTTCATCCAGGACCCCATGCAAGGTAATTTAAAAAGGTATTAATTTACGGCAAACAGAGCAACATTTCTTCTGAAAATTTCCGTCTCGCTAACAAGCGGACAGCTGCATGTTCCATGTACGTATTCGTACAGTCTACAAAAATTTTTAATTACGTTTTTTACTGAAAGTTTAGCTGTCAATTTTTAACTTATATACGATCATGTTATCATGAATAGCACGAGAAAAAAGAAGCTGCTACATTTGTTACGTTTTAATGAACTCCTCTACACCATAAGCCGCTCAAATTGTCATTTCATCGTAAATCTATCTGCTAATGATTGTGAATATTTACAAAAATCCTATAAATATGAGATCAGAAATTGGGCGTACATTTTCTAGTCTCCTCAGACCAACCGTGTGCTTCCTATGTGCTTTCCTTAATTTATTCAGACACGTTGAAACCAAATTTTTGTGCGTGTTAAAATTATAACGTTATGAACAAATGAAGACAATTATTTAAGTAGTCAGCATGCAGTAACTTAGTAAGTAGTAAGTAGCACGCGTACGTCAGCATGCAGTAACCATTGCGTGCGGTCTTTGAAAAGCTTAAAAAAATCGCAAACGGCCTGCAGTAGCGCCGGCACAGGCCGTATTTCCGTGCGTGTTGTCAATGATACGCTGGCGATATGCGCGACCGTGTGCAGTATATAAGAGCAAGATTGTTCGGTACGCTGTCCTGTAAAAACCATCCACGCACCAGACACAGCCCATGTTCGGCATTTGCGTGGCCACCGATAATGTGGCCATAAATCAGATGAGGGATCAAGCGAGCGCATTTTAAACAAGCCCTAATAAAGTGTATCTGTCACAAGGGACAGTCCTGCAGTCACGGATGCGACCGCTGAGATATGAGGAATGCGCGCTACGTTATGAGCTGTGCAAAATTGGGACCGGGACCGCGCTGCTCGCTCAATAAGAATCACATGACGCGGTCCACATAAGGCCGACAATGACGTGGTGTGTGTAGGAAGCTTCGTTTTCTGTAAACATGTCAAGGAACGGCGACGGGGGGTTCGTTGATAACCACTGATAATGAGTATTTGATCTTTATAGAGTTTCAAATAAATATAATTACTTATTTAAAACTGAAATAATCAAAGTAGACCAAGCGCGGGTATTGGGTTTGATTGTTTTGAAATTTGTTCCCTGTTGAGTTTTAATATTGTTCACCAAAAATACAACATCACGTATATGATATTTAAATTAATAACTCAGAATGCAGAGAGCTACAAACAAGTTTGATGGCTTTTTCTTACTTGCATAACTTTTCTTGAAAAGTGTATATGTATTGTGCTTCGGTTTCATGATGGCCACCATTTCTCACGCTAGGTCATGAATAATTAATGTTTCACCATATTAGTTGGTTATCTGATATCACTTGGAAAAATTAGATCCTCAAATTTCACGCAAGAAATAACACAGGTTATTGTTGCAAAATTTTACTCAATTTTATCTGCTAAAATGATCATGAATATTTAACGGCACGGGCTTGAGGAACAGTATTGTGATCTAGGATCTATGAGGAACTAATTGAATTTCTAAAAGAAAGAACAGCGGGACATCGATTGATATTCACGAGAAGTGCTCTCAATGAAGCGAGGAACAAGGCAATTGATTCGCTCAATTAGTAACGCTTGTTTCGTGGAGATGTAAGTGAATGCAATGAAATATTTCACGTCAACGCAAAGTACGAGTAAACGAAATAACTAATAATTAAAACTTTGTTGTGAGTAATAAGTAAAATTTTTAAATTTCCTTTCCTGAAATATGATTCAAATTTGATAATTAAGCCCTCATTAACATGCTCAAAATTTCGTTACGGCCCTGAATTATAGACAAAATTTAATATAATTATATAGATTGTTAAAAACTATATCTCTCAACTTTGTGTGACGAATCGTATATCAAGGCGTTCAATATATCGCCACGTCATCGTTAAAATATATTAAGGCCTATATTTTAATAGTCATGATATAATATACAAGAACGTGCAATTTTCATAAGGCTTGTCTTGTGTAAAAGTTTGTAACAAAGAAATGACAGAAAACTTTTATGACAGGAAACTGAACCGAAATGACAGAACACTTTTCTCTGTAAAACACCATTTCATAGAAATTATCTATTATAACACTGGTCATTCTCAACCTGAAATCTAAAATCAAAGTTAATTTTAATGACAGATTCTGCTCATATAATATTAGATCGATCCGAAAGTCTCAAAATATCTAATCAACAGAACAATTATCAGAACATCTGTTCGTTAATTATTTCACTTCGCTAATACAGTATATATAGGAATGCGAATAGCTAGCGTAAATAAAATGTAGTGCAGAATTTCACTGGCAGTTTTTACTTCTTTTCGTAACAGCAAAAGAAGTTACAACCACACCGAGTTTTTTTAGTGGCACACACCGTCCAAATCAGCGTTAATTGCATATTTCATTCCTTTTCTATCGTCTGCAGTTAAAATAATAAGATAATTCCTACCTTATAGTATAATTCCTAGCATCCTGTAACTTACACCTCCGAGTTTTCAAAATCGATTGTTATCTCCGTTTTAGAATAGCGCATCGGTCTGGTGTGTGGGAGGCAAATCATTTTTTAGGAGGTTGTTGATGATGTAATGCATGAGGGGTAAATGTAACAAGGCTGTAATTGATGCCTCGCTCTACTAATGGTTTCTCGATATAGTCATTAGATGAGTGATGTCACCATATGTCGGTGCGACGCTGAACGTTATACATAAAAGGAAGGAACGGTATTTGAAAAAATGATACAATTATTTATTTCGGACGTCGGAAGGTTAATTGCCGGTAACNAGGAACGGTTTTAGAAAAAAAGACACAATTTTTTATTTTGGACGTCGGAAGGTTAATTACCGCCACTGATCGTGTAGCTGACAAGGAATTTTTAATGATAGTTTCTGTTTTAAGCAACACATTATGAAGATATTTTCAAAATTAAAATTTAAATGTTTCATCCATTAAATTTGCTAAAACGTAGCATAAAATAGCCACATACATGAAATAACCACCTAAAATGTTCTCAGTTATTGCTTTAAATTACTTACCTAGCAATAATATTTAAAATTACTCTGCTATATTACTTTAAGTTGTTCTCGGCTATTTAGAGTGAAACTGTGATTAAAAAAAATTAAAACTTCTAATAAATATTTGCTTGGCGGTACTCAATAAATTATTTTCCTTAGCACATTTTTTTCTGCGCTTGGAATAATATTTTATCAAGGAAATGCATTAAAATTATGAAAATTAATAAATAATATAAATAATACCAAGGATATGAGCGGGGAGAGAAACATGGAAATGTGGCATCATGTTTGTTATGCCCCAAACATCGGTTCGATATGCATTCAGCGGTGTTTTGAAGTTACCAGCAGCTGTAAACGAGGCATATGCTGATGAGTGATAGACTTAAACTGTTTTTTGTGCATCGCCTATGTGTAGATATAATGCCTAAATTATCGTTGCATGCGAATAGAGATTTATAAATAAAAGCGTAAGAATCAATTCCGCATCATGAATTAGTAATGACTGAAATCAGATTATTCTCTCTATCATTTCATTCTATTATCAGAAAATTTGAACCTAGAAAATGATTTCTGGAGGTTGTTAGATAATCTAAAGTTGACTGCCTGCATATCAGGCAGTAAATGTATTAATTCATTATGTACCAAAGTCGTAAAACTACGTGAAATAATCAATCTGCGGTAACTAGCTACATATAATACGATACGCTTAACTTAATAATTTTGATGGACTGAACAACGTTTGCTTCAGCCGCTTTATTTTACGTGTTCCCGCATTATTTTACGCATGGTGTTTCCGTGTCATAGTTTTGAGTAGCAATGACAGTTTTGTGCTAACATAATCGTTGAAAATTGTCGGAAAATTCAAAAACCTCATGATAGTTCGTGGCTAGAAGACACCTTGAAAATATCATTGTTTTTGGATAGATATTTGTCTCGTCTCACAATTATTTCAAAATTTAAACTTTAAATCTTTAATAATATTGCCTCAGGCTTGGTAGATGAGTTTTAATATTTCCGATGTTTTTTAAAAAATTAAAATCTAAATGAGGAATATATAACGTTTCGGTGAGAAATATATATGACGTTGGAAAAGCGAAACACATCATCGGACATCTCGACAATTGCTGCAACAGCGCTATCAGTCTTCGGAATTATGCGTATGCAGGATACCCTATCATTTTCAGCAATAACATCATAACAATAAACATTGTTTTGTCGAGGTGATGATTGCCGTACAGAAGAAGAAGTATGACGCCAAGAACATGTAGTTGAGATGTCCAACATGACTTGCACTCACTCAACATGGCGCACTCACTAACTGCTTCCTCTGCTCACGCCTACTGCGACTGCTCACGAAATGAGCGAGTCTAGGTAATTAGGCTGCTGCTAATGTTGATGTAAAAAGCAATATTGATGTTGTCTATGATTACATGAGCATAACGATTATTCAAAGTCATTTGCAGGTCTACAATAGGAATTATCTATCACATGACTTGGTCGACTAGTGAAGCTTGATCGTCAAGTGTAACGCAAGAGACTCAACATCCTTTTGTCACGCGATGAGGCTAGCCTGTGATAGTGTCGATTTTATCGTTTTTTCTAAATAACATGGAACACATAGACTCTTTAATGATTATATAGAACGAAATAAAATATTATAAATATTGTCTTTACTCATTATTTGTGTTACGTTGATACCCTTACTGTTTGGAAGATAAATGATGTTACATTATATGCGAGTATATAATTGAATAACAACTGTATAAATCAGTCTCCGGTGCGTTAAGGCCTCTAGAGTTTTATGTACCATGCCCGAATATCTGTAAATAAAGCCATATCTGACATTTAAGAAGCGTTTAGAAGGCGCTACACGAAATACATTTATCTTCGCAGCTACCACTGACGCCGATTATCAGCTTGCAAATGCGATCGCTGTTCTAATCTTGCGCTACAACGTGCTGTTACTATCTATGAAAATTATATATTAATTCCAACAAGCAAATAAATTACCCGAATATCAAATATCTATTATATGTTGGCTGTGGTCAGATGATGCGTAAACTTAGGCCGACGGCCGACACGAGAAGTTTCGTTTCTTCTACCGTTGCGACCGAGATGAGAGAATGGGAATATTATGAGCCTAGCAGGTGATTGATGCATCACAAGGTGTCGGTTCTGGCAAATTAGGAGAGGTAATGGTAATCTGAGCAACGCCGCCCTTCAATAACATTTACCTGCGATGAGACGGAGTTCAGCTTCCGGCCGTCCGTGTTGTACTAAGGATACATCATGCATGGTAATGTAAAGTTATTCTTACGCTACGTAAAAGAATACAATTCATCCACAACATCTTTCTAGCTCGGTGGAAATACCAGTAAAGCGCAGGCTAGAAGCTTGAACTTGGAAATTACTATCAAACTGCCTAAATAAAACCAGCTAATCTAGATTAACACAATTTTTTAAACTTGTCAACTTCTAATGAAATTATTTTAAATTAACAAATTGGTAACAATTGGAAGTCATTATCTAATTAATGCTTTTAATACAAGATTCACACATTGAATGATGGCAATGCATTTGAGCATATAATTACTAGAATATAAGTTTAATCTATTAAAAAACACATTCACATAATTTTCCGCCGGATTATTAACAAACGGTGAAATATTTATTTACATAAATCAATCAGATCTCTAAATTTCCAGCATAAATTTTTAAAAATATCTTACACAATTCTAATATTTAATTCGACCATTTCAACGCTATTATAAAAAGTCCGAATCAAATCTTAACAGACAGAAGTATAGAAAATTTTAGCTAGTATGCCTCATAAGATCACCGCTTTTAACGGATCTTATTTCCTTTCAGTTATCGAAGCCACGATATGGCATGTAGAAGTTAATTCGTTTTCACGCCGGATGCGCGATAATATCGATATGCAAAATTGCTAAGCTTCATTTTAATAGCGTTGGGCTCCAAATCTATCTTCATATGAAAATATACATAGACAATAATTTATTCATTTACACACTGAAATGTGTATGAATCCTGGTGTAGATGAAATTTGAAATGCTAATGAGTTATATTGTTTAAATACTTCGTCGTATACAGTTTATTGACATCACGGAAGATCTCTGGGTATAAAACAATTAATCTTTTGTATATTATTTATCTTATTTGCAATGAAACGCTTTCAAAAGTGGCAGCAGCATAAAACTGAAAAAAAGTTTCGTCCTAATTAGGAATGCTACTAAAGGTGTCAAAATTCAGTTTAAGTTCACTTTAAAATTCTTTCCTCACTCTAACCAATGTAGGCTCAAAATCCTGGCATGTGGGTCGTCTTCCAAACGCCAGTAATTTTTTTTATATTGAAAAACTTTAACGAGACCTGTCGCAGAACCTATATTAGCCCCGTAAAAATAAACTACTCGTAATTGTAATAATTGGGCTACAATATGTTTTACGTACGACAGCAATCCACTTTATGTAAGTCTCAATAAGTAAATTTACAGCGTTCATTGCCTACGTGTTGCCTGCTGTCACTGTAATCAGTCTCTGTTAGGTCATTGGAAATCCGTTAGTTTTATAAAAAATTCATTTTATTCAGTGATTCTGTAACGAATGCTGGGCAGTTAAAGCAGATGTTCGAAAATCTTTTTCCTCATATATACTTTATACCTTGCCTATATATGCGAATGGCCATTACGAAGAATAATGCATTCTTATCACTTTCTTAAAATTAGATCAGTGTAAAAATTGGAGCACACTCAGAGGACTGTTCAAAAGATTTTGAATTCATTATCAATAATGAAAGAGGTAAGGAGACATTGAATAAATTAAATATGGGGTTCGGTATTTAATATAACACATTATCCACTAAATTCATTATCATTCGAACAATGGAGTCTTCATACCTCGCTGTCATCAACTACGTTATTTGATAACTAATTGCGAAATCCACTTGATTTTATGGAGGATGATACGTTTTGACTGGTGTGCGGTATCAGGCATTTTAGTATAAACATTTTCATTCAAATGACTTAAAAGAAATAAATCAGGAGTTCTTGGATATGCTGATAAAGACGAATTCAGCACGTCACCAAACTGGAAATTAATGGCATTGCGTGCAGAGGTCCCACAGATTGAGATGTAACAATACCATGTTGCTGAGGTACAGCATCTGTTTATTATCTTAAATTTCAGGTAATGAATCTGTCTTTGATTATTTGAAAAATATTTAGCAGGATCTCCGAGGAGAAGCTGCAGCACAAACTCGTTGCCCAGGCTGTGGGAACTGAAGTTTTTTCCTATTCATGAAGTTTTTTTTCCTTTTCTTATGCGGCTAGGATTTGCTATGTACTCCATGGAAATAATCATTGAGGTAGGCAGGAACCTGTTTCGTTGCTTATAAACTATGTTTATTTTAATCCTAATTTACCAGTTTTTGAAGACTGTCTAATGAAAGTGAACTTAGTGATCTTTTTTGTTCTAAATTTTCGCATTTCTCACTTTAGTTTTTATTGATGAAATCTTTTTAATGATGTGTCCGATCATCAGGCCCATAGTAGCTGGTCGTATAAAAACGTGACTATGATACGTGATGAATTCTTCGTAAGCATACAATAAAATAATATCCAATCGATTTTTAATTTATTTTCAATATATACAAAAATGCCTGCTGGCAAAATATAAATTTTCCTGTTTTTTTTTTCCTAAAATCATAATATTTTCTCGGGGTAATTCTTTTATCCTCATTGTTTTTTCAGCAGTTAAGGTTGAAACAAATTCCATCCTGGTAACGTTGTGTGGCACCTGGGCGGTATGCGTGGCCCGTTAGCTAACAGTAACAACCTTGTCCAATTTCGTTGTTATCGTCGTGATAAGCGTGTCGCGCGCTATAGCTCTACAGCGTTAAAGGTTGTAGGCGTTTTCAAAAGCTTTAGTAGCAGGCATCCTATTGTACTATCTCTGTGGGGTTATCTGTCACCATAGTTGTACACGCAACACTGTTCTATTTCAATGCCTTTGTTTCCTTTGTGTGTAGTGGAACTGAAGGTATAACCAACCAGAGACAGGCTTGCGGCCATCCCTTTGGGAGCCCGTATTCAGAGCTGCATGTATATTGATGGCCGATGTTATTTTCACTGCCAAGCTTTTGTTAACGTCGCTCAGATCGTGCAGCTGCTTCATATTTCAGCCTGGATAACACTTGACAGATTTATGCATAATTTGAGAGATGCAAAGGATGCGGCGATTGATTAGGTGTCATAAAGTTATACGACTGCATTTTGTATTCATTTGAAAATTCGCGAAGAAACGTTCAAAAATAGTCAACTGATATTACACTGGAAGAAAATCATTTTAATATTATTTCTAACCAAGATATATTGGCACTTTTTCTATTCCTTTTTAATACTGATTTTGTTAAGTAATTATAAGATTAATAGCAAATTCTGATATTCAGTCTACGAATGTGTTGGGCGGGTGTCAGAACGTGCTTGTTAAGATATGGCATAAGTCGAGGCTGTGAATCACGACATTTATTACTGCTGTTTTATGGGCCAATGATATCCGTTTAGATTGAAATTTGGACATTTATCAGTTCCTATTTGTGCTTATTAGGGGTGTCGTGATTGTAAAATGTACATAATAATAACTAAATTGCAGTTTTCCAGTCTTAATTGAACCGTAATATGTTTTTTTTTCATAAGATTTTCATTCTATACATGAAATCCTCGATAATATGGCATTGGATAAAGCTAATAAAGTGCATAACATTGTGTTTATTGGTACATGTTTCATGTTATTCTTTACTAACAAAATACCATCCTATTTAATACCAATGGTTTGCGTTGTCACAAGTGATGCTAAGTATGCTATAAGATTGTTATTTGAATCTGGTTGAAATTATTCACTGTCAGTATTGTCGGTTAAATAATTTTTCAGTAAGCATGGAATTATGATGATTTATTTGTATTTAATCCAATTGCACTTTATTTCCACTGACAACGAAAGGGTCGAGTTAAACGAAAATTATTTAGTAAAGAAATTAATGCCCGCAAACTAAAAAAATGGGATTTTTGAAATTTTTGTACGTCGATGAAACAGGCACAAAGGCGAAAATCACATTATTTAAAATTATTGCCATTTTTCAGCAATGTTTTAATTTAAAACTAATCTAGGCCAAACTATCGGCCGCTCATTGTTCGATGACAATGAACTTAAATAAAAGAGAATAACCTCTATACTTCTCATTTTCCTAGAAATAAGAGTGAATATCGGCGAGACATTCTTTAGAAATTTCGCAAGTTTATCTTAGAATTGCGCATCTATAAGTGCCGCTGGTGCTGAAACAGCGCAACAAGCGCTGAAAACCGCACAGCTGGCGCTGCAGGAGCTGAAACAGTGCACCTAGAACTGAAATTAAGCGACTCGGCAAGCATAGGAAGCAGCCCAGCTGGCGCTGAAAGCAGACCGGCTGGCGCTGAAATTAGCCCGCAGCGTTTGTTTTAACGGTGCAAAGTAAAAAAAAAGTTGAACTCGTTTTCGTTCAAATTAAAGACAACCTTCGTAATAAGTTTGCATGATATGTCAATGATAAACAAGAGGATATTTCAAGCTTTACATTGAATGTTTTTTTCTAACTACAGTGAATGAATACCTAGGATTATCCGCTCCTTGCTGTTGTATACGCATCGTTTGCCTATCGTAAAATAAAATGAGAGACCTGGATCGACTCCAATGTTTATAAGTGTTGATCAAGATGTTACCTTCTGTTTTTTAGAGTGAATTCTGATGCTTGGCAAAGCATGAAGTGCAGGATAACACACCGGAGGCAGTTGTACACACATCTATCCTGTTATCACACTCGCCGCTGTCACGGCAGTTCTGATGGATCACCGCCAATGATAATTGTACGCAACCCGCCAACGGAAGACGCAAATTTTTTCCGGGGCTCTTTTACCTATTGGAAATTCAGGTAGGCTTATCGGTGTACATGGGTATCTAGAGATCTTATTATAAACTTGTCTTATTAAATACAATAAATTGTGAGTATTAGTTAATTTCCTTCAATAATGGTTACGTACATAAGTTTGAAACTATGATATTGGAGGTTAATAAAAACACGTTTAACACAACTTGGTTATATTTTTAAAACTTCAACACAACTTGGTCCTAAAAAAAATTATGTATCAATGGCAGCTTTCCTACAGACTGGAATCAGAATTCGATTTAATTAGGAAACAAGTTGCATCATAACGGTGAATGTGCTTAGGCATTACAATAAGTTATATTGGTTAAATTACGTGGTAAATTTTAGAACATAATTATTGTTTTATCTTTTATTTTGAATTGATTTGTTAATTAAAATTATTATTCCCAAACATCTAACATTCTTGTTCATCAAGACGCAATTTAACATTTAATTAATAATTTAACGATACGTGAAACAATAATCAAATTCGTGAAATTAATATATAAAAGTTTCAAGTTGATATTATTTATTTTTAAGAACTGCCTCAAAAATGGTCTTTAAACGGATTTTTTCTAGTTGGGACTTGTCTTTGACTGCTGAGATGTAAATATTTTTAGTGAAAGGTCAAGTCAAAAATATCAATTGAAGTCTTCCTTGTCTAATAAACTCTGTGGTTATAAGGTAGCCTGATTAAATAAAAATTTCTTTTAATTCTCACTTCTAATAATCTTTCGCGAATCATGCAATTTGGTTAGTAATAAAATAATACAATTCACATATAAATACCTGCAAATAAATTTTAAAAAATATCTTTCTTTAAATAAGTTACTCAGTTCAATGCTTTCAAGTGCAATCAAGAAAAATAACTTCTAATAATCTTTGGCGAATCACGAAATTTAGTTAGTAATAAAATAATACAATTCACATATAAATACCTGCAAATAAATTTTAAAAATAACTCTCTCTAAATAAATAAGTTACTCTGTTCAATGCTTTCTAGTGCAATCAAGAAAAATCACTTCTAATAATCTTTGGCGAATCATGCAATTTAGTTAGTAATAAAATAATACAATACAAATATGAGTCCCTGCAAATAAATTTTAAAAATAACTCTCTTTAAATAAATAAGTTACTCTGTTCAATGCTTTCCAGTGCAATCAAGAAAAATTTAAGGGTCACATTGTCCAAATCATGACTTACTTAATGAACCTACAGCACGAGCAGGGAGCGGACGGTTCTATTGCCATTCTGGGTAGGATGACTCACACAAGGACAAAAATACATTACAATTTGGACAAAGTCCCACTCAATTCTTTGAGGGTATGTTTCTTAACTATACCCAAGCTAAGTAAATTTGTTAGAATCGCTAAGAATAAGAACAATAATTCGTTGACTGCAGTACAATTCCACCGGTGGTAGTATAAAAAAATATAACTCAGTACTCACTGCAGTGAGTGACAGAGAGCGCATTTTCTCGTCGACGAAAACGTGAAATCACGGACGGACGGACAGGCATGAGTGCTGAGGCATGATTTCTAGGGCATGAGTGCTGAGGTATGAGTGCTGAGGCATCGTTGCTGAGGCATGAGTGCTGAGGCATCGATGCTGAGGTATCAATGCTGAGGCATGAGTGCTGAGGCATGAGTGCTGTGGCATGAGTGCTGAGGCATGAGTGCTGTGGCATGAGTGCTGAGGCACGAGTGCTGTGGCATGAGTGCTGAGGCACGAGTGCTGAGGCATGAGTGCTGAGGCATGAGTGCTGAGGTATAATGATGATTAACTCTAGTAGCGGATCATTAGGACGGCAATCACCGATTGGCGCGCTTCATTACACAAATGTTCTCTTCTGTCGCCCTACGGCTTCTGGGCACCTCGCGTGCAGCTAAGCAATGTAGAGGTGAACTTGATAACGCCTTATCACCAGCACCAGACTCTAGCTCTCAATTAATTATCAATAAAACCTGCTTAATATATCACAGTGTTTGCTAAGCAGCTATAGATGATAACTTGATTTTACTCTAGAAAAACTTCATCCGGGAGCGGCTTTTATTTGAATTCAATAGGTATAGGGTATAAATTATGTCAGAGTTACTTAATTATTTAAGTTAAGTTTGTTACAAGTTAGTGTAAATCTGCCTTCAATACATGTTCAAATATTACTTTTTCATTTCTAGTTTCTACGTTATTAATTCGGAATTTATAACTGGTGTAATTTTTTTAAATTTAAAAAATCGTGCATGTCAGTAAACATGATAGTTTAGCGACCTCGCATTAAAAATAAAAACCTGTATCGCCATTGTACATAATTGTTACTGTGACACCAGTTCAATGCACAAGACCGGCTTGCGGCATTTAAATGAGAATCTCATGCAAATTTACAGTGCAGACATTGCAAGAATCGATTTCAGAGGGTGCACACGATTTTTACCATTGAGAATTACGCACGCGCGGTGTCTGTGAGCTGCAGTGCACATTAAAACCTTCGCTGCCGCTGCCAAGTATAACGAATGCTGGTTGAACTGAGCATGGCTCCTAAGTTCAACCCTTACTCTCAATGGCTTTTAAGTTTTACCCTTTACTGTCCATGTCTCCCTAGTTCAACCCTTTACTGTCAATGTATTTTAAGGCCAAACCTTTACCGTCAATGGCTTCTAAGGTAAACCCTTTCCTGTCACTGGCTTTTAAGTTTAATCATTTACTGTCAATGGCTCCTTAGGTCAATTAAAATCTTTGTTGTTCGTGGCTCCTATAAGGTCAACCTTTTCCTGTTCATAGTTCCTAAGGTCAACCCTTTAATGCCTATGGCGCCTAAAGTCAACCCTTTACTGTTTACTGCTCCTAAGGTTAACCCTTTACTGTTCACTGCTGCTAAGGTTAACCAGGTAGAACAGGTTATCAGTAAATTTGCACACGCACATTTAAGTGATTTTCCCTCATTCTCAAATACCATTTGCTGCATAGTGAGTTTTTAAGCGTAAAAGGTACGTAAAATTTTACACCACAATACTGAATGTTGTTCAGCGTCAGCTAGCAATTAGCCGCCGATAACCCAGCCATGTTTCCGAGTCGTGTACCGCGGTGCAGTTGTGCGTCGCAGATCATTTATAGAAGCTATTAAACAATGACAAGCGTTCACTTGATGCTCGTTAGACAATGACAAGCGCGTCCCCGGGCACACGTGACTTCACGGCCAATTTGTCGCACAGTTTCATACGGCGCAGGATATGTTACGGCAGATGCCGGCCAGTTATGACGTCACAGAAATACTTTCGTTCTCATCAGGGTTGTACACATTGTCAGTCTTCTGATTTTCATTTAGAAAAGTGAGAAATATCCAAGTATTTGCTCCTAAGTGGGTCATTCGGACCAGTTTGGCCAGTTAAAAGGGCGCATCAGTGTTAAGGTGCAAAAAGTGTGGCATCATTAGGACACTATGACACATTCCTCTACCTGAGTGTTTGTCTTCACAGGCTTATCATGAACAATGTAAGTTGCACTTATATTGGCATCACAATTTAACTGGACGTAGATGGATAATTCATGACACGTCCAAAAATGAATGCTAAAATGCGTCAGACAACTAAAATTCATGTCTCCTTGCACCAACATTAATGCCATATATTCTCGGTCATTCTACTTATCTTGAAGCGTTGAACATTCGTATAACGAACAACCTTGCATATAACATGCAAAGTGATGTAATCTTCCTGTGTCAGGATTTTAAAGTTATACCTCATATAAGATCTAATTTTGAAATTAATTTTCATAACTTAATAACTAAATTCATAATAAAATAACTTAAATAACTTAATTCATTTAAAGAATCGGCGACAGGCCACATCAGGCCTACACTTCAGCGCCGAGATCAATATGTTATAACCAGTGATAAATTTTTTATTTGATTTGAAAAGTTTGAATTACTATTTTAGGCAATTAGCATGTTTAATTATATTGAAAATTAGAAGAATCTAGTCGTCAATTCATTGAAATTTAATCTTTAACCGAGTAACTTTGTTCCAAATGTTATCCTTGGTGTGTAATTAATTGTAGTTGTTGCAACAAAACATATCGTATGAAATGTTTACAAACAAATGGCAATTGAAAAACCTGAATTCAAAGACTCATATTGAAATTAAACGTAAACTGTCGAAATGTTATTGATTTACAAGTAAATCAGCCGTATTTCTGTTTAAGTATTTACACAAAAGTCGTTCCTATGCGTGTATTATTATTGTTTTGACAGATTTTTCCACACCAATGACACCGACCGATTTGAAGAATCTTACTTCATTTACATTTGCGCTCAATATACTTAATATACAACTAAGAATTTATAATTATTTGGGTGCAAAGAAATTATGACAGGCCAGGTGATTCGTCCCCAATAAATTTATGTTTTTATTTAATCAATAATTTCACCCGATTTTAGGTTGAGATAAGTGAACTCGACGTTCATTGTAAATCATTCCTTCATACCTGTGTAAGCTTTGAATCTCTTAAGAAGAATACGATGTTCGACAGATTTTGTTTCTTTATTGAATTTATTACTATTGAACAGATGTCAAAAGAATAAAAGTTCTTGATGTTACATCATGAGTTCGATTAATAGAACCTTAACGATTACAATTTTCTTTATGATGATGTTTCTAAATACAGAGAGCACCTATCACCCTCGTTATATTTAACTTACCGTGTCTAGGGTTCTATATGTCTAGGGTTCTATATTACCGTGTCTAGGGATAACCCGCTACTATAAAAGTATAATTATATTTATAAGGATCATATTATAAGTTGTTATGCTTCCGAGAAAACTTTCAGCAACTTGTAAATTTCGAAATACTATCAAATTTTGGGAGTCATTCATAACGACATCTGAAGTAAGTTCATCACATGGTTTTAGTTTACCTGTGATGTTTACATGTAAACACGCCTTTGCTTTTCATTATCGGTCATATATCGATTGCATGCCATCGTGCTGGCAGCAAACATCACATGTTACTTGCGTCGTGCAAGTAAAAAACAAAGCGTGTCTACCACTTCAGACATATAATACAACAGACATGGCCGCCATAATCGTGCCTGATAAAGCCAACTCCTTCACACCTAAACGCTCGATAATATCACAGCAAATTATTTATCCACACCGCAACGATCCTATTTACCAGCTCGTAATCTTAAGAGATCCAGAAACGACCACGAGACATCGGCTCGAGTATGGGGGAAAACAGCCATGAATGCAATGGCGCGATAAGAAGACCGCGAGATTTGTTGTGAAACAAAGGATTTTTGAGCAGGTGTTAGCTACGTCTTCCTATTAAGGACAAATAAAATAATTTGAATTCTATGTTTTTGAAATCTCCTACATTGTGCATTTTCAAATGAAGCAAAATCAAACGAAATTATATCAATTTTTGTTGATGTTGGGCCATTGACTCTGATTTTTCGAACGAAGATGCACGGAAAAAATTGAAGCTCTCAAAATTGTGGCTGGCGACCCCGCGCGCCCACATCTGATAGAGAGGACATCAGTTGTGGGAAGAGCAACGATATCAGCGCTAAGGATCAGCGACCAGCCACGACCGATAAAAAACTTTATGTCCAAAAAGTCCTTCGTAAAACATTCTTGATGAACTCCGATCGTGAGCTGGAAGATCAGTGAAAGATTTGTGCGCTTTTAGCCGTCAAACGCCTCTCTAAGACGCCCAAATAACATGGTTAACCTGTGAAAGAAACGCCTCCGGTTTACAAAGCTTAAGTCATATATAACTCGATATTGCAAGACGTCCTGTTATGGATTCACCTCTGAACTTTTTATCTGTAGAAAGAGGAGTTTTGCGTTAAAATCTTGAAAATATCCAGTAACATTGATGCCTAATTTATCTTGCTTATAGTTTGAAGATGCAAGCAAAAGCAGAACCACTTTTGCTCTAAAGATATAACACGGTAACGCTGGATAGCTCAATAAGCTGAAAAATGTATTTTGAAGGAAGTTTTCTGGACGAAACTCTTATTTTCTTTCAAAGAGAGACTAGTGGAAACATTAAAGGCAACTTAAAGAAGTATCTCGTTTCTAATGTTACGCCTTCAGCCGTAATTATATTCAGGAATGAAGGCTATTAACTGCTTATATTTCACCAGACATCAACCGCATCTCATGGAGCTATTTATGTCGAAATGAGTGTGTGGTCCCAAACTTTGCCTAACATATGACACAGCAAGGCTAAGAACTGGATCCAATCTTTTACGATCATATTTTCAATCATATTCATTCTATGCTATGATATTTTTGACTGATTCTGTGTTTTCCATTCTGTGATATGATATTTTACATGGACGCTAAGATACGATCATTCTATGCTATGATATATCTCTATGGAGTATTTGAATCTAATTGACATTTTCGCCATTTTCTTGTATTTTATAATGCTCAAGTAACTTTCCTTCGCATAATATTCAGTTCTACGCTCTCTCGGCCGCAAAGTGTGGCATATTTTGCTAGCAGGTTGAGGGCAAATATGAGCGTAGCTCGTGAGCCGCGGCGATGGCATCACAAGTGCCGCTCTGCGTGATTGAAGACGTCGCTATCTACTCAGTCTGACCGACTGTGAATTGCCTACACCGAGCATGTCTGATACCGTCTGAATAAAAATCAAAGGCGAAGTAAGGGCGGCCGCCCATGACCCATGTAGTGGCAACCATGCAATGATCCTTAATGCGGTTCCCGATTGTGTCAAGAAAGTCTGTTTCGAAACTCCAAGACGGATCTTCTGTAAGGCAAAAGTAACCATTTGTGGGATTATGAATATCCGACAGTCACAGTTTAATTTTTAGAGTCAATATTTTTTTTCTCGGCATAAAACAACGAATATCCTATCACTTATTCACTAGTGAGTACATTCTGCTATTTACTTACTAAATTGCTGAATATATGGGTGCTTATACTACTTTCCGTATATACCCACGAGTGTATGCATATTATTCTTCAGAAACATACTAAAATTTAGCTGCTATCCTTTATATATTTGGTCCAAACCATATTTGCCAACTTGTTGCCTGAGCATTTTAAAATTATAAAGTTTGATAAGCATTTATAATTTACTGGAAAATCTGCACTTAATAACTTAATAACTAGAGAATTATAAGACCTGCATTTTTATCTATACTGTGTTAATTTAGATATTTTTTCTAAAAATGTCCAGTATTTACTAAAAAATTTAGCTTCTTACTTTTTTGTTAATTAAATGGTGTAGAATGATCAAGATTAATAATGTAGAGGTAATCCTAACAATAAGACAGACTAAATGACGCGAATAGCACGAAATACAAAAATATATATATATATATATAAATCATCCTTATGTCCGACAATTACTATTTCTAATTTTTTCACGAATGATCGATAATTCTCACCATAATTAAATTTCCAGTGAAAATAATGGGAGTTCCTTGATCAGAGTATATCATAGCGTGTTGAAAAACCGTCGCGAAATAAAACCATCGAGTCAGGCGTGTACAATGTACATAATTATACAGAAAATTATACAGGAATTACCAGTATTCCACACTTACATACTGAACGCAAACCCATGTTTAAGTACCTGGAATCGCCTACCCTGCTACAGGTAAATACAGTCATCCCGGTAAAGCATGGTATGTATTATAGACGGAAGTGTGAAGACGCCGCGCTGTGTGCCATCTTGTAGGTACCAAATCATTTGCAACGGTCAATTAACTGCGTAAATATTAGCTTAATGCTTCTGTCTTGTTTTTATTCGCATGATAATATAGAATAATAGTAAAGCATTATTCTGTAATTTAACTACGATGTTTTGCGTGTTTTACTGTGAGGAAACACGGATATATTGCCTTGCTTGTGTGTCTTTTTTATATTTTAGAAGTCTATGGATTATTTAAGATAAATTAAACTATCATTCTACTTTTTTATATTAATAACCTTCTTGAGATTTCACTTTATCTGGCGCATCTTGGGACTATTAAAATTAAATACAGTTAAAGTAAAATGAATTGAGAAACCTATAAGTTTGAAAACTGTGAAATCTATACCTTTTAAAAGTTAAAAATTTGTAGAATTAATTTAGAATAGTTTTTTTTAAATAACAAGTATTTATTCATTTGCTTTACTAGGTGTCAGGCACAATAAGAAATTTTGTAAAATGACCATCCGTGATCAGCAATACTGTGGTTTGAACTTCGAGAGTCCTAAGCTACGTACCATACCTTTTTCGGGCTTCAATAAAACTGCTCTATGCAGATATATAGACATAATTCTGTAGAATCTGCACAATATGCAGTCATCGTAAGATTTGTGATCGTTCAGATCTGAATCGGCGTCCGGTAAAAAATAGTCGTAAATGTCTGTGAAAAAAAATCACTCTCGCTCAGACGCCCACGCCAATCACAAAACCTAACATCTGTCCTGGTTGACGTTTACAAATCATTTTTCAGATTTTTCGCATACGAATTCCAGCTCTATTTTACTTCGTGGGCTTAAATCACGTGAGCATTTTTTCTTCTTCTATGGTCCACTAAAAATTAGGGTTGAAACTAGTAAGGCCGACCTTCGACGACCATCGGATCGCCGATAATCGGCCAAAGATTTTTCACTGGGTGCAACACAGTTCTTTCAGGGGTTACCGCGTTGAAAACCAGAGCCGTTTTATCTGTGGCCGAGTAATGAGCGACGATTCCCTTGCACTGTAGGAGCGTTAATTTTTCACAAGGTAGGGACATTTTGATGTAGGCTTTGTAATTGATGCCCTGCTTTGAACCGGCCATTAGTTACCGTCTCGCAGCCAAGATGCCAAAACAAATACTTTAAATTGCCGGACAAATCCCTGACACCTGTAAGGATGCGATGGAAAGGTGATTCGTGGTCACGTCTGAGCTGAGCAGCCAATGTTTAGCTAGACGCTTTCTCCTCTCAGCGCTGCTCTGACATGTTGGTCTCTGCGCTGGCTTTGTAACCTCAAACAAGGATAAATTGCCTTCAGGTCGAAGTCTTAATCTACCTGTGAGAAATCTTTGCACTTGTTATTATATTGGGCGGGGAGATGCGTTGATTACATCATATCATGTCGTGCCGGATTGCATTTATGATGAGAATGAATTTTCATATTTTTTATTGTTCGCAGTGGAATGAAATTATTAATACGTATACCAATAAAACAGTTGTTTACTATTTCTGCGCATTTATTTTTTCCGCTGCATTCGTTCCTATATTTTCATTTTATCGCTTTTCAAACTCTGAATCTCAAAAAATCTGATTTCATGGAAAGAAGTATATAGATTATTGACTCTTTCAATGAAATGTGAATTGCATTTATCAATGAAAATAATTATTGCTCGAAAATCAATGTTTTTTTCACCCCTGCTTTTGCAACGACAGACTGGTATTCTCATAAACATAAGTCATGGCTTAGTTATTCAAATTTTGTACTCAATTCTTAGCGAATACTGTACTGGTAAACGACGCCTGTTATTAGTCAATAACAACAACGGTGATACCTGCTCTTTCATTCATTCACAATTAAATTCAAGTCGTGTAAAATTGTATATTTTACGGAAGATGAAGATTTACAATTTCGTGCGCGTTGCGCTAATCGAAGAGGAGTAATGGTCAGTTTCAGTTATTCTTTTACATGGAATTCAAATTGATCTGATCACCACACTCTCACGACTGCTGAATTCAATTCTTCGAAATTAAATTCTTTATTTTTGTTTATTCTCCGTTTACATGTGATCAATCTCGAACAACATAAAAGAAGCTGTGCATTATGTCGCCATTGTATAATTGAACATGATACAATATAGAGTTTTTACGCGTAATCGTTTGGCACATCACTATGAGGCGGTGAATGTCAATGTAAGAAACTTGGCATGAATAATTCGCATCTGGGTGCAAGCATAACATACAAACTTCGACAACATATATCATGGGCTTAAATCAATGCAAGTTATGTGCAACGTATAAGGAAGTCCAAGTCGTCAACAAAAGTCGTATTTTGTTCCTAACTGAGGAAAAAAATCCGTCTCACAGTTCACGGAAGATTTCACAATGTTATATCCAGTGAATTAGTTACGTACAAAGAATATGATTACTGCATGCAAAAGAGGCTGCACTGAGAAACTTTCAGTCAATCTAAACGTTCTTTCTCTGTAATTTATGAATTAATTTTGCATTCAGCAGAATGGGAATTATGCACGTAAAGTTTAACAGGTCCAATTTCCCCACACAGGATACCGACTGTGCAGGACCACTCGCCTGTCCTGAAGCAACAGAAGGCTCATCGCAGGCAAATTAACTTCATTTGAGAGATTGCGACGCCTCACAAATCATGCGCTATTCAAACGCTCCACAAATGATCAACTTGGTCCAAACTAACAAAGCGAACTCTACTAAAACTACCAAAGGGTTTATGAGTGGCCGACCGTCGGCCATTGAATTGTCACTGATACCATGACTATAGTTTTTAAACGTAGTTTGGTCTTGTTGACGCAGCCACGACCACCCGGTATATTCCACTTGACAAATGACGCGGCACTTTTAGGTATTTTTATGCCTGCTCTGGTATCGGATTATCCATGTATCTCGTGACTCGTTATAGCTGATCATGCCACGCACTTCAAAACACTTCAGGAGTGACAACGAGCCGATACTTGATACCGTGTTTCGGATTATTCCTTAATACAGATTAACACATACTGGGGAAAA
This sequence comes from Hyalella azteca, assembly GCF_000764305.2. Taxonomy (NCBI): domain Eukaryota; kingdom Metazoa; phylum Arthropoda; class Malacostraca; order Amphipoda; family Hyalellidae; genus Hyalella; species Hyalella azteca. The sequence goes on from NW_025936959.1 coordinate 763,864, forward strand.
ATGTGTTTTAAAAAACCAGTATGTTTCAGTGCAGGAATGCATGTTTAGGCTGCCACAGAACACATGTGAAAATTTTTTAATTGAACGCATGCTTTGCTTGTCCTGCCTTCATTAATCCGACCAGAAATTAGCAAATTACCTATAAATCCAAAAATTGTGAATGATGGTTTGAAAATTTTTATATTATGGACTTACAAAGTCAAAAGTAATAGTAATTTTGCTGCTACAACAATACTAAAATTCTGCATCTGTGTTCATATACGCAGCTGTCGTTTACAAGAGATTCGTTGTGGATAAAATTTAACTGTAAAGCTAAAATTTGATCGCGCAAAAATTGTGATTTGTCAAATAATTTCATTGTTTCAATTTTTCGCTCCTTGTGGTATGGATTATTTGAAGCAACAAAAGAGTGAAAGCAATTAGAGCACAAATCCTTTACACACGAAGCCCTGTCACTTCGCTGAAGATTTTAAATGTAATTTACATTCGTGTAAGTGAGAGCTGATAACCCAACATTACCTGGCAGGAGAAAGATATGATAGGCGTTTGAAATTTGAATATGCGTAGCACATTAATTATTATGTGTTGACAGTTGAAATGGAGTTTCCTACACTTGGAGAGTTCGGAGTTTCCTACACTTGTAAGTAAGAGCTGATAACCCAACATTATCTGGCAAGAGAAAGATATGATAGACGCTGGAAATTTAACTATGCGTAGCACATTAATTATTATGTGCTGACGGTTGAAACAAGTTTGTAATGAAACAATGTTAGGAACTATTGTGTGGAACTAAAATATTGTGAAGTTTGGCATTTTCGCCCGACTCACTAAATGTTTTTTTCATAGTTCATTTCAACGAAGTTTGACAATGAATGTTTGAGATTTTGAGTTTGAATTATATGAGTTAGAATGAAAACTCATTTAAATTTCCCTCGATCAAAATGAAGATGCAACATAGAAATTTGTACTGAAAACGCAAGCTATGAAGTTCAGCGAAAACAGAAATATATTAGTGAACAACATAATAGATGTAAAAAATTTTTTAAGGGGTAATCTGTTTTTTTCCTTGCAAAAGGATAGAAGAGATAATAACCGGCAAATAAGTAATTATGCCAAAAAAATGATGTAGTTCAACAGCAAATGATGCAGTTTGTGTTCATTATTTACAAGTAAAAATTGAGGGTTCAGAAATATTGCAGAATTTTCGGATATTAGTTGTAGGATGAAGCATAGTTGGATGAGGGCTGTTCTAGGATTGAACACATTTATATGCTGGCAGTTATTGGATTGAAAACATTTAGATGCGTGCAGTTCTAGGATTGAACACATTTATATGCATTGGATTGAAAACATTTAGATGCGGGCAGTTCTAGGATTAAACACATTTATATGCTGGCAGTTATTGGGTTGAAAACATTTAGATGCGTGCAGTTATAGGATTGAACACATTTATATGCTGGCAGTTATTGGATTGAAAACATTTAGATGCGGGCAGTTTTAGGATTAAACACATTTAAATGCTGGCAGTTATTGGGTTGAAAACATTTAGATGCGTGCAGTTCTAGGATTGAACACATTTATATGCTGGCAGTATTCGTACACTTGCGTCGGGCTCGATTAATGACCGCTCTATTATGACACACCTAATGACCCGCATCGCTGCAGGGGGCATGATCATTTGCCAACAATTCTTCCTAGTTGAAATAGTGAGCAAACGACTAACCACCGTGCCCTCTAAAGACGGCCCGTGAAACACCAATGATTCTCGACATGGAGAAAGTCACACGTTTTTGTATGTGTATTTAAGTGACAATGATTCTCGGCATGGTCAAAGTTGCACATTTATGGATGAGTAATTATCAAGTGACTTACCGGGTAGATTATCATTCCGCGAAAACATTAAATTTTGCGTACACAAATTCAAAAGGAGAAACAATATCGTAAGGCGGGTTCACTACCACAAATATTTTATTACCACAATTATTCAATTGTTTGTATGGTTCAATATATATGGATGATAAAAGTGCATTCATATTTTTAGAACCATAGATTATCTCGCTCTTCTAACTTCTCACGTTCATGTAAAAACTGCAATTGGTTTCCCGCACTTCAATTAAATGAGCAAATTACTGGCAAGTGTCTTTAATTTTCAGAGGAAATTTTCTTTTCCCGGAAGGCATGAAGTCGTCCGTGAAAACGATTCATCGAAGTTCTGCCTAAAAACGGCTAGTGTTTAATTAGGTCTTCCGGGCCGAAGTGAATATCAATAGGAAATTTAATTAGTCATCCCAGTCATTTAAGCCTTCATTGGGGAGACAAAGTCTTGTTCGTCTTTACAACGCTGTTTTGCATTAAATTTGTAAATATATTTTGTATAGATCCTTATATATATTATATATGTGTAAATTTAGGCATGTGCCTATACAATTTAAATTTTAGAGAATTGCTGAATCGTTTCGAGCCAAGTGATGAGAAACACTGAAAGAGTTTATCTTAGTTTATAATTGAATTTAAGATTGTGGTGACCGAAGCAATTAATAATTTAATCATTTTTAAAATTCGGAATTAATTTTGATTATATTATACAATTTATTTTGTAACATGGTATGTTATTACTAGTTCGCCGCAATACATTTTGTAATTGTTAACAGCCGTTACTGTTTTGAACGAATATGTCTGTAATTTCGTTGAAAAGTTTAGTAATATTGTAAAATCAGCAGTATTATACTAAATGATTAAAACCACCTTCCTTACTTGCATGAGAGGCCTCTAGAATAGCGGTTGCTGGTCAATATCTTCAGACTAGGAGTCCGAAAAAATAATTCTTCGATCGGTGGTATCGTTGTGTTAAGTTCAATGGAACCTGCCGTAAATATGGCTTCAAAAATGCCTATGTGTATGCATGACAATTACCTCAACGGTGAGACTTTAATAAAGTGTTGAGAGGTGCGGGTTCATTTTTACAAGAGGATTAATGAATTGCAAGAAAGACCTCCATTGTGTACATGGCAATGACTTTAGAGGTAAAAACTTGGAAAAATCACAGGATGTCCAATCTTCTCTAAAGAAATGTTTAGGGAGCGCACAAAAATGTGTAATCAAGTCGGTAGTTCGATGCAAGGCTTGGTGATTCCTAAAATTAAATCTTGATGAAGAAGAAATCCAACTGATTGCCTTTTGAAATCTTTTAGCAGAATTTTTGAGCAGGTAATTTCACGTGGCTTGAGCTCTGTGAACTTCACGTAAAATAATTTGATTTCAAGAAGTGCAAAGATTTTCATGCGATGTTGAAAAATGGAAGTAGCAAGTATTTCTGTATGGTTATTCGGAAGAAAATTTGCTTCAATCTAACTGAAAATGCTTATCATTTTGCCTTATAAATTTTAACTATGGTTTAGCTATGTAAAACCGAACTTTGGAAACTACTCTGCAATAAAACTATGTCGGTGATACAAAACGGAAAACGCTCCGAGGATCAAATTATAACACCTCCACTACGCACAGCTGCAACGCTGTGACTAACTACGACGCAAGAAAAAACAAACTACAACATCTACGTCACAAGCCGACCTTTTCATGACCAAAGGCTTCAGTGCGACAAATAGGCTACACTACAAACAACACAACGCTACATGACAACGCATAGATGTAACAACGCTATATGTGGGCTACGCTTCCGCTATGGTAATATGATATGATAATAATACAACGCTACCAGCGCTCTAACGCTACAAGTTTACTAGAAATACAGAACTCCGAGGCTGACTGGTTGCTAGAAATGCATCTCTCCTACCCTACACGGATACTAGCAGAACAACGCTCTAGTACTGCTAGGCTGCTAGTAAAATTATGCTCTAGTACATTGTACAAAAATACAACGCTCCGACGCTGCTAAGTTGATAGAAATGCAACGCTACTAGGTTAATAGAAATTCAACGCTCCAACACTTCTACTTTATTAGAAATAGGACGCTCTAACGCCATTAGTTTACTAGAAGTACAACGCTATACGCTGCTAGGTTACTAGAAATACGACGCTCTAACGCCTTTAGTTCACTAGAAGTACAACGCTCATACGCTGCTAGGTTGCTAGAAATACGACGCTCTAACGCCTTTAGTTCACTACGTAGAAGTACAACGCTCATACGCTGCTAGATTGCTACAAATACAACACTGTAACGCCTTTAGTTTACTAGAAGTACAACGCTCATACGCTGCTAGATTGCTACAAATACAACACTGTAACGCCTTTAGTTTACTAGAAGTACAACGCTCATACGCTACTAGGTTGCTAGAAATCCAAGGCGCAGGAGCGCAAGGCGTATATACGCTGACGCCCGTGAAGGTGCAAATGAGCGTGAATTTGTCGACTCATCGTGACGCACATGAGCGGTCACGCGTGTGCGTTTCAGCTCATCCATGTGCGTTTTTTGCTTGCCCATGTACTCGAACATGTGAGGTTCACCGCTTTTTTTTTGACACAGCGGATATTTTCAAGAACTTATCCCAACTAAGTTTCTAACGCTCATCTTCTCTTCGCTCTTCTATTTTTAATAAAAAATTTATAACTTTAGGAGGTTCTGATAAATAAAAAGATCACATAAAACAAGGCAATGATTTTAAGGTTTCTTTTAATCGTAAATGCCCCCAAAAAATCAAAAATCTTAAAAATTTTGCAAATGTATAATTAAATTTTTCATCGCTTTTCATTAAAATTAAATTAATTAAATTTTTCATCGCTCCTAGCTGCGCTAATTAAGTTTTTATAATGATAAAAAATTGGACAAACTTAAGAGAGTTGTATTAGTGAATGTTTTTGTGTTGGTATCCCAGTTTTAAATGGATTTTCATGAATGAAATTAGTGCCTGAATTGCTTGGGATTATGACTAAAAATTTGTGCTAAAAAAATAGAATTGACGCACAGATGAATTTGAGTGTGCGTCTAGCAAAGCACAGTAATAGTAAATGAAAAGTTCTTTGATTCTTACAACAAACTTTAAGCTTTTTGAATTTATGTTAACATTTTTGAAACAAAATTTATCAGCAAAAAACTGAATAATTGTAATAGTTTAAAATTTGAATTAATTCTCCCTTTAAGTTGGTATACAACCAGTATTAAAGGGAAATGAACGCTTTTATGAACAAAGTCAGCAGAACGATGGAGAATTTAATGGCATAATGAAACATTAATTAACCAACAATAAGTTCAGCTGCGTAAATTGTAATTATTTATTACAATTTATTACTTTATATATTTATTATTTATTTCAATTACTTTACAATTTCTTACTTTAAACTCTAACTGGGACATAATACTGGAAACAAAAGGACGTGAGAAGAAAACTTAGGAAAGTCGTGATTAAAGAATGTTTCCGGCGAGGCGGCAGTGGTCGCTAATGAATTGCTAGGCCTGATCGAGGCGTGTCCGAGGGCTAACTGATTTACTTGAGAAGGAAGGAACCAAGGCTTTGATTACAACCACACCATAGCAATCTCGCCTGAGAAAACCAACACAAAGAAATATGTACACTTGTTCCACGTGTTTTTCATAAACTTCATTGGTCTTCACTGCGTTCATTCTAAATTATTTATTTCAGTTTTAATGTCCATATTTTTGTAAACAAGTTTAAAATGTAATAATGTTCATATTGTAATAATATTAATAAAGATCAGAGATCTAAATTGTAAATCATTGCAATTCCATGCATCGGTGAAACCCATGGCTAGGGTAAATCTCAGTGAATCCCAATTTAATTGAATTCCATTGACCAATTTTCACTCCCACAACTTCGGCAGTTTGCTTCTCATTCCTAGAATAAGTAATAAATGACAATATAATAAATGAATAATCACTTTATAATAAATTAAGTAAATAATTCTCACATCTTCAATATAAATTAACAAACAATTCAATTAAATATCACAATGAATTTGGTTAAAATTCATAAAATAAATAATAAAATACATAAAATAAATTCTAAAATTCTATAATAAATAATAAAATTCTAGGGGAGCATCAAATATCCAGCAATTATATTAGAAAAATTATTGATATTTTACATCCCACTTTCGTTTAACTTGTTCAGAAGCCGCAGATTTCAAAATTGCCGGGATGATAAGAACTTGAAAGTTCATCAAATAATAACTGAAAGTATCACGTCCCCGATCAAAGTTCGATAAATAGTTCAAAGTTTGATCAAAGTAGGCGGATAGGAGCATCGCAGATAATTTCTATTAAAATTTAATTTAACATTTTGCATGAAGCAGGATATTACATTGAATTTTTCAATATATCTCCTTCATAAGATAGGTCTAATTAATACTAAAGAAGGCATGTTTGCACAACAAATTCATTCCTTGTTCATATTCCCGAATACCTACTACAAAATTTCTGTTTTAATGTTAGCTTTAAAAAACATTATTAATGTGAATCAGGAGGCTTAGAATTGAAAGTTCTAATGTTAGCTTTCAACAATAAGAAAAATCCATTATTCATGTGCATCTTGAGGCTTAGAATCGAAAGTGTTATTCGCGAACGTGAAAGTGTTATTCTCGATATTGTGTTTATGTTTTAGTTAAGCATGACCGCCAATCGTCACGACTGTTTGCGTAGTGAGCGCGTCACGCTTTGCCGCTCGTTTGTCTCCACGAGACGCACTCAAGAGTGTGAGAAGCTCTGCGACATTTCCTGTGTAGGCCCACCAGGCCTACGGGCCCTCTTAGAAATCACAAGCAAATTAGGTAGTGTTGGCCATTGTACGCTGAAAGTGTGACGATAAATCTGCCGTAGATTTACGGAATGAAAAGCGGCCGCGTTGTGCAAGAAGTCGCTTAATAAACGAAAAAGAATTTAATGACCAGCAATAAAAACCAAAGGTTAATGTAAATGAAGTTTTCGCCATGCTTTGGCCTAAGTATTTTGCCCTGATGTTCTACACTTCAGTCCTGAAACATCATGTGATGTTGATGCCATTTTCCTACTGTTTCCAAAAGAATCAGAAATATTTTCCAAATCTAACGTTGAATTTCACGGCTAATATGGTTAAACTTCAATTCCTTAAGTAATTGTATTCATTTCATAAGTAATGCTATAGTAGTTTCCTTCCATATTTTTTTCACATCTTGATAATAACAATATAAATAAGTCTCAAAAATTTCTGTATTGATTTACCCCGCTGATTACAATCCTCTTGTTTTCACATTGAAAATTTAAATTGCTTGATTAACATTTTTTGGTCAATTAAAGTTGTTAACACAAATGAATTGTGATGAAAAGTGAGATAACATCACTCATTAGCTTCGAAAGTGTGAGAGTTTGATAAATAGAAAAGATTAAAGAGACTACGCTTATCCACTAGCAAATAAATACAATTTTAACTTCAATTATTCATCGTACATTCTTCTGAAAATCCGTTTATATGTTTGTATGAAACAAGACCAGAGTAGATGAAGTGGCAATGTGTGCGTTCCGTCTCGAATGAGCAGACCTACTACAATGTTTTTTTTTTTGTTTTGTTTTGTTTCCACGATCAGTTTTTATCAAGGAATTTAGTTGCGATGACCAGGGTGGATTAATTACCTAATCAGTGGCAATCTTCGGCGCGTTGAAAACCATCAATGCGCCGCCGATGAGGTCTACAAAAATGGCAAGCAAAAACTTCGAGGTTCCGGAATTCGTTAAAAAAAACAAACGCATTGACCGAACCTTACAAAAAAAGCGACCGAGAGACGCGCCTTGGAGAATGGGTGACAAGATAAATCATTTCGATATGTACAAGGTAAAGCATTTCTCTGTAGATTGAAACACTGTAATGTATGATGATTTCTTAAATATTCAGTCAATCATCAACGAAGAGGAAAAATTTTGCTTGTCTGACATTTGAATCGAAAATTTAAATGAACTCTTTTACTGTGACAACAAGAACCTCAGGCACCTTATAGGGGCAGGTAGCGAAGTTTTAAACAGACGGTTTAAAGGAATAAATAATCTAGGATGTCTGTCGTCTGCTGATTCATAGGCGTCAATGAATGAAATAAATATCATCATTTAATATGAAAAATATTAGTTCAATCTTCGTATTGTGCCGCACCATATCTTAATCAAGTAAGTAATCTTCGTACCTATATGTAAGGATTAGGATAGAGATGCAAGTTAAGAAGTAAAAGTTGTCGGAGCGATCCTTCTTCACGCCTCTATTGACCAGCTACGTGACCGCTATTCAGGCACCAGATTGCGCTCCAGAAGTCGACTCGTACAGCCTGGTTGAAAAGTTAGTTATTCACTTCTCTGTGCAATTAATGAAATGAAAGTAAATTAGACCATTTTTGAAATTCATTTCTTTGTACCTGTTTTCCTGTGGCAAAAAAAAAAAAGATGAAAATTTCACGTCATGTCTGCAACTTGCAGAGTTTGCTTTAGTTCACAATTAATTTTCTTAGATTGAATCACCGAAAATTTTAAGTTTTTCTTCGACAATAATTTTCAACGGCACTCGTTGGGCATTGGAACGCAGAGTTTAAGCATTGGTTAGAATTAAATTATTAAATAACGGTGATCAAATATCATATGATCTAGGCTTTAATTAGAAATGTTTTGCCTAGGTTTCCAAAAATTTAGTTTCGACCTTTACAGTTTTTAATTCCCACACACTCATAGTTGTGGTTTTCACGCTCACACGATTTCGTAACATAATATCTTACTTAGCGCAAGTCGATGTATGCACCCTCATGCAGTGTTTCTATAGGACTCTATCAGAATCCATACGACGCCCATCAATCTTTTTAATGCGTCAAAGTTTGGGAACACGTGAACAATTTGCTTCGTTGAACCTGTCCTCAAGTTTGATGTATGTACTTCGATGGCGTCAACTCTCGAGAGCGATATTATTGGAGGCGCTACTGAAAATTATTACCGTTCCTTTAAGGTCGTTTCTCGAACGCCAACCTAGCAAACACCGCTTGCCATCATTGGGACAAACTCACGGAATTCCAATGAAGTGAATAGCGCAGTTCAGGCCCATTGTAAACTTAAGGAAATTGCCATCACTTTTCAACGTACGTTGAGGTCTATAACTCAATATATATAGCGGCATAGGCTCTTATTGGCACTCACTCATGTGTTTGAAAGGCAAACGAGAAAAGTCGGCCTCAGTCAATACCATAAATTATGTTTGACTGGCTTGTTGACAGGCACTTGTAGAGTTGATGGTGTATAGTGTTGATGTTTTCATACTTTGTAATAAACATATGCGATGGTGACAAAATCGCCCATGCTTTGAAATTTACAAATGAGCTTGCAAAATGAAATATGGATTGTGCTATTTCTCGTGAGAACAGTTGTTCTTCACAACCCTCAGATGTGCAATAACACGAAGCATTGAAAGATATTGCACAATGGATACAACAGCGAAGATTTTGCGACGAAGTTGGGATAATACAATATAACATCGACAGCATACATTCATATCAATTCACTATAGATCCTGGAATTGTATTCTAGCCTTAAAAAAATACAAATCGCCATTGACCTACTCGACTTCCACTATTGAAATAATGTGAGTGTGAGAATACATATAGACATTGATAGATAGCCACAATAAAATTGTGGGGTTCTCTCCAAAAACACGAATTGCGTTGAGTTTGCTCTTAGGTTTGAAATATATGCTTTCCAGTCAGAAGAGAACGATCGCTGAATTTGTTTTGTGACATTGGATGACTTTATCAAACAGCGGAGACAATGGCTTATCTGCCAGCGGTAATAAGTTGTGTCTTTATGATAGTAAGTCAGAACTCTAGGAAGATTTATGCTTGTGTTACGATGCCCAATCAGGGATTCCGCATAAAACTTGTTCACGAAATTCCCGAGGAAATTCTAAGAACTTGTTTATTTTTTTAATGCGTTTCTGCAAACACTTCACTTATAGGCAAGAAGCCAATGAAGACACCCGATACCTCCTCATATTCTGCCTAGGACGGTTGAGTATCCACCACCCTGATATGCCGGCTGGTCGGCACTTGCAGGTGTAGGAGAGGCGCGAAAGTTGGACTCGAAGCGTGCTATTTTGCCGCCTCTGATTATAGCCGCGCTACGCACCTGATGATGCAGAGATTGCCGCGTCTGCCGCGCCGAAGCACCGATCGCTCTAGTAAAAAACTCAACTACAAGTGAAGAACGCGTACTGAAAAAGACCAGGCGTGCTTAAAATAAATAAAAGAACGCCAATTGTGTGTGAAATTGATATATTAAAAGAGCAAGTGAGCGAGCAAAGAGAGATGTTGGTTTTAAATTCAAATGAAATGAAATAAATTACACATAATACTGAAACGTGTGATGATTCTTTACAATAAGTAACCGTGTAAGAAAACCGCCACTCAGTTAGCAGGAACGCACTCTAAAATAAACGTATTATATTACACGGAGAATTAAACGAGAACTGTTTCCATAGAAATTCAGTTTAGTTTTGCAGACAAGGCTCTATACAGTGGAAAAAATAAAAAGTAATCTGATCCAAAGAAAAAAGCTTTACTAGATAAATACGTGGTAACATCAAGCACAATTCTGCGCTTATTTGTCTCATCTAGTGAGTGTAATTTTATGTTGGCGAATGTTCAATAGTTTACCACACTCAATTCACCCATTGAACCGACTCATCCCAATGTAAACCTTTTACAACACTGACTGATTACTGTTTGCTTCTATATGGCCGACATTGAGCCTATCTTTATTCCCTCATTCTTATTTAACCATTTCCCGTTTATCCTTGCGTGGCCATGGTTTGGTCTAAAGTCGGCCAACCCTGAAGCACCCGTGATCTCGGACAGGAGAACAGTAAGTGATTTACCAGCAGCAGCGGCCCATGCGACCAGCGCAGCTATTGATAAATTGACCGAGACGAACTCGCGGAAAATTACCTACAAGAGATGCGATCCGCAGGGACGACGGAACGGACTGCGGGTGCAGCCTTGAATCTCACATCGAGCCATCGATTCTGTCCAATGCTTGATGATACAGACAATCAAATGATGTATATAGATGATGAACAAGTGAAAAGATGCTTTGAATGCAGAATTTAAAAGTTCTAATTCAATGTATTATAAGAAAAATAAAAATTGTTTGATTTTCAGTTATGATTTCAAATTAGAGAAATTTATAAAGATGAAATTGCAAATTCTTTTGTAATGAACGAGTAATTACAAAAATTTCCATCCGAGCATAGTCTTCAATAACGCCCTAAATTTAGAAGCTTGAAATTTCAATTGTTATATTCACTGAATAAAATCTTCTTTGGATGGGGAGACATGTATTTTACATGGATATTAAATAGCAAATCCAAGCTTCGATTTAACTGTTTAAAGGGAAATTTTTTACAGTTAGTGAAACTTTTACGACTTTACGTCAAAATTCTTATAGTTTATCAAAGAATTAAAAAAATCAACGCCCTATCCGTTAAATTTATTATTAAACTAACACAGATAACCCACGTAAATTAGACGATCTCACGCCCTATTCAACCAAAACTGAGTTTAATACCTGAACCTAAACTTCAGTACCGTCAAGGTTCAGTGCCTTGTGGTTGCCTGCTTACGACGGAGCTTTACGTGCGATGCTCTTCCTCCTGACCCGCTGATCTCCCGCTTATCGAACCCATCGAGATCTCGAGAAGATTTTAGATACGATATTACTTATTCTTGGGGCGACTCGCTCGCAGCTCAAGGAAAAGTTGGTCTGAATCAGCGCCGGCCAGTCATCGGCCAACCATTTAAACTGCTGGTGTTTTTCATAGGAAAAGCTAAATATTGAATTGCTAAATATTTATAAATATTATAAAAATATTATACGAACTTTCATGGAGCACTTATAAATACAGTCTGGGTTCAAATTGGACTTCAAAGACGCTCCATAGGTGGCCTCTACCTCAATAAAAAAAATCTTTGTTATTGTCTAATAATATCATTTAGCAGGCAATCCATCCATTGAAATATAAGTTTTTGCATTGCAATAATGGCGCGCTCGAAGAAGATACAGTTCGTATAAAGTGCGCTATTGAGCTACTATATTTATATAACGTCAGTAATATACCAATAAATTTTAGAATGGTTATGGGTGTAAGATACATTAAGTAATTTTTTTATAATTCTGGTACACTTTCACTGCTTTCTCTACTTCAATAATTTTGACCCTTTTGTGAATTTTCCAAAATGGTCTACTGCAGGAGGTGTTTCTAATTTAAAATAATATTTTTAGCATGACTTAGTACCTTGAGAGCTGGAAATTTTAGAAATCAAATTTAAATCAAATAGTTAATGGTCGTCACACTTCGAAGGCCTTAAAAATCAGGAAAATTTCTTAAAAAGAAATTTACAAAAAAACGTAAATCTTCGACTCGAATTTTATTTTTATTGGACAAAATATTTTCAAAACGAATATATAGGATAAACTATTAGTATCCTAATATCCCAAACTAGGATACATATAAGTAAATATTTCTTTTCTTCCATATGGATTGTGAGTCTTTCTGATGTATCGGATTTCTTTGTCATCCTGCCTTGTGTTTGAGCACAAACAAGTCATCATGGCGCTTCTATAAATTACTTGAAAACACAGCAACCACTGCTGGAAATTATGGTCCCGCATAAAGCATTCCGCAGTGACGGATTACTGCATTTGACACATTAAAAATTAAACGAATGGGGGATCGGGTGGCTGAGCTTTGATTGTTGGATGACCATTGGTAATTCATCGATGTTTTGAAACTCTGCTACAAGGAAACATTACTGAGAACTAGCGCATACATCGGCGTACTTATTTGATTCCATGTAAATTAAACGAATGAAAGAAGCTATACCTGTACGAGAAAGACACAAATCACGCATGTGAACCACACGTAATACAAAGGCAAGGTTTCATTCCTTTGAGACTGTCATACTCTGCAATTTGTGACTCCTGCCTAACGTTGGGTCTCACGCAACTGCTTCTGTTGATCGTTCACATGCAGCACAAGCGACCGCATACGTAGCGTGCCGCAAGCCAGAATACTTCATATGTTTTACAGGCTTTTTATAGGCTTGATGTGCTGCATATCTAGGCTTTGTAGGCGGGAATGTTGGGCGGCATCATGCAAATAAATGGGCGTGTTATATGCCTCCACTGGCCCGCGCAGCGCAAACTCAATACATTTCTGCTCTGCCACCTTTGCTGCATATAGCCAAGGCCTCCCTTAGGACGGTCGTTGCCTTCTTCAAAGTAATTCTAGCTTTGGCTTAAATGAAATTTGAAGTCGGCTCTTTCTGTCTAAAATATTCACAGTATCCAGCAAATAAAACGATTGATTAACTCTATTAAAAAGAAGCAACATTTTTGCAGGAATTGCATGTCCATTTCGGTAACAGTCGCGTCTCTCGAAACCTTAACCAAGATATTCTGGAGTCGTTACATTCTTGGCCCTCCATCATACTAATGTCCTCATAGTAAAAATAGTAAAAGTCCTCCATGCTCTAGCAAACATTAAATAAAAAATCTAAGCTTCGGTGGCAGTCAGAATTAACCTACAGCCCATGCAGGTCTCGGAAATTAAATTTCTCATTTCCAAGTACATGGTCAAAATTTTATAAATTTCGCAGCATAACAAACATATTAAAATATGCAATTTTTTTCCTCAAATCATCGAAATGATAAAGAGGATTGGGTTTATTAGTCGTCTCATCTTCTCATTATCGATACTCAAAACACATGGAAGACTTATAAAATAATCACATTTGAAACAAAAGCTGATCGAAATAGGTCAAAACAGTAAGAATATAAATACAACGATAATAAATTAAAAAAATGTGAGTTAAACTTCAATACTTGCTCAACGAACAAGTTTTTTCTGATCTTGATTAGGAAGTAAATTTAGGCCTACATTTTACAGTAGGTTATTTTACTTATAAATAAGTTAACTTGCCACATTCTGGAAATTTTAATACACATTTAAACTTTCTCCATACACAAATCACCCTTATTAATCACCCATATTAATCACCTACATTACCACGTTTTTCTTAGCTTCGTCTGTCTGTCTGTCATCAAAAATTCAGACCTTAATTTAGAGCTCTTCTGAACATCCTAGAAACTTGATATTTGGCATGCATGCTTATGCTGCCTAACAATTCAAGATTTGATCATCAGAAGTTATAATTAATAAAAAAAAATTAGAAAAAAATAAATAAATAAAGTGAAAAATTTAAAATTTCACGGTTGGGAATCGAGTTTTTTTGTCGAACATCCAGACTTGCCAACCCTAGAAATTGATTTGAATTGCTAAAATTGCTAAACTAAAAAGTGGAAAATGAATAAATATAAAAACCATTTTTAAAAACCACGTTTTTCTGGTTTTTACAAAACTAAAAATGCTGAAATAAAACAAATAAAAAAACTTTTAAAAACCACGTTTTCTTAACGGACAAAAAAGAAAAACATTTACTCTTACATAACATTACATAACTTTAATGTTATGTAAGAGTAAATGTTTTTCTTTTTTGTCCGTTAAGAAAACGTGGTTTTTAAAAGTTTTTTATTTGTTTTATGAGTCACCCAAATCACTCATTAAATCGCGTTGTTTAAACTCAGTTTGGAAGGTCATGAAGTACTTGGCCTTATGTAGTTTTCTTTATTATGGAAGATAACATAACATTCAGCGACACAATTCTGCAATCTATTGGACTTAAAATTCTTCACAAAGTCGCCTATATACTCTGGCTACGCAACACTCTGAAAAATTAACGCATCATAATATCCAAATTGATACACACTTTAGGCACATGGCATTGATACGCTCCTAGCCAGGATGACCCACGCAAGGGCAATAAATATAACTCAGTACTCACTGCAGTGAGTGACAGAGAGCGCATTTTCTCGTCGACGAAAATATGAAGTCACGGACGGACAGACAGACGGACAGACGGACAGACGGACATGGTGAGCACAATACTACATTTATTTCATACATGAGAAAATGTGCAAAAAATGCATCAATATTCGGACAAAATCTCGCTAATTTCTCTGCATGCGAGCAGACTGGTCGTCATCTCGAGCCTGCCAGCTGGAGCAGGGAAGGTACACTGGCGAGGTGCAGTAACACAATATAAATGGCTGCTTTATCTTCAACTAATTATATGTTAACTACATTATTTCTTCAATATATTAATATTCGATGATCAACCCAAAACTGAATAACAAAACGTAAATTATTAGTCCACCCATTCCATGCAGTCAATAGTTTGCATATGCATTAATATTTCAGATTTAATTTTCTCATTCATTTGCGTCAATTTTCACATGTGTGCCGCTACCTGAATTCATGATTGGCTGATGATTAACTGTGAATATACGAGATATCAATCGTTTGGAGGGCCAGGCGACTCAAGCAAAAGTTGAATTTCTAACACCGTAGAGTTTTCAACATTTTAACACCGTAGACTTAGACTAGTAGAGTTTTCAAGATTTATTTCGAGATTTACCCAATAATTATTAAACTCGGCCTATTCTGTTATAAGAGGTATAAAAGCTCTCATTTTACATATCAGTATCAATTGAATTCGTATTGGCCCTGGTTGAGATTTGGCTACATAATTTTTTTAACTGATCATAAATAATAACAATGACAAATAAATTTAATGTTGATTCTAAAATTAGTTATTTAGTGCATACCCAGTTTGGTCATATTTGTGGATAAAAGAATAATACTCGAGGATTCTTGCGTGCTAAGTTTATAAGTAAAGCTTGTGCTTGTTATAAATCCCGGGCCAAAATTAGCTAATGTTACCAAACGAGCGGCGATGGAAGAATACCTTGCATGTACCTGCGCCTGATCACGCTATAAAATACCTAATCACGCTATAAAATAAAGGCGCTTGAGGATCTTTGTTCACTGACTGTCGGCGTGTGAAGTAGTGTGCAGATTATAAGCCAAGGGGCAAGCCAGTCTTCATGCTGCCTTCACGCTGCCTTCATGCTGCCCTCACGCTACCCTCATGCTCCCTTCACCTTGCCCTCACGCTGCCCTCACGCTGCCCTCACGCTGCCCTCACGCTGCCCTCACGCTGCCCTCACGCTGCCCTCATGCTGCCCTCATGCTGCCCTCACGCTGCCCTCACGCTGCCCTCACGCTGCCCTCACGCTGCCCTCACGCTGCCCTCACGCTGCCCTCACGCTGCCCTCATTCTGCCCTCACGCTGCCTTCACGCTGCCCTCATGCTGCCCTCACGCTGCCTTCACGCTGCCCTCACGCTACCCTCACGTTGCCCTCACGGTCATAAAACCAGATTAGTGATTTTTGTATTATTGGTACAGGTCGAAAAGATTGTCAATTCAGAAAGGATTTGACATATATTGCTATAATACGAAATCTGAGTATTGATATCGTTTGAACAAAAGAATTCGGCAGGTTGAACAAAGAGTATCGAATTCAAAGGAATTTAATGGGGCACAAAGGTTTAATGTGCAACTTTTATTCACAATGGTGAATGTTTAAGTCTTCCATCGCACAAAATGTCGGCTATTTATTGACAATACTCTTCAGAGTTTTCTTTTAAATTATGGCATGCTCAATGTTTCATATATTACTTTAGTTATTGATCGCATAATTTAAATTCCAACTTTTATAGGCCGAGAACCTCATTATTTTTTCATAAAGCAGTCGAAAATATCAATTAAAAATTTTGTATTCAGGCGTCACTTGATTTAGACATATACTTGATTCGACATGTAAACCTAAGTGCTGCCGATATGCGTTTAGAAATTTGTAACCTTTCTTCTTGTGATTGATTTCTATTAATAGCTCTAAATGAAATCACAGAAACTCCTGTGAATTCTAATTGTATTAAATATCGAGTCTACGTAATATATACTCCTTCTATTCTAAGCGTTTAAAAAAATTGTATCTGTTAAATTTTTGTAAATTCGATTGCGTGAGCGGAAGGGATTCTTTGAATCCGTTGGGCAGGTGCCGATTGTACGAGTGTAAGCCTTTCTTCAAGTTCCCAAAGACTGTATCATGGAAACCATTAAGTTTCCCAAGTCATTACGCACGGAAAGTGATAGAGCTTTTTACAGGCGCACCCGTTTGACAAAGCTTAAGTCGCAGACAATACAGCACCGGAAAATGCTCTCTCAATCAACGAGTGTGTTGCGGGAACTGCTATTCAGCTCACAACATTGTCACTCCTCACTTCAATTGTAAACAATGACACGGCAAAATATATCACTCACATGTCCGACTTTAAAACCGGAAAATTAGTGTCTGGGTGATAGTTTCTACATTGACCCTAGCCTATTTTTTATCGTTTCAAAGTATAGTTACAATACTTTCATTCAATTGACTTAGAAAACTAATGAATTTTACAAAAATTTATTTTATTTGTCAAAAGCGTGAACTCATTTTAAAAATTATCAACGAAAATACCCTGATTCATTAACTGTGCAACGAAATATAGATTTTTTCTCTAGATCATTTTTTCCAAAATAACGTCTAGATCATTATACGGCTGTGGTCAAGTAGCGTATTTCCTCATTTAAATTTTTTCTCGTGATAAATTTAAATTTGTAACAATTTTCCCTTTCCCTGTTATCTACATTACATTCATACACTGCCAGGGCCCACTTTCACAACCGGCCGTCTGTGGCCACCGTTGGCCCAAACATGATTTCTAGTCGAGCCTATAAGCACAGCGATCCATATATGGCGTCGAGGAAGCCAAACAGGATCAACAAATCATGCTTTCACATAACCATTCCTTTGAGCTCATCGAGACCCTTTAGACTAATTTGGATCATTCATTAACCACTTTAAGGCTTCCTACGCACGCACCTAAGTCAGGTATTGCCGCATTACTTCTCTAAAGTCAATAATATACCTGATGAGGCTGTTTCGAAATGATGTCATGTGATCCATGAGGTGACGTGTCGTAAGCGTGTGTGAAGAATATGTAAAAGTAGTACAGTAAAAAATTAATTTAATCTTCCAGCTGCAAATATCTATGTTGAAAATAAAAAAAAGTATTTTACTAACGATTAATAGCATTAATTAAATTAAATTCAATCTTATTTGCGAAGGTAATGCCATTTTCGTTGCTGTTTTCAACCGATCGAAATTTTTGTTGTCGATCAATTCCTTCATGGAAATCATGGTTGAATGAAGGACAGGCAATTCATCCCTTGCATGGTTTCTCTAAATATTCATATGGGAGGAAACGGTTCATTATTGCTATGTTGGTATACGCGGTATCACTGCTAACAAAGCAACTACGCCGTATAGTTTTATGAAGCTTTACTCATAATGCATGGGTCTTCAAAATGCGTACTCAGGGGGCAATAATTCGGGGTAATTTCTCTGTAACAGTAGCGCAGCGTCAGAATAAATTACCCCAGATTGGCATCTAGTGACAGCCGAGCACCGAACTTTATCCTACTTATCTGCCGCTCCCGAATTTCTAATTTGTGACTGCAATGATCTACACACCCGGGACTGAGGCGGCATTCCTACACGCTGGGTATGAATTATTTTAAACTTTGAGTTTCAATTGAAGGAAATTTAGTTTCCTTAGTTTCCATGAATTTAACGGCCATAATTCGTACTCGAGGGGAGAATACGTGTTGTCCTTTTTACGACAATTTTTGGAAACGATGAAGCAAACAAATTTACCGAGAACATTTCCACATGCACAGCTAATCTCTATTTTCTCTCGTACGCCATTTGTCATAGTCGTTCAGGTGTCAGATGTGTTGTGTTAGGAGTGAATTTAGCTGGCCTAATTTGCATAAGTAGGGCTCGTATTTTGCCAATAAAACTTCAATAGCGGATGTTTGGGAATTAACAACAAATGAAACCGGTATATTAGTGTCCAAGTATGTATTTTTCCGGAATGGCTCACGCATGTTATTTGAGAAACATTTTTTTTTCTTTAATAAAATACACAAACTTGTCGGGATTGTGGCCGAATTCGCCTGGTGTGATTTCACGAATTTAAATTAGTTTGATACTTTATTTATTGAGCGTCCATAAACGTAAAGCAAAGAAATCAGTATTTTCTCCCAACATTGCTGCTTTAAATTTTATTACATTTTTCCACTTATTTTACCAATTTATTTCAATTAAATTACTTAATTTTTTCAGGCCTAGGTTATTGTTTTCTCAACCCTATTTATATTCGGTCTATTTACGCCGGGTGGATTACGCAAGTGAAGATTCTTCATGTAAGCTTGCCGACGATCCAACCACCTAAGTTGGCTTGGCAGGAAGGCAGTTTTTGCGGTGATGATTAGGTGAGCACGAACTCTAATTTATATATTAAGGGCTGGCTAAAATAACACATCGTTTTGATATTAAAAGTGTTGACACGGGAGGATATTGAGATCTTTTCCGCTGAAAATCGCCGGATGCACAAAGAGTTTTTTGAAGTTCTAATAGAGAGTTACGAGGGCACTGAAAAATGATAGTTTCATGCAGGGGTACAAACTGCCTGGCGCCCACAATCATTGTGTTTAGGAGATCATATCCTCTATTGAAGGATATGCGGTCCATGTCTGATGAGGGGGCGCAGGATATTTCTATAATTTGAATTATCGGTTTAGCTTTGCGATCGGTTATGTCGTGATTATTTTAATTTTTGGTTCTTTTCGGATATTTGTATCGATTTAGTTTACATCAGAAATTTATGTTTAGAATTGATAGTGTATTAGCATGGGCTACTGTTGGCTGATGCGTTCACATCATATTGAATAATTTTCATTCATTTAATGAGTAAACATCAGTCGCTACTTATTTCATAATTTTCTGTCACTTTATTAGTATTTAGTGGCTGAGCCGAAAATTGACTGCCTTTAAAAACAATATAAAGGATTTGAGCAAAATTGACTGGATATTATTGTTGATTCAGAACGAAAGAATAACTTGCAAAACTCTGATGTCGGTCAAGACAAATAAAAATACCGCAAAAATTGGGTGCTTCTACGGTATATTTTGCAACCTATCAATTAGAAACTTACCAATTAACACTTTTAAGCAAATATGAAATATTAGCTTTGGTTGTTATGACAAGGCTTTCGTTTAAAAATATGCACTGACTCAGAGAATCTTAAATCCGAGGTGCCAGAGTTGGCGCCTAAAATCTTGGACACTAAAACTAATTTATATTCACTAAAAGTAAGTTTATTTTAAAAATATTCCTCTAATAGAGACTTAATAAAGTGGCTTCGACTATTTGTTTATTGATGTGAATGACCTGGTTATTGTTCTGAACTCGAACATCTTCCCATTTACTCGATTGGACAGGCAAATTGATGGTTTGGCAATAGGTATATTCTACATAGTCTTACTCTTGCGAATATTTTAATGTGCTCTCACGAGATTTCTTGATTGGCCAATTGTACAATCACTTTTGAGCTCATGTTATACAATACAAATGTTGATGACACCTTTCTAGTCCTCAAGGATTGGGCTCTTTCCCCGATTATCTTGAATAAACATTCTGCGCTAAACTTCGATTGAGCAAAAATTAGTCCACATTTTATCGATGGCAAAGTAACTTTAATCTAATCTATCGCCCGCAAACCGACGTTCGCTGGTTTGGTATGAGCTTCTATAGCTTATGTTTAATCGTCGCAAATTAAATAGGATTCAAACATTAAAACTCAGCTGCAAAAGAGCTTGTTTCGCCTTTCACGCCACATAATCTATGTTTGAATTTTTCGGTAATATTTTTACTTGAATGGGTGTTCGTCCAGTTTTGAGTTGACTCAAATTGAGAAGTTTATTTATGAGCATTTTTGGCTACGTACCTACAAGTGGTCAAAGTACGCTAACCGTCTAATTAACGAGTATAGAGATTCTACAGGGTGTTTCAGAATTAAGTAACCCTTTTAATTTGTTAATAAATAAAAAACTAAGAACGTTATGAAGTTGAAACTTGTTTTATTTAAAAGAAGAACATTTTCATGGTAATATTGTATCATAGTTACGTCATTATCCTGTATAGCTTGCTAAATTTGTGTTTAATTATCAAGCCTTAAATTTTCATCATGATTCGCTACAGCAAAGAAGAAAGAACAAAAATTATCGCTACAGTCAATAACGATGTCAATAACAGAAGTTCAACGTGATTACAGGATCCATTTCAAAACAAGGATCCTTCAAAAAACACATTTAAATATCTTTATCGAAAATTTGCAGATATCAAAAATTTGCACTCTCGTCAGAAACACTAATGAAGGTTATGAAAGCAACGAAGAGAAGAGCCCTATTTTGTCAAAACAATTGTGGTGGGCATTTAAAAGTTATTATATTTAAAAACTAGGATACAATATTACCATAAACATGTTCTTCTTTTAAATAAAACAAGTTTCAACTTCATAACGTTCTTAGTTTTTTATTTATGAACAAATTAAAAGGGTTACTTAATTCTGGTTCACCCTGTATATCCACGGCATATTTTCCTAATGTAAGCTTGGACGTATTGTTCATCAATAATTGAAAAATTTGTCTTTACGCTTATTGGTCTTATCCGGTCGAAATACTTAACGAATAAGCATTCACGTAACTTAGCCTGTTTATCTGGCTATATCTGTTTTTAGTGTTTTATTTTATTATGTGTAAATTTGGTAATTCTATTCAAGTCGCTCTTATTCGTCCAGGTTTGACTGATTAGGGAGCTGATCTCCGAAGTGTTTTCAATAAACTTATGATTAATTTTCTAGAATTTCCAAAATCTTGCATTTTAGGTCAAACAATGGTTGCCTTGTGTCACGATATTACAAAAATTATACAACAAAAACAAATTACATCACATAAATTATAAAATTATCCATTACATAAACACCTACGGCTGAATGTTTCTATTTCCCTCTAAGATGTTTGGTTTGAACTGCTGAACGATGTCAAGTGTTTCACTCTCAACTTATTAATTCAAGAATCGCCAGAGAATTAAATCCGTTCGTTTGATTGTGTCGATAAAATCGAACTAGTCAGGCCACCAATGGGCCAAGTTATCGTCTACATTGCAGCGTTAATCCCATTGACCAATTATTTCATTTGTATAGGCTACTTACAATATCGGAATTTCATGATAACGAATATCGTAAAATCCTTGAATTTCCTCAGAATTCTAGGATGAATCCTTTTTTCCTTCTCAGATCAACCCTGAAAGAAATCAGGAATACTTCTAGAAGGAGTGGCGCTGCGGTGCGTGCCCATCATCGATGTTGGAAAGTTCCTTCATTCATATACAGTATCATATGCATTGCTCTTCATAGCGTGATCTTACTGGATGAAGATACTCACTGTCTAAGTTAAACTTGAATATCGTGGGCCAAGAGTTTTGGAATCCATAGCTATGCCATATTCATCATTATAGAAGCACATTAGTTAGAAACCTTCACTTAAATCTTCAATTTGATTATTTGGCATAATCGAGCTACCAGTTCCTCGACTTTCCAAAATTGATCGAAACAATTTGTTACAAGTATCGAAACTTAACGGTTCTAACGAAAACCCACTCACAATGGGAATTTTATGTTAAAATTTTTTTTAAATATATAAGTCCATAATAGCATAGTGTTTACTATGTCAGTGAAGTCACAGTGTCCCAGCGACACAAAACTCTCGAACTTTTACGACTTCCCTTGCTTCTATAGAGCGACAAAATTGAAGGACGTCGTTGAGGCTATGGCAAATTATGAGTCATACATTTGAAGTACAGAAGCAGCGACGTTCCTGAGACACAAGGTAGCTGCAAAATATCGCTTCCTTTACTTAAAGCTAGAACAAGAGTCTGCCTCCGGGACATCGTCCATCGAATTGCGCTTACGAAAAATGGCCCGTGAAATTGAAATGAACGTCCAAGCCTGGCTTCCGTCTTCGCTAGGGATCACCGATGATAGCTTACCTGCTTAACCTTCTATTGGGTAAGACTTCATGCTTTAGCGCTTCAAAATACGTAAATAATAAAGTATATAATTATATGAAATAGTGTACTGTTTCTACCTTCCAATTAATCAGAGATACCAGATAAAACACTGTTACTTGATGAGAATTATGGTGGAATCATCGATGGTCATCGATGATGCGCCTATCACGAAATGGGTACACCTTGCTCCAGGAGCAATCATATATCCGTAGGAGCGTGAGATGAAGCATCGGTACTTACATTTAATGCTTCACCATTGCTAGCTTCAGTGTTAATGGTGACCAGCTTTCAGTGGCTGCGATGGAGGAAATGGTACCTAGCAGAATGATAGATAAATTAGGCAAACGGTGCTCACACTTAACCGCAGGTGGTATCGAAATCGATTTCGAGCTCACCGTGACCGTGTAGATAATTTACGATGGACTTTGAAGAGGCGTATATCAAGAGAAGTTCCCTTGCTTGCTGCTTGCAAGATCCTTTACCATGAGCAGCTTTTTGCTCTTCATGTTGCTGCCTTAAAATAGAAGCTTTATTGCAATAACCTGGAGCGCGAAAACTAGCAAACGACCGGTAAAAAACATTGGTTCTCATTTGTTCTAATAAAAATAGAAAAAAAATTTATTGTGTGATAATCAATGTGGTTTCCTTGTTTGTCTTGAGATCATTTTTTGAGTGTGGCCGCAGTTCATGTGAAGTCTCCTGATATTCTAGTGCCTCTGTCATGCATTTAAGTACACGAATTTTATGGGCTTATAATCTCACGATATCATAAAGTATCATGAGTCCCAGCTTCATCAATCTTTACTTAATTTGAAAGTTCATCTTAAAAAGTTTCTGATATTTGCCTGCTAGATTTTGAGAGTTCACCTCGTAGCGAACAAAGGGAGACTCCAGTATAATATCCAGAAAGTTTTCTGTCATCTCAGAGGTGAATTTACTGCTTTCAAACACTCTTATTTTGTTCTAAACCGCAACTTATTCAACCAAGCTTGAAATTGGAGAGTTACCGCGTGCAGATTTCCGCGATGAATTCTTTCCAGATTTCAAGAAAACTAAATAATTTGTAAGGAAGCTACCACCAGTTCTCTCTTGATGCTCATTCAAGAACATTTCTTTAGGTCCATTGAGCCCAAGAGGAAGACAGCCCAGACCGGCGACGCCCCCTATACAATAAAAAACATGTCACAATGAAACGCTCGTATTTCTATGAAGACGACCGAGGCTGCGCAAGCGTGCACTTGTAATGGCTTAAAACATCCGCCGTTCCTTCAAAACAACGTCGGCTGCTCATTGTGACTACTGCAGGAGTTTCGACACAACGGCTGCGCGTAAACAGCGCTTCTGGATCACTTGGGAGGTGGAAAAAATATTTGCTATCATAAATAACTTGACGCTCTAATAACTTGCTGGTCATTTACGAATGCAACGAGAATTAGTGAACTGATTGAGCTTTTTATCTAATTGGATCCCGCTACGTCTAGTCTCAATATTGTATACGTTGTGGCTGATTAATTAACAAACCTATAATGGCAGTCAGTGCAAGGTCCTGGTATTATACAAAGTTCTGATTAAATATCATAACCTGATTGCGGTCAGTCAACTTATAAAAACAAATGTAATCCATAATTATTAAATTTCAATGCAAGAAAATGCATTTGTTGTTTCAACGATATCTTAAGCGAAATGTACAACACATTTCGCTCAAAATTGCGATGGCGTATGCAGACGTGAATTACGAGTGATGAGAGACATGACGAGAAACAATTAAGACATGATGACTTTTTTATTTGATTTTAAGACTTCGAGTGTGGAGAGGTCTCACCTTCCAGCCCGAGCACAGCTGGATTTTTGTTGGAAGTTTGTTTTATCTTGCCATTTTTGCTTCAATTTGGATTTCTCACTCCCACAAAGAGGTGGTTGTTGTGCGGACGAAGAAACAGAAAAATTAGACACTAATTATTTTCATACGGCGTTAACCAAGCTGCATGTGAGCAGGTATTGTCCCAGGAATAACATGCAATGCAGTTGCATTGCATAAATGTAATTGTCTCCTGTATAATTTGATGTCGTATTCCAGGCTTACGTACTCTTCAATAAAACAACTCTTGCAACGCAAGTTTCACTGGAGGACTAATGATATCAAGCTTAAACCGAAGTAAATGCCTCAGAAATTACAGATGAAAAATTAATCTGCATGTGATTTACATGCAGTTTCACAGTCTTATAATGCAATTGGCTTAGCCGCCACGTCGGCAACATAGTATATGGTGCTAAGAAAACGTTTCTCAGTTGTAGCTGCACTCACCTGGAAATTTTCCGAAGTTATTGCGGTCTTAAGTAGCCGATTTACGAGAGAATGAAAACCATAATTTTTTTTTATTTGATGCATGCACGAGTGACTTATAATCTCCATTTTTCATACGCATAAGTTTAAGAGCAATAATCCTAATAGTTCCCCCTAACACAAGCTCGGTACTCAGTCTCTGTTCCGTATGTTGATCTTCACGAAGCGTCCATTTGTTAACAGATGAACCTTAGCGAGGCCCCATTCATGTTGTTATAAATGTAAGAGAAGATGTCATATAAAATTTGCATTATCATGTTCAGAATCTAATATTTTAGGGCAGGTATGAAAATTTTTTATTAGATTCATTCTTAGTGTTTTTAGAAAAATTTATGTACTAGTTGAATTTTCAAAATTTAAAATTTTCATCAATCAAAATGTGCGTACGTATTCCTATCTTTAAAACGCCCTTGTATTTTAATTAATCATTATAATCTTCCATCATAATTACAATATTAATCATTATTACAGTTTTACTAGCTCACACGCGATCATAAATGATAATCATAAGCACATCACGCATGTGCAGTGAGGAAACGTCGCCCATTAAGCAGCAACATAAGCCAGTGTTCGATGAGGACAACTTTCTGTTTGTCACCCTTGAACCATAAATCTCAATGAGTGTCATAGAGCCGGCGTCCGCGTCCATATATTGCAGGCCCTGCACGGTCTGCTGTTAACTGACCGGGTCTGTTATATCGGATATTTTGTCATTGAAGATTTTGAATGTGAAACCAATTTTATAAAAAAAATTTTCTACACTTGCATAGCACTCCTGTTGAAAGCCACGCTATTGCTCCTTCTTGTCGTGAAATTTCTGTTGTAGCGCTCACATGCACCAGGTATTCCGTACTATATATAGTTCCTCCGAGTAAGTTACTTCGCTCTAGAACTAGTGACCATTGTTAGCATTGACTCGGCTCTTGTACCTCCAAGACCTATAGAACTACTGTTCTCTTCGTAAGTATTCTGTAAACAGTTTCTTTATGTGTAAGACCTTCACATATGAATATATTCCCATGAAATTACCGTTTTTTCCTGTTTTATAGTTGTGTTATTTTGTTCCAGGATGTTGCGTTCTTGTTGAATAAAGCTCATGAGTTACATCGGCTTTCGCTTACAACACTTTTTAACGTTTCTTTGATCATAGATAACATTTGCAGAGGTAACACTTCTTGGATAATGAGTGGACCATTGTTATCCATTGGAGAAAACGTGACAATCATTTTTTAATCACAATACAATTTTGAAACTAAAAAGCCTATAAATAATTACCGAGAAGTAGTCTGGAATACATAATTCTATAACTGAAATTATCAACCATAAGTCAAGCGCTGTAAGGGTCAGCAACATTGACCTTCTGATCTGCTTTTATTTAAGTAGATAAATTTAAGTACACATTGATAAGCTTATAACATGATTGTCACAGTTTTTATTTCAATCATTATCGTAACTTAGGTTTTTTAAAACGTTTTTAACACGTTTTTCTTAGCTTAGCTTCGCGTTTGTTTGTTTGTTTGTTTATTTGTTTGTTTGTTTGTTTGTTTGTTGTTAACATTGACAACGAAAATTAGCCCACTTCTGATTGTTCTAGAGATCTGAAATTCGGCATGCAGGCTATTTTCGCCTAACAATTTCAGATACAATCATAAAAACTAGTAATTAGAGACCGAAATTAGTTTAATTGAGTAAAGTATATATATAGTATATATAGAGTATGACGTGCGGGCGCTCACGTTATAGATGAGCAGGCGCTAACGCTGCGTATCATCGATACGTACGTCAAGTCATACTTAATCAAGTCTTAATCGTTTTTCTTGTGGACTAAAAAGTAGAAAATAAAATACTTAAAAAATTTTTTAAAAAACCACGTTTTTCGTGTGGACTAAAAAGTAGAAAATAAATTATGGTTCGCCCCAAAAAAACGTGGGCGGGCTGTACGTTCACCATAAAATTTCCAAAATTCGTGTGTTGTGTGCTTTTCGCTTTAATCATAAAACTGCCCGACACACGTTTTTTTGGGGCGAACCATAATTTATTTTCTACTTTTTAGTCCACACGAAAAACGTGGTTTTTTAAAAAATTTTTTAAGTATTTTATTCTTAGCTTAGCTTCGCGTTTGTTTGTTTGTTGTTAAAATTGACAACGAAAATTAGCCCACTTCTGATTGCTCTAGAGATCTGAAATTCGGCATGCAGGCTATTTTCGCCTAACAATTTCAGATACAATCATAAAAACTTGCAATTAGAGACCTAAATTAGCTTAATCGAGTAAAGTATATATATATATATATAGTATATATATAGTATGACGTGCGGGCGCTGACGTTATAGACGAGCAGGCGCTGACGCTGCGTATCCTCGATACGTACGTCAAGTCATACTTTTTAGTCCGTGCAGCAACGGACTAAAAAGGAGAAAATAAAATACTTAAAAATACTTTTTTTAAAAACACGTTTTTCTTGTAGACTAAAAAGTAGAAAATAAATTTTGGCTCGCCCCAAAAAACATGTGTCGGGCAGATTTATGATTAAAGCGAAAAGCACACAACACACGAATTTTGGAAATTTGATGTTGAACGTACAGCCCGACCCACGTTTTTTGGGGCGAGCCAAAATTTATTTTCTACTTTTTAGTCTACAAGAAAAACGTGTTTTTAAAAAAAGTATTTTTAAGTATTTTATTTAAATTACTCTCCATATTTGCTAACACTTTAAGCGTATTTGAAATTATCTTTACTCTAACATTCCATGAACCACAATGTGCACTCCAAATTAACCTACAGTCATGCAATGTGAGTCTCGAAGATCTTAATCTTTACTAATTTTTCATCTTATGTATAAATGTCCCGTAGAATTATTCGAACTCACAATTCCATGAGCCTCAAACATTTGTCTGTTATAACATTTTTCAATTAAAGCCAATTGTGCGTTCCGCCTAACGAAAGCCATTTTGTAGATTACCCCTTGGTAGTCACTGAGCGTTTCCGACAGCCTAATGCGTAAGAATTACGCAGCTCGAGCACTCACATTGCTGATCCTTCCCGTTGATTTTGACAGACAGCACCTCTGTCAATTTTGCTCCTTGATCCGCGCACCCACTGACTCTGTCCGATAATTTTAGGTGCTGTCCATAACTCTCAAATTCTGAGGCCCACTTTCTCCGAGTCGTTCTCAGCCTGATTTCTATTTAGAGTTAATATGGTTCGTTGAACTGAACATTCACTTATGCGTCAGGTAACTTTAGATTATGCATTTAACTTTGATTCTCCGTGGCGAATTTCATGACAGTGTTTATGAAGTTCAAGTCGATACGTTGTCCCGACGAAAAACACGTGCGATGTCGATTTTAAATCAAAATATGAAGGAGGCAAAATAATTTTTGATGGAGTCCTTGACTTCATGGCTTCCCATGCAAACTTCTTTTCGGTATTTGCGTCCTTGGATGTCTCTTAATTAATTCTTTCCGGTATTTTCAGTTCATTAGTTATTTACTTATTTTGTTTCTTTCTCAAATTCATTAATTACAACCACATTTTATTTTCATTGCAAGAAACCTGGATGAAATCTTTTCAGCTCACATTTTTTTTCATTTACGTCCAAATTTATTTTATACTATAATGTCCAATAAACTAAAAAATCAATTTGAGTTCAATGAAATCTAACCAATGACTAGCTGACTCATTCAATTGAAAATAGATGAATAGTCGCGGTAGACTCGCAGCATTGGATACGGGCTTGTCAAGCATGACGGTCAAACTCGAGATTTGTAACACTCTATATATAGCACCGATGTACATGTTATACGAGTACTATCATATAGCACCATTTAGTAGCAGGCGTATATATTACTTGGGACGTGTTATTTCTGACATGCTACTTGTGATGCATAACTTGTGATACACGTTACGTGTGAAATTTTACACGTGGCGGTATATCTTTTACAATTTTTTCACACGATTTAATCACTCAAAAGCTCGGCTGCAATAGCTATACGCTCATTTGTAACTGCGAGCTAGTAACTGGTTATTTGTGAGTATATATTTACCACGTAGTTACCCTCTATTAATATCATGAGAAGACGTGAATGAAATACTTACAATCTCCTCGTCGATAAGGAATCATCTTATAAAACTTCCTGATATCTCATGATACAAATAATCGCCTGAACCTTGCATGCAAAATAAACTTTTACGCCTGTATAGCCAAGACGGATTTTGACGCCAACCTATTCATACCATTGCGAATCGTATGCACGTTTAATTGAACCCACTTTAACGCTATTATATAATCAAACGAATCCACGTTGTGCTCGATAGCGAGATGAATTTTCATGGATGAATTTTTATTTCTGAAGCACAGTTTGCCGCCAATTAGTTGACTTTTTGCGCTCGAAGCAGATGATGAAACCAAAAATTGCATGTTTCTCGATACCTTGCATTAGTTTGATCATAAGACGACTATCTGCGAATTTTGTGAAGATGATGGAGTGCTTCAATAAGGCTCATAGAACGCCCAATCATAAATTTTCATACCTGAGACACATACAATTGAAGTAATCGAATTTCGAGCAAGTAATGCAGCTGTTCGATCGTCCTTGGCTTATTATAAGTCCAACAATCAAAGAGAGCAAAGGCAACAAAGACTGTGGAAAATTCGGAGTAATGCGCGCTTCAGGCTGCGACAAATGTTACTTCAGCACGCAAACCTGCTTTGGACAAAGAGGGCCTCTATCGAGGCTTCTTATGTGTCACTTCGTAAATAACTGAAACACCCATAATATGACCTGTTCTTTGTCTATGTAATTCTTGAAGTACAAAGTAATTCATGTAAATTGTTCTTTGTATTTATTAATAAACTTAACGAAAGTCTTAAAATGATCTCTTAATAATTTTGTCTAACGTTATCTTCATCTATAAGTGACAGGAATTTTCAAATAGTGTTTTTATTCGTTAGAATATGCCTGTGCATTATTTTATTATTTGATTTTCCGGCTTTGTTTCGTCCAGTTTATAAGCATGATGATTCGTATTTAAATATCTTGCAGCAATTTTATATGTTCAACGATATATTCTTTTATTTTCGATCACCGTTTTTAACAATATAAAAATATATCTACTCTGGGGTAATTGATAACTTATCATGTATATTCCTAGACAGATCGTGCTTTTGTTTTCCTTTATTCACTAACGATATGGACGGAAAACTTAAAAAATACTTTAATATATTAAAGAAACATTTTTTCCGTATAGGCCATTCGTATAGCTCGGAAAGTTCGTTTATACGTTCTACACCGAATGCATCACGGAGCCATTCAATTATTTACTGTTTAATTACAGAACAAGCTACCAGGACAACAAAAATAGAATCTCCATGCATGGTAAACGCAGCGGTCTCAGCTGTGTTACTGATTTATCCGCGCGTATACCAGATGATTTTTACAAAACAAACTTGTTAATCAATAGCCTGAGTATTTTTATGTAGTGAAGTGATAGAAAGCCTCAAATAAAGTTAATTTATTTCCTCTTCTAACGTAATTGATTGCCTCGAGTAAACTGAAGTGATTGCCTTTTGTAAATTTAATTGATTGCCTCGATTAAACTGAAGTGATTGCCTTTTGTAAACTTAATTCATTGCCTCGAGTAAACTGAAGTGATTACCTCTTGTAAACTTAATTGATTGCCTCAAGTAACAGGAGTGATTGCCTTCAGTAAACTAAATTTATTGCCTTTTGTAAGCTAAATTCATTGCCTGGAGTAAAATAAATTATTTTTTTCTTTTTATGTTAATTGATTTTCTCTAGTAAAGTAACTTGATTGCTTGACGCAAAATAAATTGATTGACTTGAAAAAATCACAATTAACTCCGTAGTAAAATGAGAAAAATTATGTGCGAAGAAAAATATCTTATGAGTATAATCACCCAGGAAATACATTATAAAAAACACTTATAATAACCTTATAAACCTCACAAAAAATTAGTCCAAAAATTCTAACTTGCATTGTAAATGTTTTGAGGAGGTTAGACATTCTATTCAAAACTGGATGAAAAAAGAAGGCTGATGAAAATAACCAAAAAAATGAAACTTTTAGGCTCATTTTAGCGCATTTTCTCATTTATGGAAAAAATGCACTATTGTTCTCGCCATGTCCGTCTGTCCGTCCGTGACTTTACGTTTTCGTCGACGAGAAAATGCGCTCTCTGTCACTCACTGCAGTGAGTACTGAGTTATATTTTTTCTTGTTATTTTAATTGAATCTGTATATAAAATGTTTTAATGCTTTAAAAGACTAGCTTAGGTGATTACACAATTATGGTACTGAAGGAAATGAAAGGGAATATTTGTTTAAACTATCTATTTTTCACGGTAATTTCACGGTAAATTTTCATTTCTTGAATACATTTTACTTTAGGTTCAGCAAGAGGAAGTTCGCACCGCGTGATGGAGTCCCTTTTCCATTACTGATATGAAGCGCCCCTTCCATTGGCTGAGGGCGATGCTTATCAAGCTCGCTCCTGATTGGTCGGGTCTGTTTGCTTAACCGTCCCCTTATTGGTCGGTATCTTTGCATCCCATATATCAGAATGGCCATTATAGTTTCGGCGTTCACATGGTACGTGGAGACTCCCAAAATGCAGAATTTTTTTGCAGGATTACAAACCATTTCCTTTTAAATCTAGTTTCATACTACTACGATATGAATCCTTCTGATTCATAATTGCAGTTATAAATAATAACCTATTATAAACCATTTCCTTCTAAATCTAGTTTTATTTTACTACGATCTGAATCCTCAAGCTTCTCATTATTAATTGCAGTTATAAATAATAACCTATGACTCGAAAATGTTATTTATTTTGTCTAATTACCGGAAATAAACTTCGTAAATTCGCGCTACGCTCGACAACACCAAAAAATTGCATCTCAAAATTTGACAAAGTAGTTGGTGGACTGAAAATTTTTATGGTTGCTTCTTGGAATGGGAATGTTTGTTCGTAATGTTGACATGTGTTGTGTGAAGTGCCAGACAAACACATACATCATACAGCTGTGTTTGCTGAATGCGTGGTGTGTTTGCCCCCGCCTGGTCGCTGTGTTGATTGCTTGTGTTCGGAAGTTTCAGCGTCGCCATTGATGTAATTGGTGCCATGGTTGAATTAATACATATAATTCAACCATGATTGGTGACACTTTATAACTCTTTAAAATAATCATGAATTATCGAAGGGATATAGTTTTTCAAATGACGATTCAAAGTTTTCTCAAAGGCAAATATGATATATAATTCGAGTCACTTGTGAAGGAATATTTTCGGTTCGTTACCATGTTATAATCGAAAGTTTTCATTTTCATAGCGAGCAAGGGTCCAATTAAAAGTGCATATTTTTTATGATAAGTAATTTCCGAAAGCACATCCTTCATTACGTGTTCTGTTAATTTATAAAAGGCTATTGACTAATTATTTTCCGAGTAATCAACGACAGATTTTTCGATAGTTAGATCGATAATTTTCAATCGAAAGTTTTGAAAAATTAATAGTACATATGTTATTATCCATTCAATATAATAATATTATTCTTTGCCTTTGATAATATCGAAGATCTTATTTTATGGATTTTTTATCAGGCGAACTAGATCATCTAATGATAATCGGACCCTCATTCATTGCCCACGATATGAATGACATTTAATTACGAATTAATCATCGCTTTTTCTATTCCTAGTTTATTATAATTTGAGTTGGAAGAACATCTTTGATGCTCAAAATGATAAGTAAAAATATAGCAACATACGATGTTGGCATGTGCACGCAATTGAATGTGAAATGTTGGAATGAAATGTGGAATGCTAAAATGCTATAACAGCGAGTAAGTGCGTGCAATATGGCACAGTCAAATATGCTATCGATTTTCACTCTATATCATACGAGCTAGTACACAATTAAAACTGTTTGTGTGTAATAAATAGCAAATAAAAGATGAAAAGGCATTTTCTACAAGCTTTAATATGAACTTAAATATCAGGACTTGTTTTGTAAGGTCAAATTAGAAAACGGAAATTATTGGTTGTTGGGAGGATAACCGGAGAGTTAGTTGGATGAGACACGTGGCGCCGAATACAGGAGGTTCCCTAACATCCATGATACGCTGCCACCTTGTGCTAGTCCATGCAATGTTCCGAATAATTTAATCGTGGAGCTGTTACCATATATAGAGTAACTTATGCCACACTAATTTGTGCCCAACTAATAAATTTTGTTAACCTGCTCCGTGAATAAAATTATTGAACTGAAACGCTTACAAGTGCCTTTTATAGATCCAGAATTATCGAATCAATAGTTAAACAACGCAGTCGGCTTACGAACGATCACTATAGGCCTATATGCGGTGCCCCAGCTGATGCGGCAGCTGACAGGCCCGACAAAGTATACTGAGCGTGCAGAATAACATAATTAATTTATTAAAAAAATTTAACATGCGTTATTTTACTTTAGTAGACGACACGAGCCCCAGATAAGATGATTCATGCTACAATTAATGTTAATTACCTTGACCCAACGATTCTGCCCTCAGGAAAGCTTCTTATATTTTTTACATATTATTAATATTCTCTTATATTATATATATTATAGTATTATATATCAGGAAAGTTGCCCTAAGGGAAGTTTCTTATATTACCTATTGGATTGTGTAAAATAAGTTAAATTAGAAATTTTTATTTCAAAATAATTTTCTTGTGGTAAATAAAAGCCATGAAATAAGTTTAAATATATTTTTAAGATAACATTCTTAACATAAACTACCAGGTCATTAAACATTATTCAATCTTTCCTTTTAATTTAGCAGTATTACTTCACATTCAGCGCTATCCTCTGAAGCATTTCAACGTTACGTAAATTAGTGAGGCCTGTCGTCGGCCACACACACTGAATCCGTCTATACTCATAAGTTCAAATCATCGGCGAGTTATCCATGGCCACCTAAAAATCGCTGGTCAGCCACCGAAGTCACGACTCTAGCATCGATTAATTAACAGAAGACCGTGTCGGGTTGCCTTGTCAAGCTCGCTGATCAGCTAGAATTTTTGCCGGCTTTTGTCGGCAAAAAATGGAAATAATTCTGACTGCATTTTGCGTGTGTTCCTGAGGAAAGTTCTTGCAGCAAAATCACTGAGGTGTCCTGCGTGTGATTTGCCTCGTTCATGGTAACGATTTACATGTTTTTCTACTGAATAAAGCTTCGTTTTTGCCGGAAATCAGGAAATTCTTGTAGAAGACCAAACATGCAGCTAGGTGTTCTAACAATTTTGTGTTTCGAAGAAATCCGTTTTTTATGTTCTATAATTAGATATCTGTGTAACTTTTCAAGTATATTACCTTATCAAAATACGATCAACGACGTAAAACTTCGACATTGATTACTATATACGTCACTGCATGTATTCTGAAACCATCAGCTAACTCGCAATGTTGTTTAAGACAGTATACTGACTTAGGTATGTGGCAACCACGATACAAAAATTATTTCGGTAAATCCGCATATCAAGAATGATAATATTATTAAGTTCGAAAATTACCTTAAAATTTGGTTAAACTTTAAAATACATTTTTTTCGTTTCCTTTAAATCTTATTGAATTATCCAAATTTATTTCCAAAAAAGCTTTTTAAAAAATGCGATTCAAGAATTAAGGAAGTTTCCTATAATCAAACAATTTTTAATATTGATTTTTGCGTTGAATTTTATTCGTCAGAGCATCAAATTAAGTACTTTTTGAGGTAAACACCCAATTTTATTAATTGGTTAGCATTTACAACAGACCAACCATCACCATTTACGGGCATTGAGTTCTTCGTCTTTCAAATACCCTGAACCTTAAATAACACAAGCACCTGATCAAAATCAGAGGCGTCTTAAAGGTGGCCATTGACTAATCGACGGTCGGCCACCTATAATTCGCCCAGTTAAGAGAAATAGGGAACGCTTTTCCAGATCGCCGTCAGCTCCTCTGAGGCAGCGGGCATGAGGCGAGACAAATCGCTAAGTGCCTCAGAATTTGCTTGTTCTTTGTAATCAGACTCCAGACGACGTCGTTGAATATGGCAACGTTTCCTCCTTGTATTAACTTGGCCCGAAATAACTCCGTTGAGAAAATCAAATTAAGCAGAATTATATATTTGTATTAACAATCGTATATTTATATGTATAAGCATAGGAACATTCAACTCAGCGCTATCCGGTTTATAGGTGTATTAGAAATTATCCACCAAATCATCGTATAATGCCGGTTATGCGTCTTAAAATCTTACATGAATCATCGTTGGACTTGTTTTAACCCCGAAAACTTCTTTTTTGAGTTCTTTTATAGTTGCCCTGCTTATCATCATTTAGAGGTAAAATTATTGCTGGAGGAAAGATGAGTGTTTCTTCAGGAGGTACGTTTTTATGTTTTAATTTATGTGCTTCTTAATTCCACCATCCTTCAGATGTCCGCTTTTTGAAATAAATCCATTTTTAATTTATAAATTGTAATTGAATACTTTTAAAGTCTTAACTAAAAAAGTAACCATTAATTTTTCCACTTGAGTGATGTAAAATGTATTGATAATGAGTGTTTTTGTAGCATGGACATGCAAGAGATAACATTAACGCCTGTCTTTTTCCTCGAATTTTCCAGGTCTCGTATCCTCTTCTTCAGTCAGTCCTGGTCAATTTCCAGCTGACAAATGGCAGGTAAATTTTCCTCCTCGAAGTGTTAGGAAGGAAGGACCGAGTCGTGTAAAGGATGAGCTTAGGTGTCAAGTAGGCATCTGGATTTTGTCAATCATTCCTCATTGTAAATTACGGTCGAATTATTGACTGTCAAATAAAAGACTATAACTTCCTTAATAGTCGAAGCATGAATTCAATTTTCATTTGAAAATAGTTTTCATATTTGACTAAAATTATTTCCATTTTTAATTTTATAAAGCAAAATTTGTTTTGGAACTTCAGCAATTTTTAAACGATAAGTCTTGCTGATTCAACTCAATTTTACTCAAGTATATAATTTTAAGATGAATATCGATAATTGATGCATGTAATTACCGTATTACTCGCAGTGTAAAACTTATACGTATGTTACATTCTATTTTCAGACATAAAAAGGGATCAGGAGTAATAATAATATAAGTAAATTAGGAGTAACCGTATCTAAAAATATTCGCCGATTCGGTGATGTGGACAACCAACATGGCCGTCGAGTGGCTAATGTTCAATTTTTATTTGTCATTGGCAATTCACCTGCGATTTCCGCTGCGATGATTACGAGCAGTAATATAACATGCCTTATACTTTGGCTTGAACAATTAAGCTCAGCGTACGTAATTTGCGAGCCTGATGACGGTTGGGGTGTATTTTTACGTTATCCGCCGAGCGCGCGTTGACTTTTACAGCGGACTCAGTTTCTCTATACGCGCTATTGTTCTCCAATTGTCAACCGTAATGCTTCATATGAAATGTCTCGGCCAAGCGAATTTCCATGAGACCTAAAATTATAAGATTTTTACCTGCTCCTTATTAATTTGGAGGATAGTTTTTCGTTGCTTGCACTCGTATACTGCACGCAAGCTCAGCAAACTGATGTTTAACCGTCCAACTTACATGTCATGGTTCGGCCGTTTGTCTGTAGGAAGAAAGAAAGATACATTTTTCAACTCTGCTCTGCATTCACTCTAGCGGTTTTTCTAAGCATACACTTGTGTATTGGACGCTGCACTAACGTATTGGTTATTGATCAGACCGCTCGAA
This sequence comes from Hyalella azteca, assembly GCF_000764305.2. Lineage (NCBI taxonomy): Eukaryota > Metazoa > Arthropoda > Malacostraca > Amphipoda > Hyalellidae > Hyalella > Hyalella azteca. The sequence continues at coordinate 800,932 of NW_025936959.1, forward strand.
CGGTTTATTTTTATGTGAAGTTGCACGAGAGAGTAATTTCTCTTATTTTCATGCTAGACAAAAATTTCACGGCAACATCTAGAACTTACTAGAAGTATTATTCACTAAATCAGATCAGAAAAAACTTTGTTTATTGGATTAAAAAAATTTGTTTGTTAACATTATATAACTTTTCTCAAATTACAAATTTTTCTGGGAGATAAAAAATGTTGGTATAAGAAGTCAAATCATTTGTTTGTTTCCGAGACTCATATCGACGTACAAAGTTTTGGTAAAAATTCATCTAATGATGAACTTGTGGTTATCTTTGTTTCCAGTCCCACATGCAGTCATGTGACAACGTAATGTATTAAGGATGCAATTTTTTAATACAATATAGTGTAATTGCATTGAATTAAATATTTGTCTTCTTTCAATGGATACGATAATGGTGAAATTGTAATGGTGAATATGCTCGTCATAAATTGTCTTTATCAGACACACATGTAAGCTCTGACAAGAGCTCTGTATTCAACATTACAGGCTCAAACTTCTGTGCTATTGCCGTTGAATATCACCAGCATGTTATCGGTATATAGTTAGCAGATAAGGCTGTTTTGGATTTAATGTACAGTAAAGGTATTAAACGTAAGTTACAGTATGTATTTCAATTTTCATTATGATTTTTTATTGTGATTGTATTATGCCCTTTAGTATAAATAAAATAATATAAGATCACGTTACACTACACTACAAAATTTATAACTTTAAGTTATATTTAATGATAAAAATTAGCTGTAGCCGTTAGCTAAGGAAAAGTTGAAAATCTATTATTTTGATTTCATTTAAAAATACAAAAAAAATACAACGACAATAAACGGATAGATTTTTATGGCATAAATTGTTACGAAGTTGAATTTGAAAGTAATGGATATAAAAATAATTTATTTGTGTGAGGACAAGATGGTTTAACTTGCAATTTTTTCTGCTTTTTTGAAAATGTGTTTCAAATTTAAAGCATGTAATTACTAAAAAATCGATATTATATATGAAGAAGGGATAATTTTTTGTTTCGTATCTAAGAGTTATAATTGGGAAAAACGTAAGTTTTAAGCCTGTTTTATTAGTTCGACAGCCTATTAAATATATGCGAGCTTTTTTATTTTCTTCGTCTTCGCACGTAAACCAGAAACCGTTTTCGTAAACCAGAAAGTACAAAATATTTTGATCGTCAAGTTTATGAAAATGATAAAAATGTAATACTATTTTTATTGAGAAATCACGGCATCAATTATATTAAAATATTTACATTTTTGAAAGGACAACCTGACTCATATTAACTCAACTCTTGTGGCACGAAAATACACATGACTATAATTCATCAGTTAATAAATGAAAACACAAGCTGAAGAAACATTTCAAAAATGTACGACACTTCCATTAAAGCCTAAGATTAATTAAAAATCAGGTGATACAATTTGCCGCGGTTGTCTTCTGTCGACAACGCTGCGGGTATCATTTTCAGCAACTCTTGGAACACTTCTTTTTTTAGATGCACATCTTGAGGGTCGACTGCTTGTACATGAGTTGCTTGTTCTACTGCTTTAGGCTCGCTACTTTGGCCTGCAAGTTCTCCAACTGAAGATTTTTGAGGCGCCGCTCTTTGAGATTTTTGCAGTTTTGCAGCGTGCGGCGTAAGTCAGAGGCGAGTTTAGCTTTAGCACCACAATCCTGTGTCGCTTTTTTACTCAATTCCTCATTCAAGGCGAGTAGCTCCTTACGTTTTTTCTCTTCACACGCAAGCGTTTGTTTCTACTGTGCCATCAGCTGCTCAGATTTGATGACTTCAAAGGAAGCATCAGGTATACGAACATCTTCCAGACACTTGATTTCATCACGCATTTTCTGGTTGGTCTCAATGGCCTCTCTGATTGGGTCATCCATCTTCTTCAGAGTTTCTTCAAGCTCTTGGATTTGCTCGTTCATTTTCTTCGTTTCCTTCTCAACCACTGCTAGTTACATTTCTGTGTTCTATGCCCCATCGCCGTCCTGATCGGTTGCTATATAATCTTGCTTGAGCTCCCGTAACATTCGCTGCAATTCTTCGTACTTGTCCGTTAAAACTTGCTTTTTACTCGTGCCTTGTCTCTCAGGCCCGTCCTGCTTCAAATTGACATCTTATATTAACGTCTCACGCTCACAAATCGTTCCATTGAGTTTGTCGATCTTTTCTTGAAGCGCTTGGGCCTTAATCTTTCGTTGATTCACGCAGGCTTCGAATTACTGCAGAGAACGATTCACTTCATCGTGGCTCTTCTGAACGAATGCAATTTAGTTTTAACGTTCTTTATTTTTCACCTTTAATTGAGACAGCTCGCGAGATTCCTCTTTGGCCACTTGCTTCTAATGCCGCAGCTTGCTCGTCTTCAGGGCGATTTCTTCCAAAATTTTCGCGTTGTCGATTCGACGCAGCATTCGTTTGTCGTGCGCGTCGCACGAGAGCTGTTGTACGGTGCTCATGGTTTTCTTCTTCTTCAGGTCAATTTCAAGACGAAAGTTAGAGCGATGCGGAAATTTCATTGTTTTGGGCGGGATTTGAGTCCAAAGAAAAGCCGTAGCTCCGTATCCAAGGTACGCGACAGTTATTTTCTAGATTCACTCGTACACAAATTATGACATTTTTGATGCTCTGAAAGACACTGAAAATGAATGCTTGTGGAAGAATTAGTTGATATCAGAACGGTTTTAATCTAAAATATTTACCTTAATCGTAAGAAAGGAAATTCGAGCTTGCTTGCGTTTTTCGAAATTACCATATTGTGTACGACTTCAAAAGTGACCCCTAGCTGTAATTCCGTCTTATCTAGCCAAATCTGAACCAAGATGTTATCCAAATTTCCTGTATTTAAATAATTAGTCAGTTTCATAGTTTAGAGGGACATATGTTATAGTGGGGACTCTTACTTGAAGTTCAGTGACTTCTGAATTACTGTAATTCCTGCCAGGAACACGTGGCTTAGAGACCATATCTTTGTACTCGACATAAACCCTGATCTCTATCAGACTTCGGATCTTGGTTCTGATGCTGATCTTGTATGTCAACCCTTGTTATCGTGCACCCATCTAATCAACACAGGATCTCGTGAACACAATGTAATCCAATCTTATCTCGAGTTTAGATCATTTGGTGCCATTCAATTGACCACCGGGATCGCACCTTGAGAAACTCCAGGTCCAATTCAGTCAATTCCAAAAGAATTGAATTTTCACCCTCTCCAGACTCTCAACTGAAAAGGCGTGTATTTTGCAAAGCGTATTCCGAAGATCCCGTTTGTAATGACGAGTTGACGGTCGTGGTAGCATTTATTAGCTCCTAATATTCATGATCCCGACTGGAGTATATTGTAAAATTTTCCCCAATGTTACACAGCGCATATATAATAAAAACAAAATAAGTGCTCACGTTGGTTGGACGCTGGTGCATTACATCTTTAGCAGTGATAGTAAATATTTTTTAAAAAACTATATACCAAAATTAAAACTCTTAAAATTAGATTGCCTTCAAAATGCATTAAAACCAGTAGACTTCGATGAGGCATCGCTGATTAAAAACGGCAGACTAGCCCTTAGAAATCCTTTATTATTTTAGAAAACAAAATCGTGGAAGCTGAGGTGCACTTTTCCTCAGCCCAAACGCTACCATAAAAATGTTAAGCACTTTACACGCCACTTTTTCCATTAGCCAAACACATAAACTGTCATTAAACTATTAGCGATTCTTTCGTAAGCTTTTCACGTAAGCGCAATTAGTGTCGAGTTATACATTTACAGCGAGCCCTCCTGAGGGCTCTAATTTAATTGCCTTCGTTTGCCAAATGGTATGTGTGACTTCAATCAACGTGCACTGTAAAATCTTTTTATTCTTAAATTAGGCCCAGTTAAATAATCTGAAGCGCTCTACAGTGATCATTTAAGGGCACAAGATTGGTCGGCGCGAATTCACTGTAGAATTTTAACTGAAATTGCCTTACTTAATTTGATGCTCCAGAATTCATAAATAATTTGTATCCCCAGAATTCATAAATTCCAGTACCAAGTATCATGCTCGAGAAAGTCTCTTAAAACTTGACTACAACTTTTTAAAAATAAGGTATCGTTTAAGAAATTTTCAATACAATGACCGTATTTTAAGAAGGGATGTTATTCACGATTCATAATGCTCGGAAATTCAGAGATGTCGTACGCCGGCCATTGCATGCAGGCACATTGCCTATGAAGCCATTTTCGTGCACCGGTGCTGAGTCCCAAAGCTTCGTACGAGGCATGCAATATAGCAGAGCAGTAAATGCCTGCCCACAAAGGCATGTAATTACTTAGCTTTCGAAAAATAGATAGAGAACAAATTGCGGCGCAGAACACAAGCCATAAATCATTAAGCACGCAGGGCAAACTTGCATGAATGCTCAGGGTTTTCATTTCGTTTGCTATTCACTGGAATATTTTTAGTGGCCAGTTAAAATCCAATTATTTTATGTCTATAATTTGACTGTTAACTTTTTTTAAATACCGCCTAAGCAAAGTTTAAAACAAATGTCTCTAAGCAAAGATGTCAGAGATAAGTGCAATCAATTCATCGAAATGTGTAATCATCGATAAGTGTAATCAATGCATCGAAAACGAGTGAAGTCTTTCAAGATCTTAGAAAATTTGAAAATAATGAATACAAATTCGAAGTTTGCCACTGACACGTACTTTAATTGTAGGAACCAAGAAACGCAAAGCTACTGCATATGCTTACGAGTTCTTAATTAGCCTCTGAGAAGTAGGCTACCATGCATGCTAACGCCAGCTTAAAAAAACGTAAAGTTATATGCTTACGAGTTTGGAGTTTGCGGATGAGGCGAACCTTACAGGTTTCCCGAAACTTAAAATTTTATATATTCCTCCCTTATAAGAAGTTTGTTCATCCTGCAAACTACATAATAATACGAAAGTATCATTTACATATAAATCCCTTTACAGGGATAAAACACAAAATTATGTATATGTAATTATGTTTCGCCCGTTCACTTCACATCGATTAATTTAGTAGCGCAAGCACATAAGAAATAATGCAAAATATTACTGGTAAAACGAATATCGTCAAAAATAGTTTGAAATCGTCGGTCTAATGGATGATTCCATTGCAAATTCTCAGTTTCAAATTTATTACTCATGAAAATGATCTCATCAATTAAACACTATCAACTGGCTTAATTTGTTAAATTTAAAAGAAATATTAGAAATACTAACCGTTTTCCACCGATAAGTATTCTAGCGATTTCAGCGTCGTGTGTTCTATTTCTTTGAAGTCACTTCGACGTTTTATTAAGGTTAGTTCTCAGTACGAAGTTCTGCCAGGTATCCCACACTTATCAGGGTGCTGTGTTTACAGTCTTCAATAAAAAGACACCGCGTCGGGAAATGACTGCTTCGTTTACGGTGGAATAGTGGACAGTTTAGAGCTTTGGCGGCAGCGGACGGAACCGCTCGCTTTTACGACCCTTTTGTTGAAGCTCGACTCCAATTAGCCATAAGCATTTCACTAAATTATGGCTGCACACGCGTCCTGTTGTGCTGTAACTCTCCCTACACTGAAACTCTCCCTGCGGCACCCTTCTCCTACGCTGTCCTACTGCCCTGACACACTCCCTGCACCACCACTCACCCTGTACACTCCATGCACCACCACTCACCCTGTACACTCCATTCCTCCTCGTCCACTGTCCTGCTACTCTGATGCTTCAAAATTTCCCTTTAACTGTTTCTATCACTAATACACTTCCTAAATATTTATTTAATCTGTACCCTATAAATATCTTCCATATCTAACATGCCATATTTACATACCACGTACCATTATTCAGACATTTCTCCAATACATCGTCTTTCTTAACTGATACTTACCCGATGTCGTCCCTACATTCTCCCTACTTCATTACCCTATATACTCTGAGACTCCCCATACGTCGGGCTGCGACTTTTTTTAGGGGACTCTTCGAGTATTAGGAGACTCTTCCTCCTAATTCTTCTTCTTCCTATTCACTTCATTTACATTCGACGATTTCCTCAATCGTCCTCCTACCCTGTAAGCTAGTCTCTCATCGACTTCATTCTATTCATCCTTCATCCAGCATATTTATCCTATGTTAACATAATCCTCCTGCATTTTGCTTTACGCTTTGACAGCCTCTAAACAATCGATTTTCTTCTGTTAGTTTCCTTCTACATCTTCCTTAAACTCGGAGCCCTTCTTACTTCGTTTCCTAGTCTAAAACTCTCCCTGCATCAAAATTGTGATGTTCTCCCCTTAACATCTCTCACCTATTCCGTAACACCCACATAATCTTCTTCAATTCCTGGTCTGATATGCTCTCTGCATCGTTCTCCAACTGTGCATGATATTCCACCTTCAATGTGCTACTATATACTCCTATATACATTACATATATATATATATATATATATAATATACATACCAATTCTCTAATGATCCCCTATATCGTGCTCTTTCCCTGATACACTGCGTGCAACATGTCCTCCTCGCTGAATGCTATATCGTAACATATAGTGATGTCGGCGCTGAAGAGTAGGCCTGATGTGGCCTGTCGCCGATTCTTGTACTTTTCGTGACTTGTTCACAGGAGATCTGAAAACAGGTCCATTGACCGGGGGCCATACTTTCGAAACTCGCTAAGTGAACATATGTTGAGTACTTATGCTCTATTTTCTTTTCTATGATTGGTGGATTTTGCTTGAAAGGCCGTCCATGATTGGCGGATGAACTTACGATCTCTTAACTTGGTTTGAAAGTATAGGACCGGATCTTTTCAAAACTGACGTTAGTTTGAAAGAGCTACTAGACTACTACCCGGTTCGTATGGTGCTGTTCTAGTCTGGTCTAAAGTCTGTTCATGTCTATCTAAAAGTCTGTCCTTGAACGTGTTCATATTTTTTATCCTTTTAAAGTGTGATTTACATCTCAAATATTCCATAACTTGAATAAATATCGTTAGTTCATGGATTCGTTTGAACGAAAGTTGTTGTAATTGGATGTCGAAATGTCGAATTTGCAGGTCTGTACATACTATTGAGGCTCAGACTTATTGTTCTTCATGAAAAGCTCACTACTGCTTCATTGTATTAACAATGGATGCTGATAATATTATGTGCCTAATTATGGATTGTGGTGGGACTCCAGTGGCTGATTTTTTCAGCCATTTTCAGCGAGTTATACGTAGATGCATACTGTAATAATCAGTAATAATCAGTAATCTTCAATAATCTTCAAAGCATATCCAGTGATCACTTTGAAGTGGATGATAAGCGGCCACCGATGTTCATCTTTTGATTTCCAAATGAGGGACTCTAACCTTGGCTGCGCTCATTTTTCTCACCTTTGTTACATATCTGCAGTTAATCATGCAGGTCGTGACGATGAAATGAGATACTGAAATACGATGATACGCGATACTAAAGATTTAACACTCGCCTGAATTTAAGTGCTGCCTGATCACAGACGGCCATCCAATGGCCGTAGTAATCCGCTTCTAACTTTTTTGAATAGCACGTGTAAAAAATGTCTACGCCATCCATCTATTACATCTCGATTTTTGACCCAATGACCCATTGCAAATCTTTCCCGGCCCACTTTTTTTATTAGGAGTCATAGTCGGCTTTTAGGCGGCCACTTAAGTCATGTGTAGGCCACTTGAAAGCCTTTGGTTAGTCATGACAGAGTATCGTACCTGCCCATTGAAACTTTCATCTTGTGAGACGAACCTCCACATAATTCATCGGTTGCATCACTTTCAGATTACACCTTTGTTGATTAAATACTTTTAGAAGGTACTAAATTAAATATAAATGTAATCAGTTTGATAAAATTCGTAGCTAAGGATCAATCAACTTAATATCTTTTAATGAACCAGAATTCATAAAGAATTAAAGAGCCAGAACCTGCATTACTACAGTAGTTTGTATGTTTTCCAGAGTACTTGTCATTATTCTTAATCAAAACCGACGCTATAAATTTCCATGATATTTTATTAAAGCTATTTATTTAGCCTTATTATTGTTACTATAATTTTTTATATTTTGTGACAGATGCGTGAAGTTTGCTTTTCGGAAGAGCTTGCTCATATTTGAGTGAATCAGTCTTCCGCATAGGACTCAAGATTAGCAACTTTCTGCGTAGAAAGAATACTCAGGATTAGCAACTTTCTGCGTAGAAAGAGTACTCAAGATTAGCAACTTTATGCGTAGAAAGAGTACTCAGGATTAGCAACTTTCTGCGTAGCAAGAGTACTCAAGATTAGCAACTTTCTGCGTAGAAAGAGCACTCAAGATTAGCATATTTCTGTGTAGAAAGAGTACTCAAGACTAGCAACTTTCCACGTAGAAAGAGTAATCGAGATTAGCAACTTTCTGCGTAGAAAGAGTACTCAAGATTAGCAACTTTGCGCATAGAAAGAGTACTAAAGATTAGCTGCTTTACGCGTAGAAAGAGTACTCAAGATTAGTACCTAACTTTCCACGTAGAAAGAGTACTCAAGATTAGCAACTTTCCGCTAAGAAAGACTAAGGAATTTCAGTCCCAACCTTGATGGCCGCCTCTGTTCTTAAAGTGTGCTCATTCCTTTTTGATTCAATAATACGAAGACATGAACAAAGTAGGCAATTACTCGCAGACGTCCGTGGGCCGAAGTCAACCCTGACTCGTGTGATGTATGAGCTCTAATTCGAGACCTGCTATGGACCTACCAGACGTGTATATATGTACGAGCGACTAGTCGGCTCGGGAAACACTGCCAAACCTTGGTTAAGATTTGACTTGATTTATAAAGTGTGTGCGCTATTATATTGGGGAAACATGAGAACAATAGTGTTGCTCATTGCGATCTAAGTTAATTCAGTTGATAAATTGTTTTAGAACTCAGAAATTATTGATTCAAACCTAGTGATACAAATTTTCACATCATCGTGTTGAGATGATGTATTGACTGAGGTGTCTGTGAGAGAAAAATAATCTTTTGTTATAACATATTTATTTCAACAAGCCTAGTTAGAACATGAGGTTCAGGTTCAGGATGGAAATAGAAATTTTCGAATAAATTGGACACCGAAAAATTTTTAATGAAAACACCTTTTTAGCGATCGGAAATTTTTATGGATAGCCTGCTTAAGCTTAAGTTAAATGATTCCAATCTTAACTAATTTAATTTCATTAAGTTTTTTATAACTATTGTTTTTTCACATTCATTCGGGACCTATAATTGCCTTGATAGCGCAGAGACATTTTAGGCTTGCAGTTAGCTAAAGTTTGCAAAAACTTTTGATTTATGCTCATTGATGGCGAAACTCCCGAGATCAAGATTTCATGCTACTCTACCAAAATATTTCGTATGCATTTTATTATCCTCTATACATTATCTATTTCCAATCTTATTTTCAGGGACCATTTTACATTTCACTTTACATCATTATGCTGTTCGTAAAACCTTTTTCGTAATCCTTTTACAATTTCTTTTCTCCCCGGAATTTTACCCTTCACATGTGTTTATTGCCTAAAATTCCTCCTCTTCTTCGTTGCGACACAATATTCGGAGATTAAGTTTTCTTAAAACCCCAGCATATTCTTAGCCGGCGCACTCCCTCCATTACCATGGCATTAGCGCGCGCACATCGGACCTCTGCTCCTCATTCTTATCCGAAGCCAGGCCTTGGTACCGCCATAGATTGCGAGGCTGATGGTATCAGATGGCGAGTGTCAGGTCGGGCGATACAAACAAGCAAGAGGTGTCATAATTACAGGCGCTGCCTCAGTACTGAACCCTGCGGCGCACTTCCAAAGTCAAAAAGCCGACACGCCAGAGTTCCCAACTCCCACCTTCCCACCCCGCGTGCACTATGACTCAAACCTCTTCCACAGTAGGGCTACGATCTTGGAAATTCTTTACTAAAATGAACGTAAGTAAGCTTATCTAGTGCGATTCACAGTTTCACATTATATTTAACTTGAGTGTGGGCTAACCAATATTCTAATTCTGAAGTTTATCTTGTGACGTGTATAAATATATATTAAAACCGCTGTAATCGTAAAAAGGGTTATCTGAAAACATAAAGTTATCTTTGCAAAAAGTGGGGCTGCAGATTTCCGGATAATTGTAAGAAATATATTATACACAATATTCGTATGCCAAATTTAAATCAACCGATAGAAATTTGCCGAATTCTTTACAGGAATTCATGATAGAAGCATAAAATTTTAATGTTTCATTTAAACTCTTCACGTTTTTTCAAACTTTAGATTGACAACCACCAGCTTCGACTCGATAAACGACGGCTCAGCACAAATTTCATATGGGTACTTTAACAATCTAGTTTCTTGCTTCTGCCGATAACCTAAATGCTAAATTGATTGGCCTCTACTATTATTTAGAGTCATAGTCGTCTCCATGTCAACCACAGACACATGATTCGCGTATGATTTAATTCCCACTCTACAATAGTAATTTACAAACGTCTCCTTAAGTTTAGTTTATCCCTAAACTAATACTTTCAGAAATATAAATATGAACAGAATTAATATCATGCTCGTACTACATTTTTTAATAGAAAATAATCCCTAGGATCAAACTAGATTGTCAATTTGGAATGGTGAATCATAACATATAATATTTGCCATAATTTGTTGATTAGTACCATAATTTTCACACAAAATTCCAATGTGATTATTGACGTAACCAAAAAGATTTGTTTTATTATTAATTTTTACTAGTTCTCACTAAACACAAATCTCGAATACAAACCCTAGTGATATACGAAAAAATTAATCACCATCATAACATAATCCATGGATAAAATAATGGAATAATCATGCCGCCATTATTTTTTGTGTGTTATTAAGTTCCCTTTTGCGATACCCTAAAAAATGGGTTCACTTTTTTCTAACTCGAATCAATTTTTTGTCATCAACCCATCGAGGTAGAATTTTCATCCATTTCCACCCCAAAATTTGCGTTGCTGTCCCGACTGAGTAAAATAATAGGGCCGTGCATCATATTCAGGCATTCTTTTGTCTGCCCTTCTAAGGCTTTATTATTATTGATTAGGAGCGAGCACGGCAACAATTAATCTGAGATAATTACGCTAGGTGTGGTAATAGCTTGCCCATATGGCAACCATGGAGCGCCTTAACCAGTAACGCACCAATCACTTAAATCATCTCGAAGCTTCTTAAGAGATGCTATCGAGTAAACGGCATTACGAGCAATTTTATACAAGTGTGCTCTGGTTTGGTAACAGCGCTCATTTATCTAATTAAAGTAGCATGTAATACTACATTACAATTTTCAATAATTACTTTTTAATAACTACGAACACTCATAAAAGATACCATCGAAAATGGGCATTTTTTCCTAAAAATACAATTCCTTAATCGAGGTTGCTTCTGAAGGTATACCATAGATACAGCTTGAAATTTTCGCGTGGTAATAATAATAATATTTAGTAATAAAATATCGATTCAGTAATTCACTATGTGACCTCAAGGCAATCGAGACAAGAATACTGCACGGTAACGCACCGCTCGTGAAGAACTCCTAAATAGCAGCCCTTGAAGCGCCGCCAAAACGGCGTCTCTTAGTAATGATAACTGGCGAATAAAGATCGGATGTTGCTGAAGGTACTATAATTATAGCTGCAACGCGGCCCCTATGAAGATATGATTCTGATAACAATCACTTGATAAATGTAATGTTTGGCATTACGTTATATGAACCTGTTGCTTCGCAGCGCTTAACGCAATGCAAGTATGTTAGAGATAAGTTATGGAAGTGCGTCTCGTCTGCTGATATGATAATGAATCCTGATTAATGGATTGGCGTGCATAAATTATGCCATGAATTTACATCGGCCGTGGAATTTGTATCCGGAATTAACGTCGAGTTCACGTGGTCCGGAATGTTTTTTTTCATCGACACCGGCAAGATGATTGGTGTGAGAGACTGAGATATACACATATGATAAACACTGTACGGAAAGCAAATAACAGAGTGTGATAGGTGTGTAATTTATAATGTGATGGTTGTCTTTTGACATCTGTGAAAAACGCTAGTTCTTCGAGAAAAAATTCCTGTTATTTATCAAAGCGGTGTTCAGCTGGGGCAAGTTATCAGGTGGGCTATCGATGCCTCCAAGCCAACAATTGTTGAGGAATGAGAGACTGCTGCTCCATTACTGAGATTCTTATCACTTCCAATGAACATAAAATCAACAAAATTTGGCCAAGGTGCAAAGAAGGCGTTAGGAAATGAGCGGTGCGAGACAGATAGGCTGGAAAAAATGCCCCATCGTTCATTGAGATGAAGTTCGGGCGCCTCCCCTTGGATGCGCCTACACAGAAAAAATCTGATCCTGGACTGTCTGGATTGTCAGGTTGAAACAACTCGAAGACTGGGCTAATTATACTATCCACGTTGGTAGCCCATGGCAAATTGGCATGAAAACGGGTTAATTCAGTGCTGGATATCCAGTTAATCATTTCCGATCTGAGAAGAGTACCGAGCAATAATAAACGATTTCAAGGTCCGCATTGGATTCTGTAAAACTCGCATCTGAGGTCGGTCGGCCGGACGTCAAATCTGGCTCGGCTGGCCGGCCGTGCCGAGGAGGTACGAGATGAAACTCGGATTAGCTCCACCAAACACTGCCTGTAAGTAGAGGTGACGGCCTCAGTCTTCGAGTCTGTCATTAACCTGGTGCCGACTAAACATTACGCACAGCCAATACTTTAGCTCTATAAAAAATGACCGCACCAGACTTCACTGATCAACGCCTAATGCGAAGAAGCCTATTGTAAGTCCTTCACAAATAAGGATATCACGATGGTGACTTAAAGAAGTCCCTTATTGACCTGACAGCTCCATGAAGGCTGCTTAATAATCACCCATGCATTCGGGTTACTGAAATTCAGGTCTTGCATTGAGAGAACTAAAGAATTCTCTGATTACAAAGAAATTGTAATCAGGGTCGCTGATCGTACGTGGCCTGATCCAATCCATACCTCATACCTGATCATACCTCTATTCAAATAAACTCAAGTTGGTTATGCCGGTTCTTTTGTGGATTTTTCTCAAGGGTTTATCGACACCCACGAGCCCGTCAGTTTATAAGGATAGTTATAGGCTATTAGAGAGGAATGTTTGTACTCCAGACGAACACCAAAACCTAAGCGGCTTAACCATACCAAATATTTCAGGTTAAAATTCAGGACATTATTGTTGACAAATATTTTAAGTATTACTTAGTTGAGCCTGCTCAATCAACTTACACAAAATATATTTAAGGTGGATTCTAGTTGAAAGCTTATTTCAAGCTAAACTTCATAAATGATCTTTGTTTGCAAATTTTCCGTTTTTCAGCCAAAACGCTCCCACAATTGCGTTTTGTTCCACTTTGAATTTATTTATGCAATAAATTGGTATCATACACAGGACTTTTAGCTCTGTACTCAAAAGATGAATGCTACAACAAATAATTATTTCATCAATGTTGTTTCGGTATTCATACTAAATTTCAATTTCTTTGGCTTGTATAAACCGACTAAACAGATTCATTTGTATAACCTATTTCATTTATAAGGGAAATTTAGTGCAAGTAAGTTCGGTATTTGTCAAGTCATAACTGATTATAAGTTGAATAGAACGTATTTATTTGGCATCGTAGAACAAAAGCTGCAAAAGATTTATATCCGGGTTCTGCTTTTCATTCATGTTTTTGTGGAAGAGATAAAAAAAACAATAATATGATTAAAGTGAGGAAATAACATTTCCTGAACAAACCTATAGTAACGAAAAAAATCCAATTAAACGCAGGAACCATGCATCGTAAAATATAGCGACTAAATGTAATGTACAATATTTTTAAACTTTTGTGCGTTTAAGCCATAATTTTTTTCTTGCATTTTGGCATCTTGGGCGCCGACCAAGAGAAGGCGATCGTATCTGCTGAACTATCGAGTGAAGGCGCAATCTGGGCAGATCTTCGACGCGATCAACAGCGCTTGCCGACTGATGCTATCATACAACATCAAACAACCACAGGCACGAAAACAACGAACAAATTCCCTAGCCGCTCAAACCTGCACTAAAAAAACTAAAAAATGGCCCCAAAACCTGCTATGGGCCAGTAACTAACAAGTTGAGGACTTGGGACTAGGAAGGGGAACATGTTCAAATCTCGTCCGGAATATTATTCTTATATAATATTATTTCCTGAAAAATTGTCATCTTTTAGGAAAAAATTGAAAAACAATAACTTTAACGAAGGACTAGAAATTTTTTCGAAATTTTGATCCCTGTTTCACGTATCATCTTCCCATATTTGTAATTCTAACTAAAGCCAAAAACTAATCTACTTCGTTCCTCATGTTAGTTATCGCACTCATCTTAAACTTGTTCTAAACGCAAATTTTTTATATAATGAAGTCAAATTATGAAAATTGATTCATCATTTCTTTACCATCGTTGCTTACAAAATTAAGGTCAGCTTTCTGATTATATGATTAAAAAACTGAAAAAAGACTAAGAAATTGTGCTGATGCGCACAATGAAGGCTTGACCTGTTGTACTCGTATCTCATGTACTTAGAGTCTGACTCATGACCGAAAATTCCCGTCAATGTCTTACTGTCAAAAATTCCATTTTACCAACACATACCTACTGTTATTTTCTGTTCGTCAACACCTCCAATTCCTTGAAAAAATCCAATTTTATTTGCTTTTCCAAGCCCATGTTTGGGAAAATCTCCTTTATTAAACAAGAATATATTTGTAACATGAATGGCTTCCCTTGAAGGAACGCTCGCATGCAATCACCCGAATCGGCAACTTGGGAAGAAGCAATTCAATTGTTAGTGATAGGGTAGCTGAAGATTGCAGTGTCCGTTGCTTTAATTGTAGACTGGGTGGAATTTCACTGACCGAGATGGGATCGTCTCCTCAGGGCATCGGAATATCTGCCTTCTAGAAAAACGAGAAATTTATAGATGCCTCCTGCGGGAGCTGTTGCTTTGCAAAAAAAATTGTTTTCGTTGGGAATTGTACAGTTTTATTCGCTATTTCTGGATATTCGAGTAATTATAATTATAATTATATATAATTCAATTATAATAATAATTATACAAACAAAACAAATTATATTATTAAATAAAAAAATTAATTAATATATAAATTAAATAATTATAATCATAATTATAATTATCGTATAGGTATTCTATGAGTTCAAATGTCTTGAAACTTCCCATGTAAGCGAGTTTGGAATTTGTAAATTCTTTAATTATTAACAGGATTCGCAGCGCAATAAAAAAATTCACCAATTTTTCATCTGCATCAGCTCCTGGCTGACTTAAATTACTCCAAATAAAATTAAAGATCATTCCTTAGTAACTCATAAAGTTTAAATTAGAATGAAAAATACCACGATTCAGTAAGTCGCTCACTCCATTTACGCCTCATCTATCATTCTTCCCGGTATTTATTGAAAATCTCATCAAATTTTTGCAGTTCAGCTTTCTCATGAAGTTTTGTTCTGTGCAATTAGTTTCCGTATAGAAATGAACCAAGTTGAACTACAATCACAATTGTGTTCTTCCTCATTAATCAGAGAACTTGGTACAAATTTTCCAATTCAAAATAATTCTAGTGAAGTTATTGTAATCAATTTATCTAATGCATGCTTTCATTAAGCTAAGTTTATTACTATAATAAAGAGTTCTATACTTTCGAATTTTATTAGATTTTTAGCGTTTGAATTCGCCTCTGGCAGTTAAAGTTACGAATTCAGATTGCGTAAAATTTAATATTTGTTTGAACATTTCAATAACATGGCAAAAAAATACACAATTATTGCTTTGAATCTTATTAAATTGATGTCAAGTATTCTCGACGTTTTATTTTACTGTTTCACTCCCCGTTTATTAATTTCACTCCCCCAAATTCGAGCTCTAACTCATTTTATATTCACGTTCGCGTTCGTAATTTTTAACAACAAACGAATTATAGTCATTGTGTTTAATAAGATATACATCCAATTCACTTCATTCCCGGCCACTTGAGCAGCAGAACCATACCAATAATTAGGTGGCATTTTAAATGTTTTCTGGCGTGGACCGTGAAATTTAGCATTTTCATTATCCCGGAATGTAATGAAGAAGGGAAATGATTCCTACTCTTGATGCTGATAGATTTTTTGCATGTCAGGCCTAAGGAGTAATTGAAAACTTACTGCGGAAACATCTGCCTCCGACTCGACACCAGCGATGCTCATTAAATATAATTAGGATGAATCGAAGAGACGGCGATGCTCGCGTTAGGCCGTGTAGGCTCGATGCAATAAAAAACTTCATTCATTGCCTGTGCTAAATAATTAATCGGCTAAATCAAGAACGGCGTAATATCAGTGGCTGCCGATTGCGCGCCTACAATTTCTAAATGCGGTCTCCCATCGCCGATCACAGGAAATGTACTTGGTCGGTAGGTTCAAGATTGGACTAAATTTCTTATCAAGCCTGTGTCATAAGAAATCACCTCAAGTTTACTCTCTAAATTTGGTTGGAATTGAGTAATGCAAGATGTTCAGACATTTACACTAAAAATGAAAGCTTGTTACATTTTTCACTCCCAAAAATTATAATCCATTAATATTATATATATTTTGATTATATTAGCTGAGAAAATTGGAAAGAGTGTAATTCTTTGACGTATGAATTTCTATCGAGTTTACTGAGGCTTTGTTTACCAATTTGATGGCAAAACTAGAAGCGATTGTTGCATCGTCGTTCCAGTGATAGCCGACAATGACAATCGATAATGATATCATTGTCCTGGCTAGTGCTATGTTTTCTCAGAGTTTCAAACAATGCACACTGCTCGCAGAATGAGGTGTCTTGTATTGTTTTTGAATTATGTGACCTGAGAGAATGGACATCGGCCGGTGCGTCGCCTGAGAGTGTGGAAAATGGCCAGTTCATGGTCTGAAATAATAAACAGTGGCCTGTTCATGGTCTGAAATAATAAACAGTGGCCAGTTCATGGTCTGAAATAATAAACAGTGGCCTGTTCATGGTCTGAAATAATAAACAGTGGCCAGTTCATGGTCTGAAATAATAAACAGTGGTCAGTTCATGGTCTGAAATATTAGACAGTGGCCAGTTCATGGTCTGAAATAATAGACAGTGGCTGTCTCTTATACACATCTAGATGTGTATAAGAGACAGGTCTGAAATAATAAACAGTGGCCAGTTCATGGTCTGAAATAATATTAGACAGTGGCCAGTTCATGGTCTGAAATAATAGACAGTGGCCAGTTCATGGTCTGAAATAATAGACAGTGGCCAGTTCATGGTCTGTAATAATTGACAGCGGCCAGTTCATGTCTGCAATAATAGACAGTGGTCAGTTCATGGTCTGAAATAATAAACAGTGGCCAGTTCATGGTCTGTAATAATAGACAGTGGCCAATTCATGGTCTGAAATAATAGACAGTGGCCAGTTCATGGTCTGTAATAATAGACAGTGGCCATTTCATGGTCTGAGAGTGTGGACAGTGGCCAGGTAATTGCCTGTAGCAATGGACAGTGGCCAATCTGTGGCCTGAGAGAATGGACAGTGACCAGTTTACTCATCATTCCTAAACTTGATTTACTTAAATGTTTGATGACAGCAGAAATATAAAATGTATTGCATGTACTCTTCGGTAATTAGTTGGGTATTTTTTCATATATTCACGAAAATTTGAATATTATTAGAGTTTTAAGTAAGAAACGTTTTAATTCTCGAATTTCAGTTTTAGAGAAAACTTTCAAGTCGTTTACGTGAGTGCTGTCGGTGTTGTCATTGTTTCTTGCACGTCTTGTTACCGGTGTAGGCTGTTGGAGTGTTGAAGAGTAAATATGATTGAGAATAGATGATATTCGAATACTGTTTTAGTATGAAAACCTATTATATACCTCATCATTGTGCGTCATTCAGCAATAATCTTGATAATTTTTTTTACTTTTTGTTTAAAACAATAGAAAAGTTAAGAACTTGAACTTGAAACTTAGAGGCTTGGCCAACATTGAGGTTCAACGCCTGACTATGTACTATGTCTATGAATGCGCCATGCGATATGTTATTATTAATTCTTATACAACTTCTAAACATCTCAAAAATTTTACGGCGAGTTTCTTTAATTTATCACCCTATAGAAAAATTGCGAGGTATTTTTTTATATCTTAAAACAATCTAATTAGGCATCAAAAATGAAAATAATACGACAGTTCATGAATAACACGCCCGTAAAGTTCGCCAAGTCCAAGCAGTGCCGCAACAAGTCTCGAATTAACAGGATAAGTGAAGCGCTCTAATTTACAGCCAATTACAGTCAAATCTATTTCACTAAACACAGATGGAAGTTCTGTTTGTAGTCCGTCGAGTTTTCCAGTTTGGGTTTAAGCGTGATTCAGACTTGTACACTTTGAAGAGTAATTCGGTAATTTGCTTTGTTTTCAACCAATCCAGTTTGGGATTCAGGTTTTTTTTAATGATCACGGTCTGAGCGGTGGCATTTCTCGGCAATATTATTACCACAAATGAACCTAAATGTGATTCGTGATTGCATATTGAGGAAAAGAATTTAGAAGTCCTTCTCACATTTAATTTCAATTGCATGGACTACATTTCTGCGCATTGCTTGTGAATGCTGCATGACAACTGAGGATATATTTTTTTATGTCGCAGTTCAAGGTTACTTTTATTCTTCAATTTCATCAGCCAATTATTGCATACACAACGCAGTGATGGAATAATTACTGAAATTAACCTACTTAGATTAATGAGATAAATGAACTGGATTAGGTAGTTAGAAGACGAACTTGCTGAATGCGAATAATATGTCGCCTTTACTATTTCCGCCCTTCATGTTGCCACAGGATTTTAACACGTTTATTTCACTTACAAAAATTGATGCATTACTGCACGAAAATCTCATTAAAAAACTTATAGAGGCATCGTGAGCTCGAGATTTAGAGTGAAATAGGCCTGGAAATTCGTCAACTATTATTTGTTATACCAATTAATAATCATCTGTGGAAAGCCTAGCTTTGATCACAGCCACTAACGATAGAACAAGCGCTTATACAAAATAAAATTAATTGTTCATGTCTGAAGAAGTTTAATGATTGGAACGGCTTTAAACTTCAACTTCTTGAATTCTTAAAACATTCAAGCGTATGCATAAATATTTTTTAAGCATTCAAGACTTATTTTTTGAAACAATTTACTACAGAAGGGTTGTTATACTTAAAACTATAATTATATGAATTGAATTTTTATATATAGCAACAAACTCATATGTACTGCTCAAGGAGAACATAATTAAGGCGCCAAATCCAACTCTTAATTTCATAGGCATCATTGCACTGGCCTCGGCGATTACTATGTCTTTGTAGGCAACATAAACTAAAAGTGAAAGATAAGATACAAATTTACTTCATATGATACTTTAAATTGGTTTTTAACTTTCATAGTCACGAATTATAGCATCCGTTTTTAATTTTAAGATGAATCAAAAGATGGACCACACATATGATTTTAGATGAATATACCAAATATTTCGCGATATCCTGCTCCTATTTCAACAAAAATTGCTTCAACTTCTCTAAGCAGCGACTGCGAAAGAGAACTCATACCTCATCGCTAAACTGTACTCGTGTTCCCGATGTAATTCCTGAGTAAATTGGTAAATCAATGTGTAGGTTAAGCGCGTTGCGAGAACAGTAGCTGTTTGGTGTGCGCCAGGAGCGATGTCGTGACGACTGCTGCCCTCCAATGCTGGGCTGCATGGCCGACTCATGCAACGTCACATTGTCGCCTCACTGAGACTCTCAGCAGCGCCGACGCCCGGCAATGTCTTATTTCTGTGCTCTACCTCTGTATTTATGTGCTCTAAGTCCGTATTTCGGTGCTTTACATCCGTATTTCTGTGCTCTACGTCCGTATTTCTGTGCTCTACCTCTGTATTTATGGGCTCTAAGTTCGTATTTCTGTGTTCTTCATCCGTATTTCTGTGCTCTACGTACGTATTTCTGTGATCTACATCCGTATTTCTGTGCTCTACGGCCGTATTTCTGTGTTCTACATACGTATTTCTGTGATCTACATCGGTATTTTTATGCTCTACATCCGTATTTCTGTGCTCTACTTCCATATTTCTGTGTTCTATCTCCGTATTTCTGTGCTCTACATCCGTATTTCTGTGCTCTACTTCCGTATTTCTGTGCTCTATCTCCGTATTTCTGTGCTCTACATCCGTATTTCTGTGCTCTACATCCGTATTTCTGTGCTCTACATCCGTATTTCTGTGCTCTACATCCGTATTTCTGTGCCTGTCTCTTATACACATCTAGATGTGTATAAGAGACAGGGACTAAGTTGTTCATAACTAGTCCTGTTTATTTCGATATAATGTTAGGTCTTGTTTAGGTTTTATGTCTGTCTTTGAATTTTGACTTTTAAAGTGATTTTATTCATTTTTAGTTTAGTCGAACTGATGATGGAGCTGGACTCCGAAACGTTTTCAATATCGATATGGTGAATTTTCTTGGCGTTTTCTTTGCTTTTAAATTCCTTGTGAACTTGCGATATAAGCAGACTAATGATATAAGGATTTATTACTGTATGTAATAGCCCTGAATCCCTTTGCAGACGAAAATGCAAATAATTTCAACCAGCGGCATTAGACCTGTGACACTAACTTGAAGCCCGTTTGGCGAAACTTTGCTGTAATAAAATTTGTGTTGAATATCCATAGTTTCATGCCCTTGTGTGAATTACTAAGTCAGTGAACGTGAAGACCATTACTAGAATGGTACGTAACCATCTTAGACTGCAAGGCAGCGGTTACATGTATTTCTGTGTCCTACAACCTTATTTCTGTGTTCTACATCCGTATTTCTGTGCAATACATCCGTATTTCTGTGCTCTACATCCTTATATCTGTGCTCTAAAACCGTATTTCTGTCACCGCTGAACATTTTGTATTATTTTTTTCGCAGTTAATGCAGGGCAAACCATATTTCCATTACCAATAATCCTTTTGGGTGATTTTATCCGCATTGATGGGAGCGTCAGCCTAAATAGTCATATTTCTGCCATCTATAAGTCATCCG
Organism: Hyalella azteca; assembly: GCF_000764305.2. NCBI lineage: Eukaryota > Metazoa > Arthropoda > Malacostraca > Amphipoda > Hyalellidae > Hyalella > Hyalella azteca. The sequence continues at coordinate 822,160 of NW_025936959.1, forward strand.
CGGGTTTTTAAGGAGGTTCTGATTTTCATTAAAATAGTGGCTTGGATGGTATATTAGTCGAAGCAAAGCTTGGAATTTTCAGGCACTTATACGAGTACATGCTCCTGTCGTCTCGCGTTGTGCCGAAATCAATTTCAACCTCGTGACGCCATTTAATCTTCAGGTAAGAAATATGGTGACGTTACTTGATATTTAAAGCAAAAAATTGTCTCATTGCTAAGGCTATCTCTGTTATGGATCGAATTTCCAACGCAGCGTTGCATTGTCACCTTGCCAGGGCACTTGAATGCTAATATTTTTTAGGCATATTATTTGTCACAAGTGATATTATTTTTGAGGCCATCTGATATTTTGCTCGATTTTCCATTGAGTGCCGGTTTGATTTACTAATATTTCTTCAGAAAAATTTAAACATTACATAATTTCCTCGTCTGCGTTTGCAGAATTATTATAGAACGCGTATTGATATCAAAATTGATGGCGTTATTGTTGCATTTCATAGCATTTTGGTCTCAGTAGAAATGATCAAAAGAGTTTCCCGATATTAACGTATACATATTTTCTAATATGCTGTACTAAAACACTCAAATCAGATTTTATTAGTAGTAAACAATAATTTCGTGCTTGCTTTCTTATAAAACTTAAATATTTTTTATTGAAACTTTAAAATTTTACTCTATAACCCTCAAATTAGAATTTATAGGCATATAGGCAGCAAACAATGATTGGGTGGCCATAGAACTGAGCTGTAAAGTAAAAATTTGCGAACAAAAATCCATGTAACAAATTTATGCTTGTTATACCGAAGCTCTAAAGTTTTTACAGGTTGTGTTTCCAACAGGAAAAATCCGCTAGCTTTGAAACAAAGTAAATTCACGTGTGGCCTATTATGTTCTCCAACTCAGGGTAAAAACTTTCTACCCTGAACCCTTTTGACAGTTCAATAAGAATAAAATAAATATAAACACTGTTGATAAAATGACTACAATTTATTTTATGAACCCCGCACTCGCTAATGTATGATTTTTTTTAATGTTTCAGTTATAGAAGTGCCATACAGAGAAAATATTTTTCGAAACCAATTTTATTTATCTTTTAGCTGAGTTTGAATTGGCATAATGTTAAAAACGAGAGCGAGTTACTATAAGTTTAAAGTCTGACTGCATATTATTGCGCCTTATTCAAAATAATTTTGTTCACATTATTAACAACTTTAGATAATATGTACTGAAAATCATTTTCCTAAGGGGTAAGCAGTTCAAATTTTTTTGAAAAGTTTGACTTTCTGGTGCTGCCAGAAATTTTCAAATCTATATTCGCTAATTACTATTATTCTCTCATTATTAAGAGCACATTTTTTGCCTTTCTGATTGCATGATGAAACAGTTCAATAAATAAAGAAAAATTAACGTGATGTACAGTGGTTCAAAATATTGAAAATAAGGCATTACTTTGATTTTAATAATAAAATAATATCAAATTTTATGAACAGCTCAACAACTAGCGGCATTTTTCAAAGAGTGAACACTACAATTTTGAACTGTCATATTCCGGTAGGGCGATTTAGCTTGTATACTTCAGAGGGCTCAGAGCATAAAGCTGAATATTTTAGCATGGATACTGGTATTAAATTTAATTATTTTCTAATCGTTTCGGAATTCCTTTAAGTCAAAAGCTTTTAATTAAGTCAAATACACCAAATATTAAACTAATATTTTCTCTGCCCTCACATCGAACGAAATACTGTTATTAATTTCTTTTATCTAATGCAAAACGGAATTTATCGGCCTTACAGGAAAGAGTTTAGTTCAAACGTATAATTATTCGCGTGCGAGGCATAACAAATTTTATAATTAATTTCTTATAGCATTTGCAGCTCCTAGTGGTGAATAAATGCTGTGTAGAGAAATCGAGGTCTCAAATCCTTTCTGTTCACTGACCAATGTAATAAAATTTATATTGCTTTCTGCATTATTATAAATTGGATAAGATAATAAGAAAAAATGAAATAAAAAATCGAATAAAGTTATCATTCATTTCAATGAATCAATTTTGAACACCACACCAATATTTTCTATTGTAAATATTGTCCAACAAGCTAAAGAAAAGAAGCCTTTTCGGAAAATGAAATACTTTTAAAAAATGATTTACACTTTAATAAAAACACAAACATTTAATATATTACAACACTTTATGACTAGAGGCTCCATACAAGCACTCATATCGCTAAGTTATACCTTAGTGAAGGTGCTAAAGGCATGATAGGTTTAAGTACAAAAACACATTCCTCGAGAGTTTGATACGGGCAAAATACAATGGAAGCTAGTTCAAGTATGCTCAACGAAGAACAACCTATTTAATTGAATGCCCTAGTTTTACTAGTCCAAACACTGAGAATGAAACAAGTTACACTAAAATTTGTACACCGCTATAATACTACCTTTTAAAACAGGGTTTTTATTCCAGGATTATTTGGGCAACACCAAGCAATAAAACATGAAATATCTTATCATTGTTCATGTAACTCCTTTAAGAGGCTCCATGGCGCTAGGCGGGGGTAGAATGCCCTTGAGGGGTAGAGGCCGGATGGGTCTTGGCACTACAGGAGCAGGCCTCATTCCTGAGAAGACCATCGTCGGTGGTCCTGACGAAGGCGGCAGAGAAGCAAGATGAGGCAAGGGTAAACCCTGCAGCCCTGAAGCACGGAAGTGGAGAAGAGAGAGAGAAGCGCTGCTCAGTGACGTGGGAGGTGGCAAAATCATTGACGGGGCTGATGGTGTAAAATTTGGGACTCTGTACGGCAAAGAAGCAGCCAAAATCGGAGCGGCGCCCCAGGCTGCGGCCGCTGCAGCCAAACTTGCAAAAGGTGGAGGGTAGAAGATAGGGGATGGCAAGGCTCCCAGGTGATAGGGAGACGCAAGATGGGGCAAATGCATAGAGCTGCTCAAAGCGGCAGTAGGTGTCGGGATATCGTCTATAAGTTTGAGGGGAGAGAGGGATGATTCACTCACGAATCTCTCTTGTTCTTCAGATCGGAGTTGTCCACAGTTAAGCTGTCCGTTGATTTGTTGTAGACCAACTTCAAGAGCCTCTTTGTCTGGTCTCGAAACTCGAAATCTTTTTCTGCGTCGAAGGAAGCTCCCATTTTCAAACATGTTCATGGCTGAAGGATGCAACGTCCAGTATGCACCTTTACCGGGTCGGTCGGGACGCCGAGGAATTTTGATAAAACAATCGTTGAAGGATAAGTTGTGTCGCAGCGAGTTCTGCCAGCGCTGGGTGTTCTTGCGGTAGTACGGAAAGCTGTCCGTAATAAACTTATAAATGTCAGCGAGTGTGCACATCTTTTCAGGACTGTTCCAGATGGCCATTGCAGTGAGTGAAATGTATGAATAAGGTGGCTTCTGGTCACCATAGCTCTCCCTCGTTGGCCGCGGCATTATTTTAAACTAGCACACAAGTCTGAAAACAAATCACCTTTACCAGCGCTCAATTTGGATTTTAATTCAATATTTTCAGCCCAAAAGATCACCAACGCAATCGTGTTAAGGGAATGGAAGTCGTGACGCTCCCCATTCCGCGTCACTCAGAACTGGTGCTCATGCGGGTCTCGCTCACCGTTCCAGCGCCGCTGGATCGCTCCATGCCGGCGCCGGGCGGGGTTAAAAGGTATCAACGAGGAGGAGCTTTCCATGATTAACCGCAGAGGGCGGTGTCCAGGTGAACTAAAGCATTACCTTCACCTGCAGTCTTCATCGTCACTGCTTCACTTCACTGCGGAAAAGTTGATAGAAATTTTGTTACGTGAACAAGAGTGAGTCCCACGGGTGGAATATTCACGTGATTTGAAAACACGTGTTCCAAATTCCCCTTGCATATGGAGCCCTAAAAAGAACACGTGTGTCTGAAGATGAGGGGTCATTGCATGCTTTAGAGCCCAGGCTTCATCCTTCTTAGTATTGAAGTTAATTTTTTCTGCAGCTATGGCATATATTTAGCACCAGAATAGACATAGACATTCATGGTAAAAACACATATTTTCATAGGATAAGCATACAATATGAAAACTATATTCATTGCACAGGCCAGAAAGTTCACATAGTGAAGCAGCCAAGAATGAACTTTCGCATGTTCAAGTATAATATAAGCGGGCCTCACGGCATCAAGAAAAATCACAAAAGGAAGGCCATAGTTCACCTCAGTGAGAAGTGTAGTCACAAAGTGCCTTTCAGGGCTGCTATTCTTCACATCATGTCGAAATTTTGTCAAATTTTAACCAAATTTTGAAAAATATTGTCACCCGACACCATTTACGAACGAATATATTTATTTCCATCTTATCGTCAAAATTTTAGTGTTTTGCTGCTTCTGAAACTTCGTAATAATTATGAAAGACGAGTTTCAACGAAGATTTTTAACGTATTCTCAAAGAACGAACGTGAACCCTGACCTCAATTAAAAAGTTGACTGTAGATGGACGTTTCCCAGTCTCGAAATCCTCATGCAAAATTTGATTTCAAATTAAAAATTTATTATGAATTCGATATTTTTATGATAATTATTTTTAAAATTCAAATAACTTTATTTATTCCTTAACGAAACAGAAATCACGCTTGGATTTTTGAAAAAAAAATATAACTCAGTACTCACTGCAGTGAGTGACAGCGAGCGCATTTTCCTGTCGACGAAAATGTGAAGTCACGGACAGAAAGACGGACAGACAGACAAACGGACGGACATGACGAGCACAATTAATAACGCCTTTTTTCCGTAAATGAGAAAATGCGTTAAAAATAAGATCGCAAAACAAATTAAACAAATGATTAGACTTTAATCAAATTGTTCAATTTAATAGTTTAAAAGCATTAAAATGATTATATTTTACTTTGTTACTCATGGATTTATCTGTGGTTCTTGAAATTTCCATGTAACTCAAGCACTAATAATGGTAATTGTTGTTCTTAGCTGCTAATATATTTATTAATTTCAACATAAGGAAAAGCAAGTTGCGCGTCAGCCATTTTAGAAAGCTAATAACATTACTAGACGTTACCATGGATAGATTAGCCCTGAAATTTAAATACTCTTATCCTTCAATTCAGCATTCCTTTAATTCCGAGTTAGAACAAGCATTTTACACCGAAGTCCACATTTATATTAAATTTCGATCTAAATAAAACCAATAAGGGAGCTCTTGCGAACAAAGGCTCAAATTTAATGACCAATACTAAAAATAGGCTCGCAATCTGTCAGAAATATTTAAAGGGATTTACCACTTTACCCTTAATAAAATTTATGAACCCTGATTTTAAAAATTAGAGATGTAACATTGAATGTTCGATAACAAAATTATGTTTTTCTTTTTAATTTTCTGTTCCTTTTCGAAAAAGTTTAGACAAAAATGAATCAGGCTTAATTAAGAATACACAATGCCAGTGAAAGTGACAGTCATAAATCAAGAGTTCTAAATTTTCGCAGCAAATAAGGTATACTGAACTCAATATTTCACTCAAGTCTACAGATAAAAATCTGCAAGACTACACTGCTGTATCCAACCAGTCAAACAGTCCGTGTTTGATTCATCGTAAATCCGTTCGATGAGACTAGGATTTTGAATGATGCAGTTAGTGAACAGGTCTGCGCGGCATGCAAAACCCTAAGCTATACTGATGAGAGACAATCATTAGTTATATTGATTATCCGACAACCATTAAAATTTTTAAACAAAATGAACGATAAATAATTAATTGTATGTCAGTACTTCCGATTTTTTCCATCGCGACGTAATTATCTGTTTATTTTTAATGCATTGCGATTTTAAGGCTTCATCTCACATTTGGATCACTCATTTTCGTGATGGAAATTTCCATTTAATTTCAGAATAATTTATAGTTTGGTGACAAATAATATAGGAAATAATTAATTATGATATTAGGTATGTGGTAGAACCATTGCAAGAAAAAGAGGACAGCGAGGGAACGGCCATTGAAAGCTAGTGCCACTCTAATATTACGCTATTGGCAAAAACGTGGGAATGGACAGTCGTTATATGGTCGAAGAAACATAAATATCAAAATATATTAATATGATATGATGTAATCAAGTAATTTTTGCAAAATATTTGCTGCTTGAACTTGAGCATCTCGAAGCGGCAAAACCGGCTACTTCAATTTTCAATTATCTATGCATGTTAAAAGATCCGACCAATGCCTGATTTAAATTAATCCGAACAAAAAGTGTTTCAAATGCGCTTAAAAAATTTTATTGCAAACGCGTTATAAAAAAAATTTTATGTTGAAATTCTTCCAAATTTCTATAATAAAATTTGGGAATGTGCTCATAGTAAACAGGAAATTTCAGCCTTTGAACGTTGACAAGCGCCATGATATTGATATTAATGCTATTTTGGTTAAAACGTTCCAGTAATCTTATCATAACTTTATATTTTTCAGCAATTCGTAAGCATCTGATGACTATAAACCGATGTACCATATTATAAAAGCAACATCACCGAAAATTTAACTGTAGGTTTTCCTTTTAGAACACGACATATTGCCAGGATTTCCCTCAGAAACACGACATATCGTCGCTCAGACTGGGATTGAACCCAGAAAATTTCACGATACGAGGTAAAATGAGTGTTATTCAAGCATTAATAGTAAAAAAATCTAATTTCTTTACCAGCATTGAACTCTAAATAAAACTCTCCAAATAGGAGGTAGGTTTACATTTGCTCAGCGTTCAAGGAGTTTTCACCTCTGGTTGACTCATTAACGTTTAGTTGGCACGTATCAACAGTTCTAATCTGGCCAGAGACATCGGAAAGTAGCGACCATTTTTGGTAATTACGAATATGTTTTTTGTATGAGGATCTAATTTCATTTATTTAGAAAAATCTGTTGTTTGTATCAACAGATTCATCTGCAATTCATATTTTCAGGGGCATTATGCAATTCATTTATATCAAATATATCACAATGCCTCATGCAACTTTATGATACGACATGGCAAAACCAGTCGCTCGACAATTAATTTTTCCTTTTGCAAGTACATGACACGGTAAGGACTCTTTCAAACTGCCTGACTCAAAACAACATTTCTAAGTTAAATGCAATTAGAGCGAGATTCTATCAATTTAGGTTCTAAATCAACGAGATTCTACCAGTTTATGTTCTACCAACGGGGTTTTATAAATTGATGTTTTACCAATTTAGGTTCTACCAACTCATATTCAATTTATGTTCTACCAACTCATATTAAATAAAGGTTCTACCAACTCATTTCTAACAATACAGTTATTTCAATAGCGTGAGTAATTACTTGAGTCACATTTCGTGTCTGCTGACATCTCACTTTACTCACCGCGTCAAATAACAGACAGAACCCGAGTGCTGCGAGGGCAATTTTACGCAATGCTGTTTTTTCATCAGGATCTACCTTAGAATTATTATACAAGCGTAACCACGATGATCGATGGCCGTATAAAGAGAGCGTGTTTGCTGGCATAATATCTTGTATTTTTAATCCTCCTCCGTTTTTAGGATGCACTAACTTATGTTCGTGTCTTGAGTATTTTTTGTGAAATTGAGTCTGTGTGCTTACTTAATTTTTAGTTAACATTTAATCTAAGTAAACCGAACTTATGTGCATGGTATTGTACCTCTGCAATGCATAGGCAATCTTAGCAATACTGCGCTGTCTGGAATGTTTCTTAGTGTGCACTACATAAATTAAGTTTGTTTAACATTTGCGTATAGAAACTCAAGACGAAAATATTAGAAAATGTGGGGTGAAGTTTTCAGTGAACATTGCCGAAGAAAATTATACATGTACTTATATTTTGTACATACATTGTCCTTACCTAAATTCCGTAATGGTCTCCTGATCATAAAGTAAGTCAATTACCCCATCAAAAGCTGCTTTTGCATATAGCAATATTTTGATGCATGGTCTAGTAGAATCACGGCCTATCTGCTAAAATAATATATTGGATGTTGCATGCAATATTTAAATGTATTTCTATATAAAAAGTAATTCCCGTCCAGTATTCAATTTTCACTAGAGGGAATTTTAAGGCGTTAATAAACTATGACCGGACAGCTTTCTTAAGTCTAATGAAAAAAGCTTTGATAAAAATACATTAGCGAAAAATTTTGTTTGCATTTTTATGCACAATTAATATTTCCCAGTTCATCCGCACAAGCCTCTATAGTAAAAAAATAAATCGCATGACAATGAGACTGAACATTATTTCTTTTTAAACCTCCAAAAATATTTCCCTCTATTCTACATCGTATGTCGTGAATCATGTATTATAATAATGATAATGATGAATTATGATTAATCGTTAACATGTGTATGCGAAGGGATTTACGTGTGACCGAAATGTTCGGTGTTCGGCTTATTATTATTTACATTTATGACTTTATTTCTTTTAAACCTGTGAAAAATTTTTTCTCTATTCTACATCGCATGTCGTGAATCATGTATTATCATGATGATAATGATGAATCATGATTAATCGTCAACATGTGTGTGCGAAGTGATTCAAGTGTGACCGAAATGTTCGGTGTTCGGCTGGACCGGTACGAAATGGCTTCATGCTCCCATTCTTCACGAAAGTTTCCTCTTCAGGCCGATTTCTGATTGAAGGGTTAATGTAAAAGTGTTAAATTCTTACTGCGTTTTTATATCGGAGATGTTTTTCATCGGCTCGTAATGATTTTGAGTAATAGACTACGTAGCCAAGTCTGTTATTTTCCTTTCAGACTTCGGTAGAAGCAAGGACCTGCGGTCAAGAGTGGCGCTGTATTCCCGCTGCACAATCTCATCGTGTAATTTCCTGAACGACGTCAATGACATCTTGACGGATGACACGAAAGTTCTAAATCTATAACTGTGCACTGATCAAGTTCCGGAAACAGTTTCAGCGAGTTTTGGGGTTGATTTTGAAAAATTGATTCCAATTCACAGACAAAACGAATGGAACTATTTCACAATTTAAAATATTTAAATGCGTCAGGTCAGTCAAGAGTTTTGTTTAATATTAAGCCCTAACTTTTGTTCACTTCAAACAATGATGGGAGCTCTGGTGGTCAATACAATCTGGTCAATAAAGTTTGCAATCAACATTAATTGCGTTTTAATTAAGGGAGAAATTTATATTGAAAAGTTCTTGCATAAAACTTAATTTAAAAATCATCAATTTGTTGTTAATTTCTTTAAGGTTTTAGAGAATAACTTGGATTGTCTTTAGAAAATTTACGACGTAAACCTTTGGAGGATTGTAGAAGAAGATGATTAACATCATTGTCATGAAAACTACCATCAGTATATCAATTTTGAATGCCGTAACCGCAATTTCATAACAATTAGAAACATAAACTTCCTCCAATAATTGGAATAAAGAATAATTTAAAATAATTTGATCAAGATTGTTTTAAACTTGTGTTAGTAGATATTCACAGATTTAAGTTTGGTAATTACAAGAGAATTTATTAATAAAATATATCATCCAATTCGAAAATTTTCTGAATAATAGAGTCTGGCTGTTATTGTGCATCAAAATCTCAGTTATAATTTTTATTCAGTTATTTCATTTTCATCCAATTTTTTGAGTGTCACCTTTAAGCAGCAAGGAATCTATTAATTTATATTTAAGCTATTTTAAATATTTATCTAATATTTATCTATAAATAAATCTATATTTATAAATATTATTAATCTATTCAATCTATATTAAATTAATTATTATTTTTAATCTATTAGCAAACTTTAAATATCCCATAATTTTATTAAAAATTATTCATTTATTATTAATATTTACTTATTTATAATGATATATTTCTTGTAACATTTTTTATTTCCTTAGGGCAACAGCAGGGTTCCCGGAAACTCTGTTCTTCGTGAATTATGTGGGCCACAAAACTCATTTTCTTTTTAGCGCCCATGCAGACATTTTGGATTTCTCAGTGCCAATTTTTTCCTACCTGAATTATGCTATTAGCACAACATCATGAGATTGTGTAAAAATCTATAGAAAAAAGTAGCCTGATATTGTGGGAAAAATCGGTTTATTTATACTTACCTCACCGGAAGTTCTATCGAGAAACTAATTTGGAGAAAATTTTCTGTATTACACGCTCGATTTTGGCATCATTTCCCAACGAAACAAATTGGTAATCTTTTGGAGAACTGGCCTGAAAACACTTCAAAAAATACTCACAGTCATTCAAAGCCGAATGATTGTTGTGCGTATACATGTACTTACATAGATCAGAAGGTCATATAAAGCATTGAGTGACTATAAGGGAATTTCCTTTTAACTATCGTCAGATGACGCATAAATTCAGCATTATTAAATTTCAGCTTAAGTTCGCAATTATTACAGCGAGCCCCTAATTCTCGCTTATTACTGGGGTGAGAAAATTAATAAGAATCTTTCATGATGCGGTCAGTAAAATTATTCAAAAACTTTGGTTAAGATTTTCGTTATTATTGCACATCAAAATCTCGTCTGAACCTTTAAACGTCGAGAAAAAATTCCCCAAAAGTGCAAACCAGCGAAAAAGAATGTTTCCTGCAAGATTTGCAGCAATAAATTGATCAGAAATAAGTTGAATATTTGTAAAAAATTACTTACCAGCGGGTGAAGGGCAAACGCCCATTACTCGAACTATGGAAGTTTAGCTGGAATATTTTTTTCAATTTCTACTTATATATCACAAATGCTCGTATTCACTTGAAAATCATAAGTGTAATTTCAGTTATCAGGCATTTTCTGAAAGTTCAACTTAGGTAAAAAATTATCGCATCTTATTTATTATATGACCAAGATAATAGAATAATTTATTCTAGAAGTCGGAAATTTTTGGTGGTCTTATTAAAATCTTGAGTCAGTTATTGGCGCTCAATTAATCTTGAAGTTATGGTTCAACAACGGCCTATAAGATGGCATGAAAGCATTTCAATGGCATCTTCGTCGTAGCAGCTGTTCACTCGATCGTTGATCTCTTCGATCATTTTAGGTCGCCTCGGCACCCGTATCAAAAATCAGGGACAGGTTGCCGGCGTTTAGTCTTGTGCAAATGAGTGGCCGCGAATAAAATGCTCACTATTTTCAGCAAGGAATGACCACCGCCGTAAGCCTGGCAGCATAAAAAACATGGAGTCGTGCCTGCGGTTACAAGTAGGGGTCTATAAGTCAAATTAGACCATTCTAATGATGCGCAATCGGTGTCTAATTTGCAAAGGCACCTCTTGGAATAATTAGCTTGGGCAATTTGTCGTTACTTAGACTCAATTTGTAGAAACAGGCGAGCAATTTGTCGGCTTGGACGGCAATTTGTCGCATGCCAGACTTCCATTTCTGCCGTGCCGCTTTACGCTTGCGCTGCTACCGGCAGAGGCGACTAGTATTCAATTTATACGCATCATTATTAGAAGACATTCTGTGACGAAGGCATAATATAAATCACGGAAGCATTCACATTCCTGAGTTTGAGTTAAAAATTATTTCAATTATTTTTTACTTTTATTTTGAATTATCCCTCTGGCGCCCGAAACTTAAATGTAAATAGTCATTACTTTGTTACAAATATTCATTATATTAACTTCCAATTCAATTTAAAGTACCTGAGTTGCACAAGCGATGAAAAATTTTCAAAATTTGTCAAATGCTTCAAAATTCGGTTCTGTCGGTCACAACATATTTTGAAATAATTCGCGTAATTCTATATAGTCAAGTAAAATATTTATAAATTACCACTTCCATGTTTCTTACCCTGCATGCGGATATAACCAAAACTGTAACTTCGTCCCTATCCATGACAATATATTAGACCAGATATTGAATGCCTATAGGCCTGCAAAAAAATTCATTATTGATGCCATGCCCAGAGAAGCAAAGCCCCACCTCAAACGGATCTCAGGCATACATAAATCATACGTTCTGTAATTCAATTCATTAGAAGTAAGGTAATTAATACGGACGTAGGAGTGAGGAGTGTTATTTACTGCACAACCCGATTGCTTAATTGCATCCTTCCGCCAGCAGTGACGAATAAATGACAGCATTAAGTGTTACAGCTGGCGTGCAGACTGAGTCAAGTGTTCCAACTAGCGTTCTAGTCACAGTTCAAGTGTTCAAACTATACTATTGTAGTCATATTCAAGTGTTTCAACTAGCTGGCACCCCATGTTAAGTATTCCAACGACCGTTCAGACTGAATCGAATGTTCCTACTAGCGTTCTAGTCAGAGTTCAAGTGTTCAAACTATAGCATTGTAGTCATATTCAAGTGACTATCCAAACTTGCGTTCGGATAGTCAAGTCTTTCAACTGGCGTTCCGAAAAAGTCTAGTGTTTCAACTATTTTACGACAGAGTCGAGTGTTCGAAAAAGCGTTCTAATATATAAAATTGTTACCTCATCCTAACGTTCTTGCAATGTGACTAATGGAATTCTGGCGTGTACAATGTTATATTAACTATCATTTTAATTTAACTAAGTGTACCAACTTATAAAGTGCGAAGGCAAGTTTGTTAACTGGCGTTCAGACATATTAGCATTATTGCAATTCGCGCTCTGGCGAAACGAATAGACAATTTGAAATCTCGGTCTGCTTTGATCAATGATTTGGCATCGGCAGAAATACAACCGATTCGTTGCCAACGATGAAACCATAATATGTACAGATGTATTTGTCAAAAATCAGAGTTTCCGAACACTGTTGCGACATTGGAGCACTGTCCACATTTTCTTAAAAGGACTCAAAAGTTGAGGCCATCTTGGTCAGCAAGTTAACGTTGACATAATTGTTTTTTCTACAGTCTTTTGGGCCGTTTCTAATTCAAAATTAAGGTGTTATTCAAGTAATCATATTCTTCATCACAAGCAATCTTCAAATTTCTCATCAAATTTTCAAACCTAAATATATGATTTCCGAAATGACGATGAAATTTGGGTAATAAATACTTTTGAATAGTGACTGAACGCAGTTTGAGGGTAGATGACTCTCTAATTTGATGTGTTCTCGACACTCAAATGTGACATTTTTACGACTTTATGATGTCCCTGAAGCCGCGAATTGTCCTCCAAAGTAGCCAATAATTTATGCAAATTGTATACTTGGCGCGGAGGCGAGCCGCGTTCAGAGCGAACGTCATCTGTCTGGCCGCTTCCGGCCGGTGACGCCGCCAAATTTTAGTTAAAATAATACCTCAATTATTGTTAGTAATCGAGTGTCAATCAAATATTGACTTGACAATTCCTTTCAATATTTGTCGAAGGAGTCAGGCCAATACTCGTTCTCGTGAGTCCCTTCAATGAAGATAATTTTACTTTCTGTCAATGTTGAAATTTCTAAATATTTATTTATACAAGTGGTCTGAACTAATAAAAGGATTTTCTCACTTGCAACAGCAATGCGTGAGTTTAAGAGCAATCACCAAAAGATTTCAATATAATTTAAAGTGAAAACAATGTGCAGCAAGAATGGAGGTGAACTAAACTTATTTTAAAAGAGCCTAGAAGCTATAATTAAAGCGGGCAGAATTGAATTCCAATTCGGTCGCCACACTTTGAACCGCAGTTTTTCTCTCGATGAAGACCTAGGACGAAAATTCTGTCTGCGTCGTCGTGCCTTTGGACAAAGAAAGCTCGTATGCATCACGGTAATTCCGTCCATCGTGGTAAAAATTATAGACTGTTCTGAAGGCTATACAGAAATAAATAAATTTCTGTAATTCTTCACGTTTAATAAAATCAGGGCATTGAATTTAAATCAGAGCGCGAGCTTCGCCCTTCAAATCATTTTTAGAAGGGTTGAAGATGATGGTGAATAGTGAAGAAGGATTGAATAGTGTTAGAAGGGTTGAAGATGATGTTGAATCGAGATAAATGTTTCTTTAACTACTCTTTTTAAAGATCATCAATCATTGCATTACCCTACAATTTTTTTAATTAATTGTCAAAAACCCATCGATACCGCAATTGATGGTTAGATTTTATTAACATCTGCGGGGGAACAGTAACACGTTCTACGAAAATTCAAGCCAAACGATGATTAAAGACTGTCAATAGTCCTTTAATAACATACCACAAAGTAACTATACTGCTAAATTCTGCAAATTTTCTCGCGCAACTGTTGGCAACTAGTGGACAGTGGGTGCCAATTTAACTTGCTAGTATGGTCTATGATCGAATCAATGTGAAATGTGTGTTGAAATTTCCCATTTCATCTCATTCATTAACACTCATAAACACTTTAGTTTAGTTTATGTGTTAGCCAATACGCTTCTTCGTATAGCTCGTTAAGGCTTCACTGTTATGAGTTTTGATTTTAGTCCAGTATTTTGATATTTAATTAAAGTCTAAATACGGCATCTAAAGATACTTTCCTATCTCGCGTTGAGGTCTCCACATCACAGGTTATCGGCTTATTTAGTTGTAGGTAGGAAGAATTTCTTATTGATTTGTATCAATATCTTTAACAAATTTTGTGCCTCATGTAAAGTTTCGATTTCAGCACAGTTTTTTCAAAGATGCTCAAATGTTGGGTCCTAAATGGGCAAACTCATGTTGTGTGGTCAGAAAATACGCTCTTCACAAGTTTCAAGTTTTGGAAATATGTTTACACTTCTACTGCAAAAATCTAGTGCAAAATTTTATTGCTCTCATATACTAAAGATACAGTTAGTAATTTGGAATTAGGTCGCCATTAGGATGGTGAGAGGTTTTCTGTCTATCTATGATTTTAGGTTCATATTAGGATTATCTGCATGACTATGACGACAAAATGAAGTAAATATTTGAGCACTATCCTCAATACTATTTCAGTGTTGAGAGTCTATCTTGAAACCTGAAATCAGTTACGTAGGTGGTGCCGAGTAGGTGATATTTAAGCATTGTCTCGAGTGCTTATGCTCAATCTTATTCAAAATACGGATCAATTCAAGACCGTTTTCATCTAAAGCTCTATTCAAAGTATAAAATATTCGTGTGTTTGTTTCAACCCATAACATCAAGCCTATTTTATAATACAGAAATCTTGCAATACATTAAGAGTCTCATGGTCTTCATATCATATCGCATAACATAAAGTCATATAACATAACATAAAGTCTATATTTAATATTTAATATTTAATGCTAACTTCACAGCAATGCTTCAAAAGTCTCTCATGCTCCTCGTAACATCCATCCAACTTTCTTTCAACACAGAATTCTTCGCAATGCGTCAAGAGTCTCTCATGGTCTTCATATCATCCACATAACATAACGTCTATCATTGAACACGGAATTCTACGCAATTCATCAAGAGTTTATCATGTCTATCAAAGCCCTGCACAGGATCGTTCTCAGGTCAAGTCATTAGCAGACAACCGCCTGTGTTTCAGCAAAGACTCTAGGCAATGTTTATGCAAATGAAGCTCGGCTAATTGATAATGATGACTGCAAAGGACCACCAAGCTACGACCACAAGACTCGTAATCGGGACATAATTTCTCTTTGATTTGTCAGATTTGTTATCATCAACACGCCTCGCTGAAGTGCAGCCGCCGGACTGCCTTCAAGCGGCCGTTGTTCACACGGAGCCCGCAATTGAGTGTCCGCAAAACCAAGCTCGGTCGACGCAAGACATTATTGCAAGCGTGTGAATATGTTTTTATTGTTACTATAATTGAGATACGTATTTGTTCAACACCATGAAACTTCAATGAAACAATGTTTTAACGAAAAATGATAAGAATAAATATTCAAAAATATACATATGTGAGGATGCAGTTTAATTATTATCTCCTCAAAATCTTTGTTTTAAATCTATAATATAATTATCCATTTTGATGAAATTTACACATGGACCTTATAAATCTTATTCCACTCTAGATTCCACAAATATCATCATTTATACTGAAGGAGGCAATATATTTTTAGGTAATATGGTATAAGAACAAAAATGAGTTTATGAGCACAGCAAACTGACTTCATTGAATAATTAAAATTTACACAAATTTTCATTTGTGAGTATGTTCGAATGAGGTAAATTAATTAGACTAAAAATATTATTTTTTCCCAATTCCAGTAATTTTTTCACTTTTTGAGTTTTTATTCCAGTGCGGTACCATAAATTATATATTAGAGCATATTTTAAGGTCATATTTTATAAGAAGCTATGAATACGATGTAAAAAAAGACTTAGTCTTGTATAATTAGATTGTTATCAAACCAAAACAATTAAAACAGACCTCACAAGAAGCATATCTCACTCGCCATTGATAGCTGTGCGACGCATCACAGATGCACCATTACATTACCGTGTTGCGTCACACTTCTGCTCGGTGCTGCGCGACGCATCACAGATGCACCATTGCATTACCGTGTTGCGTCACACTTCTGCTCAGTTCGTCACTTCACCGCGAGAAATTCCACGGCAATTCTTAACTAACAAAGAAACTCAAAACCACAGCGAAACGATGATCTTAATGTGTGGGTCAGAAACGCTGTCTACAAAAAGGCTTCCCTTAAAATAGCATAGCATTTCCTAGTCCGCGAAGTGCCATTATGCGAGCGTAATGCGCCTTCATATCTCTTAGCATTGGGCACGGTCCATTCCGACCGAGCCAAGTCCTGCCACGCACAACGAGCTCCTTCCCTATAAAAACCTTCTCACCAGACACCTCATGTTGAATCAACGTTGAATTAAACGTTGTTTCGTTGAATCAACGTTAATTCAACGCTGTTTCAGCGTCATTTGCCCGGCCGGTTGGTGATCGCTTTGACGCGGGAACAGCCAAAGCGTACAATAAACCCTCGCGTATGTCTGATCTCGCGTCAAAACGAACAGTTTCGTGTTGATGGCACTTGAGCCTGAGTCTTATTTAAATAATAACGATAATTATTCAAATATCTAAATTATTTAACGATTCCATGGCGGGATATTTTTTATCAAATTATAAGCATGCATGTGGGAGACTTCGTTCGTAGCTTCAACATGATTGTAGATATCAAACACTCACAAAGCGATTTTTTGTGAACGAAAATTGACGCTCATAAAATTTGTCTACCAATAAACAGAAAATTTTGTATAACTATGAATTGATTACAAATATCCTCCTTGGCTATTACTAGCGGTCACCGACAGCTTTTGTTTGGTCGGTTTTAAAGGAAGGAAATAGCAGACTATCGTTATTGCTCAGCATGGTGGCCACAACCAACTCGAGTTTTATTTGGTCAAATTGGGCAATTATCCTGTAATTTGCCGGCCTTGATCAGGATTTCAGTCAAATAAATCGTTTGCATTAATAGCGCATGCTGGAAAATTTGTCAAACACTGAAAATAAAAGTACTGTTTGCCTGTGGTATTCTGATAAAACTATCATTATCCGTGTTTAGAACAATTAAAGTTAATAAATTATAATCGAATTAATCGCCGTCTACATAAGATGAGGACTAGAGAAGAGAGCTTCTATGTGGGCGCCAGAAGCGTTGGCCATAAATCGAGGCATCAAAAGTTCGAGCCGAGAACTCGCAGCGGGGATAAATCACTAGCAGGGGCGATCCCTGGCTTCATTTCACGGTCGAAATTCAAATGCTTTGAAGCGATTGAAAGAAATTAAGCTGGGCTTTTACAGCCATAAGTCAGTGAGCTCAGAGATGAGGAGATTGGATGAAATGTTTGAGTAATTAGCTGGCTTATAATGCTATCTTTAATACCAAGACCTGATGGGTTGTGTGGTGATCTCTAATGATTTAAAAGCCACTTGTATGAAGATGAGGATAAACGCTGCTTTGTACACGGCACGTTCTATGTTCAGAGAGGAATGAGTTAGTAAAGTAAGCGTTCAATGTTGCTGAGCTTTGAACCTGAATCTGCATCAACATTCCGCTTAAAATTTCCGACGCGTTGAACTTGCATCCCAACAACTGCCACGTTTGTACGTAGTATGTATGAAAGAAAACATCAATACTACAAACTATGTTCAATTGGTAGACTAGCTACTGTTACTTGTCAATAAATGCCATTGATTTCCATTTATTTCTTCTTCTAGCGCGCTTCTGGAAATTGACATTGTTTAAAACAGCCGTATCGGTTAACAACTATTGCTATATTGCTTGTCACGCCAGCAATTGTCATTGTAATGTTTTTAGCAACATCATTCTAAGCCTTTTGCTATAATATTGAAGAAAAATGGTTTTAGTTTCTTTTCTCATTTTTACATTGTAAGTTAGTCCTTAGTACAGAGGATGGTTAAATTGAAGATAATATGAAAATGATTCAAAGATTGGACAAATTTGATGATCTACTTGAAATTAGTTAACTCTTCGCGGCATTCCAAGTAATTTTCTCAAATTAAACTAACGATAATCCTACGAGAAATGTAAGTATATAAGCAAATGTGAAGTTGATATCTTCAGGGATTGCTTCTCTGCCACTCGAAAACAGTACTGATCTTTAGGTTGAGCTAAGCTACTTAACTTATCTACTGGGCTTGATGAGCTAAGGCTTGCAGTAAACGCATCAAAGGTATTATGATTAATTGCTAAATTCTATCCAATATATCATACATTCGCCAACTCGATCCGCAATTACACTTGAAATTTTAGCAAATCTTGACCGGCTTATAGGTGACCACCAAATTACCTATAATGGGTCGGTAAAGGTCTCACTGAGATCTTCAATCTGGTGATGTTTTTTTGAAGCATGACTTATTCCTGTGATGAAAAACATTAAGCTGGGCATTTGAGTGCCAGGCTCAATTGGCACGTAAATAACCAGCAGCCCAAAGCCCAGCCGATGACATGCGTCCAGTCATCTACAAATTGCACTTGAAGCTGCAATGAAAATTTATGTAATTACCTCCCATCACCTTCAGTCCTGAGGCAAACCATCCTATTCCTGGTCCCATTTATGGCTCCTCTTAGTTTAGGGAAGAATTTATTTTGTATGGTAGTGTTTGTAAAAAATTCATTTATAGTTCAAGTAATTTATTTAGCGTTCAAGAATTTAGAGTAAAATTTGGCAATCCAAGCACTTCAAACATTAACACATAACCCTCCCAGGAATATTTATCACCACTCAGGCAATAATACAAAACTGTGAGATATTATAATACAAAATAATACAAAACTCTGAGATAGATACAAAACTCTGAGATGTTATAGTACAAAATAATATAAAACTCTGAGATGTTTCTCAAAGGTGAAAAATCTGTTACTTCTATGTACTCCATGTTAAAATATCCGCCAATGCCATTCACTTAAGCTGAAATTTTTATTAATATATAAATATTATGTAAATAATTAAAATCTTTAAAAATTGTGTAACTAATATTCAGAAGTTAGCATAGAAGTTTTAGTGCAAAATATTATGGTACTGTTTATTTTTTCGTCCGATTAGTATATCGTCAATTAGCATATTAGTAATTAAATAAAATGGCTTTATTTATTATTGTATAGTGAGAGGCTGTAAATCGTCCGATTAGTAAAGTCACTCAAGCAATTATGTAAAAATGCTTGTTAAGTTGAATTGGTGATAATTATTCTGATTATCACGAGTCCAGTGACTGATTAACAAATGTAAGTAGTCCTTCACTAACGATTTTTAACAAAATTAAATAACATTGACGTAATAGAAGAGTGGCCTAACCGGCAATTACTGAACAATGTAACAACCAGAAGCATTGTACTATAATATGACCTTGATCTTCTTAGTACCATATTTTTCGCATAGTCTAAAATTATCCACTATAATCATGCATATTTTCATGATGCAGTATGTATTAAGGTATTAAAGGAATTATTGTGTAATTCTTGGCCATATATTCAAATATATGTAGACCTCGCAATCCCTAACGATGTTTAAAATTTGACCTGATTTACAATAATTTATAGTTTACGAAAGATTTAGTTTTTATTAAAGTTTCACTAAAACTTTAGTTCACTTCTCTTTTTGAAAATTTAATGAAATTCCTGCCGAAAATTTATTGACTGGCATGCACTATTTCATAATTTTATATTCATGAATATCTAAATTTTAATGTGTTCTATCTTGAATTAAGTCAGCTTAAAAATACTTTTGAATGGTTGTTCACGGAATAGATCATCAGTTTTATTTTTAGTTTCTAGCACAAGATCATTTATTCACCGCGCAGTCTAATACTTCAATAAACGTGCAGTTTAAAGTGTGAAGCATTCAGCTATACACTCTAATGCTGCAAATGACACGCAGTTTTAAGTGTTAAACCCACACTCACGGCGCACTCTATTACTACATTCTATTCTCAGTTAAAATTGTATAATGTAGGTTATTCTCCATTTTTGGAGCTCCTAACTTCTGTTCTCTGGTTTAGAATTCATACAAACAAAAATTTTATGTGTCAGTTGCTTTGCTTGTAAATATCACAATTTAATTAATTTTTAATTAATTAATTAATAAGATTTATTCCTTCCTATATTGCATCACAAATATGCCGTCCGTTTATTCAAATTTGATAATCGAAATTATAATAATCAATTAAAGGAGCCGAGTTATTGCAATCCAATTTATTCTACAAATATTTTTTCCAATTCATAATTTTGCCCGGAATTTCTACCTCGCTAGACGTTTTTTTTAATATTCTTCTCGTCACTTGAGTTTTTACTTGACTATTTGATTGTAAGAAAAATGGTCAATTGACTAAGGGATGCAAGGGGAAGAAACACCCAGGTGCTTTTCCGTTCCCGTACAAGTAGGCCAATGAAAGTAGGCAATGCTATTCCTACCAAATCGTAGATTAATCTTGCGTAAAAAATTTAACCAGTTAATTTCGCGGACGAATGTCGTTCGCTATTCACGGCGCGTGAAATTATGTAGAGATTGTCGACAGAGAACAAGCAACACCGCCGTCGACGATCGCTTTAATTTGGCTTGTGGCTTCGCAGAAGAGGCCGACACCAACTCTATTCCGGCCTGATTTAATTTTTACAGGAAGAAGATGGAAACTAAGGACCCCGAAGTTAACTGCGGCAACATTCACCAGACAAAGATTTTTATCGCGTATGTTAAACTGTGATTTGTATCTTGCTGCTAATATAAAAAATATTAATATAATAAATATAATATAAGCAGTAAGTAAATTGATGAAAAATTATTGAATAAGCGATTCAGTTCAATCAAACGTTGTGAAGGAGATGCCCAGTTCAGTCCATCAGACATTTTCATCACTATCAGCACATCAGCGGTTTGTTGGATATTTGATTATCTGGACCACATTGTTGGATGTGTACTTATACCTCAAATGCTTGATGCGTGACTGACTATACATACCTCAAATGTTTGATGATTAGCTCTCAATACCTCCATTGTTTGATGTGTAACTGTCTTTAAATCAATTGGGTGATGTGTTGCTAAATTGTTTGATGTTTAACTGTCTTTATACCTTAAATGTTTGATGTGTGACTGTCTATACAGTAATACCCGTTGATGTAATGCCGGTTGTCATCAAACAATGAACTATCCACGATCAAAATAAGCATTGACCCTACGATAATTGTCATTCTGCTCAATATTGTAAAAAGTTCCATTAGAATTATGGTTACCATTATAAACTTCAGTCGTTAATTTGCTGACTTCGGCATTATATTGTCGCCTTTTATTATATCTCTAATTACGCGGAACAATGTGGGTTGCAGTGGTGGCAGAGCAGCCCTGCCGCCCTGGTCGCGACATATAGAGACGCTTTGCTTCCTCGAGGTGACGAAATTACAGGCATTCCGAACTTGC
Organism: Hyalella azteca; assembly: GCF_000764305.2. Classification (NCBI taxonomy): domain Eukaryota; kingdom Metazoa; phylum Arthropoda; class Malacostraca; order Amphipoda; family Hyalellidae; genus Hyalella; species Hyalella azteca. The sequence goes on from NW_025936959.1 coordinate 843,922, forward strand.
GGACGCGACTGATTTTCCGCGCTCAATTTTCTGCGTTGCGCTCCTGCTTAAACCATTAGTATACCTGACGCTGCCAGCGACTAATTATGGACATAATTTTTCGTACTTTATTTCGTAACGTTACCACAATTCACAAGCATGAGATGAGTCAGTGGGTGAATGTTGAATCAAACTTCTCATTCATAACTACATTTAATAATAATAATAATATCCCACTTCTTATAACCGGAATTTTGGTTATTTCAGATCAAATTAACTGTATTGACTTGGTGAAGATAGTTCAAATAGTTATTAAGATCTTCGGAGTTATTTTCTGCACAACTCGAAGTCATAAACTGTAAATTATTATTTCTGTCGTTAAAAATATTGTAAAAGGTTTTTTCGAATTTTAAAGACAACGATCGCAGAAAAACTAGCAGCTGTTAAAATGGTTCACTTAATTGATCCTAAATCGATGCTTGTGTGGCCTAAAAAATTATTGCCCGAATCTTCGTTATATTATAATTTTTATGTAAGTTGCATGTATCTTCCAATATTCGAAGCAGCTTATTTTTATGTGTCTGCGTGTGTGCGGAATTCAAGCGCTTTTGAATATATTTATCAACATAAGACACATTCCTAGAGACCAGGAAGAAAAGCACCTAAATAAAATAACAATTATCTATTTATTGAATTATAGTTGGACTCATATTGATGCGTCATGAACATCAAGAAGGAAATGCTAATACAAAATTAAAGGCTTTTTGTACTGGAATATGACGCAGATTCAGGTTGCTTCATGATGCAGTCATCAATGCTTGCACAACAATAAATTTATCTCCCGGATTTTTTTTTTTTTTTTGAATAGAAGAAAAATATGACTATTGCATTATTCATGTAAGAATTAGAGAAAACTGAAAGTTACACCTGATTTCATAATTTTATTATTTATATCTAAATGCTTACTTTCTGTTCTCAAAATAAAAACAATAGGAACTTTTTATACAAAACCATTGCAAACTTTTCCTTTGAACACGTTGGAGTTACACCTCCTAGATTCCAGGATGTCAGTTCCACAATCTCCATAATGGAGTGAAATTTTACATTTTTGATTGGGCGTCGCCAAGTCAGAGCGGCAGTTCACCGAAGGTTTTATGGCTCTCTATGCAAAGTTCTTATATTTCTTATATTCTTTGGTGAACGCTTTGGGATTGCGACCCCAGAACAAGGAAGCCAAATTAGAGAGGAGAACAGAGCTTCGTGGACTGAATAAAAAATCTGATTAAGTGGAACGAATTGTATGAGCAGCGAGTATACGACCCAAATCATTTCCCTATTCAAAATCTTGGTAGGGTAATTACCGGCCAATTAATGGCCAACTGTTGGGGGTGGATACCCCGGCTATAATTTTCAAAAAGGTACTCCTGCAGCACATGCTAATTATTGTGCAAGAAATTCGTACGTTCCCTTGCTCGGCGACGAAGAATTAAGCTCGTCGTCTCGTCTCCTGGAGAATTCAAATTGTCCATGGATTTGGAAATAATTTTTCAGTTGATGGCCCTTGGGAAATTTGTCTTCTGGTCCCACGGATATTTGAGAGCCGTGCAGAATGACAAGCAATTTGTTACTTGTCATTCAAAATATTATCTAGTAAAAATATAACCATTTGGGATTTCTGAGTGTTAATGGTGTAAAAATAATCAAATGGACATATGTATGGCCTCCGATTTATTTGATTTTTAAAAAATTTCGATTTTTAAAAATTTTAGATTTTTTCAGGACCTTACCTTACCAATTTAAAGCCGGAGATAATGAAAACTAGTAAAATGAAAACACTCCTTAGAAAACAATTATAATAATGGGGATTACTTGATTTCTTTCAAAGCAATATCCATTATAATTCTTTTTTTTTTCTTCTAGTAAAGAAATATAAGTGAACATTGAAAGAAAAGAGAAAATACGACACGACTTTTACAGTTCATAGCATATGCGTCCCTCAAGCATTAATTTATATCTTAATAATTATTCAAATCTCGCCACATATTGAGGTCTAAATTATGTCTTGAGTTCAATTATTTTGTCGAAGTTCATTTATCATATGCATTAATTTGGTGATTTTGAAATTGTATATACTGAACTTGGATTTGACAGTATTCTATTTAATGGCATTCAATGTTTATTTTCAAAACTCCATTACACTCTGAAATCAAATTAGACAATATCTCTTACGATTTATAAATATTTTTATGTTCATTTTGAGTGGAAATCGAAAACTTTTACTATATATCGGGTTTATCATTAATGTAATTTTTAAGTTCATGGATTAATATTTATTTCCACGATGGAAAAATTTATCTTTTAAATCATAACCTTGAATTGAATTTTTAATAAATCCCGAAATTAATCACGGGCGGACCAAAAAAAATCAGAAATCCCTTTCTAAATCCCAGAAACTTGTTGAAAAGTAAAGTGCTGAATATACAAACTATGGAAATTTTCAAGTCAATCTAAATAGCCTGACAAAAATGGCCGATACGAAGAGAATATCACCAAGCTAACAAAAAAAAAGAATTTATTACAGTAAAGTTAATTTGATCTTTCATGAATAAATTTGCTATATCGTATCATTAAAAACACTCATTTAACTCAGCTTTTGAATGCGGTAGAACTCATGAGTTAGTCACTTGACATTTTTCATAAATTTTATTTAAAATTAAATTTTAAATAAAATTTAAAAGACATCTTTTATTGTCTTACATGTCGAGTGCGAGTCTCAAAGACGCTGTGTACCTGCACAGGTTGTGTGTGTGTTCAGACTTTATTATTGAGCGGCCTGTCACTTATACACATCCGTGGAACTTAAAAAGCTCCTAAAGCAATTTGCAGCGCTTAACAACTTCTCTGTCCTTTAATCAAGCCTCCACGCTGGTCTTAATTATGCCTCGAAATTAGGGTACTCCAGACCCCAAGAAACAAGTATTTGAAGAAACTTGAACAAAGAGTTCAGTGTTCCGAGTCGCAACTTGGCTGCACCAAGTCAGTCTTTAAACAATTAGCCAGGGATGTCTAACCATCAATTCTAGGACTCTAATTACTACACAAACTTGCTTTATTTATTCAAAGAGGTGGGTTTCTGAGACCAAATTCACTAGAAATTCTTCGGCCTAAATTTGGACGCGAGTCTCCACGCTATCACATTTTTAAAGATTAGATTTTAAATAATCTTTTTTAACTAATAATTTAACATAATTGTCAGCATAATACCAACTATTAGGAGACTCAAAATTCTTTCACCTGTAACTTCTCCCACGGATAAAATGGTTCCCCTGTTCAAATGCTAATTTCATCCGAATTGAATAATTATCCGGTGTAACAAAACTGAAAACTTGTACAGCATGGATCTATAAAATATAAATATTTATTGATATTATTGAAAGTTCTAATAAGCATGAAACGAGGCAGTGTCTGCCTTGCAAAACCGACCTCTCGTTCGGCACGAACAACAATAAAAGAGGCCAGAAAGTTGAATAGCTCTGCACCGGAGATGTCTACTTTTTATCTCTTCTTTCGCAAGGCGGAGTCCTTCCTCTAATTGTGATGCCGAAACTCGACTATGTGAACATTAACAGCGAGTTAAAGTTGTGAAAATTGCAGGTCATTTGCATCTTTTATTGTTAAATAACAGAGTAGGAGACGTAGAGAAATGAACCTGGCTTCGTTCGCTTCAAACAATGACTCGTGGAAGCGACCGGGAGAGCAGATGTGCTCCTCTACTCTCCTACTGATGGAAGCTTGCTGTGTCTTAACGCTAGTCTAATGCCCGTATATTTAAAGTTATTACTGTTAAACAAAAATGTTCATTACAACACACACTAGTGAAAATGATAAGCTTAGGGTCAGCGAGTGCTTTTTGAATCTCATTTAGCGCCCATGGTTTAAATTAGTCCAAATTTCATTTGAATTCTTTCAGAATATCACTGATATTTTTTTCAATGCTTAATCGATGTTCAAAACTTTTCGAAATAAAATAAAAAATTTCGATCAGACGAGAAAATCCACTTGTCCACGTAAGAGCTAAAACCTAAGTACCGAGAAAAAGTTGTAAATTATTTAAGCTTCAATGGGATATGAAATTCAAGTTTTCTAGATCAAGCATGAAGCGAATATTATGAAAACGATCAAAATATTTTTATTCATGGACTACCACGCTGAATTTTATCCAATTCTCTGGTGTGAATCGTCCCATGCAATACTAAGTCTTTATTTTCGAAGCTTTATATTTGATTCAAAAATCACTGCCTAGCATAAGATTAAATTCATTACAATCTCTCTTAGGAGTTATACATACAGTAGGAAGTCGCCCAGCAAAGGAAATCAGAAAGAATCAAGATTTGTTCAAGATGATTATCAAAATAACCTAAAAAAATGATAACATGCATCAAACTTTCGAGTAATATTGATTCAAGTTCTCTTCTAACTAATATAGACGATGTTATCTTTATTATTTTTGGAACATTGTCGAACAGCATCACATCGAAGGTAATCAAAAACGAATCTATGAAATTTTTATTAAAGAAAAAATTATAAAGTCACATTTGTTTTTGTATGTAAAAAACATACTCTTTGTCTCCGTTCTCACATCTTTTTCAAATACAAATTATGCAAATATAATTTTAGGATCCGAAATAGCCGAATGATTTTTCGCCTACCGTAGGAACAAAAATCGTTCATTATCCATTTATTTATTTATATTATTAGCTTTTTTTAACCAAACTGCAAGCGACCCTTGACGATTTATACCACAACACCGTTGCACCGGCAAATTATCCGTCATTTTTTAATTTTTTTCGATAATTTAACAATATCAGCCTACAAAATATTTATTTTCATAACAAAAATGTAATATCTCCTCACATTGCACACAATTTATACACACAAAATTTCAAAATTCATATCTTAGGTTAACTATCATTTAAGTTTGGTAAGGCAAGTGCACTAGCCTTACGTCGTCACTCTGCCGTCTACCAGCGCCGCCTCGGCGGTAAAGAGTACTCAGAATTGACCACAGTTCAGCGCAAGTCCTCTGTAAGTATAAGCAATTATGTTACATTAACTTTCATATTTCACGGAATAGCTTTGGCGACTTTTACTTGGTTCAGAAGGCGCCATGACACCATAGGGACATTTTCTTGGTCGCCTCCATTTTCCAGGTCCTAGCGACAATTTCGACGTAAATCTACGACGAGGATTAAGCCACTCAGACATTAATAGCCTACTCTGTTTTGAATCATGGTTATTTTAAAGGTGGTTAGCTACTGGCCACGCAATGGCCGACGAAAATCCGCCTAAGATTATCATGGAGGCAATATGGATCAATGATGATCGACATCCCCTTGGTTATCAGAACTTGTATGCAACGCTGTTGAAAATTTTAATCGTATTATGGGTGGCCGTTCATCTGCCATTTGCCGACCGCCAAAGCGTATCAGTTAGATAGTTTGATTTAAATATAGCCATATCATCATCTACTTCATCTTACCGTGTCCAGGTAAAGTCACCGCTAGGTTATAATGCCACATCATTTTATTTTCAAAACATCTGCTATGTTATTGTACCGAGTCATTGTACTGCCATATTCACAGCTAGGTTATTGTGCAACGTCATTTTACATTCATATTAAAAGTTAAGTTATCCTGTCATATCATTCAGCGAAGTAAATAGATTTTTCTATCATTCCAACTTTCATTCTATCGAGTCAAGTTTTATTCTATCAAGCCAAGTTCCATTCTATCGAGTCAAGTTTTATTCTATCGAGCCAAGTTTTATTCTATCAAGCCAAGTTTTATTCTATCGAGCCAAGTTTTATTCTATCAAGCCAAGTTTTATTCTATCAAGCCAAGTTTTATTCTATCAAGCCAAGTTTTATTCTATCGAGCCAAGTTTTATTCTATCGAGCCAAGTTTTATTCTATCGAGTCAAGTTTTATTCTATCAATCTAAGTTTTATTCCATCGAGCTAAATTTTATTCTATCGACCCAAGTTTTATTCTGTCGAGCCAAGTTTCATTCTATCGAGCCAAGTTTCATTCTATCGAGCCAACTTTCATTCTATCGAGTCAACTTTTATTCTATCAAGTCAAGTTGTATTCTATCGAGCAAAGTTTTATTCTAGCGAGCCAAGTTTTCTTGTAGCATTTACAACTTTCTAGTTACAGTCTCAGGTTCATTATCCTTAATGCAAACTTGACGTAATTTCTTAAATATGACTTTCCTGGAACTTAGCAGTCCCGAAAAAAGACTATTAAATTTTTTTCAAAAAATCAACATCCACAAAAAATAATTCATTTTACGTGAATTTTTGCTTCGTTTACTTACTTCATTTACCTTAACTTGAGAATTTAGAGTGTTGCCGAAGTTTCTTAGGCCCCATTTTCGTCACACCAAAGACAACTGCGGTGAATAGCTCGCTATTGTCACTGATAAGCACACACTCGGGACTCGTAAAGCATTCACTGCAGACCAAAACAACGCTCGGGTCGCAATAATTGCGCTAGAGTGCCTAGTGTTATTCGTACGAGAGCCGAAAGTTATGACTGCTAAGCGACATTACAAATCTCTATTTATCCCTAATGCCATAAACACACGCTAATTTAAATGATTTACGAGCCCTCCTCTGAGATTAATCGTAGCTTCTAAGCCCGCCATATTGTTCAGCTTCTATAAAATGAACGGTGACTGGACTTTTTTTTATCTTTTTACACTCCATTTCGTGAACATACGAAATAAATTTCCAATTATTGTCAATTATTACACTAATTTGCTAGCAAACGCTTCTCAAAATATAGATAGCTTCCGTGGTTAGTACCCGATTGTAAAATATCAGGGGATAATTTTCTGGTACCACATTTATCGATTATATTAATTTAATGAAAAAAGAAATTTATCCTTGAAACTGACAAATTTACTAACAAATGAATAAATGCTTTTGCTTTAAATTGAGCCGAGCAGCAAATGAAGGTAATTGTAAATCCGTGTACACTTCCATTTTCACTATTAACACCTGCTCGCCTACTCTGAAGAACACCCACGGCATAGAACACTCGTTGCAGAGATACCGTCTGCTTAGAACACTCGCTGCAGAGATACCCTCTACTTAGAACACTCGCTGCAGAGATACCCTCTACTTAGAACACTCGCTGCAGAGATACCCTCTACTACCGTTCAACCAATAATCATTTTCAACCGTTCAACCAATAACCATTTTCAACCGTTCAATTGTCAACCGTTCAACCAATAACCATTTGTCAACCGTTCAACCAATAACCATTGTCGCACATTCAACAAATAGCAATAGTCAACCGTTCAACCAATAAGCATTGTCAAGCATTCAACCAATAAGTATTTTCAACCGTTCAACCTTTATTAGCCGACGGGCAAATTTCATAAAAATCAGTGTTATATTTCTCTATCAATTTTGTATATGTATTTGTTATTTGACCATTATTTTCGTCACATTCTTATAGGTATGGATAATTTATATATTCTCATAGTCAATTTATGTAAGAATACATATTCAGCGTGTAATTTTCCATTCATTTCTTCTTCATTACTTTAATTGGTCATTCATGAACCAAATATGAACAAAAAATGGAATTGATGATACTTGAGACATGTTCTAGTCAATTTAACCTGATTCTTAAATTTGTTTGTTGTATCATTGGTAAACCATAGCGCATTTATACTCCCGTGAAGCGGAAGTTAAGATATTTTGAATGAATTATTTCATGTAAGAATAAAATGCTTTGTAAGGGTAAAGAAAAGCGAAGAGCCGTTTTCTGATTTAATGGGTGTGTTTGAATTTATCTGTTGTCAGTTGCGACTTTTTATTTTTTGAGATTATGAAGAATCTGAGATTATGGAAAATTGCGCCATTGCTGACTTGGAATGACATATACTTATTATATTTGTAGCTAAAAATTATAATCAATTGGCCGAACTTGAAGTGTTTAGGCAAAACCTGCTTTGATTTTAAATACAATATATTTTTAAGTTAACTATAGCATACATAAATGCATGTATGTATACAATATGTATTTTAAATCGATTATTTAATTAATGGAACGTCAAAAGTAATGGCAAGCATTATATGAGAATATACATGTACAATAAAATAGAAACAACAGATAACATATATCCCCCATCTTTATGACTTGTTCATGTTTTCATCAATATTACACGCTGAAAATCTTCACGATGTTCAAAAATTCTACGCGCACAGAACAAAACACTGGCAGCAAAGCAGATTATTTGCTTTATTCACGACCAGGATGGATCATTGAGTGAACTGTCAAGGTTTTTGTCTCTGTCAAAGTCAAAGTTTTTTGTCTCTGTCATAGTCAAATTTTTTTGTCATAACTTGACAGCCCTCATCGGAACGACTAGCGGATGACAACCCGACAAAGTAATAATCTTATCACTGTATTCATGTCGTATTCATCATAAACACTATATTCATGTCGCAGTCATCACGCATATAGTGTTTCTTAACGTATTCTGCACTTTACTTATTTCGAGACAAGAAGCTAATAATAATGTTAACTTTTGAATTGTGAAGAGACACAAAGCAGTTCATATTTAATAATTTATGTCGATCAAGACACTGATAAAAAATAGTGGTAATGTTGAGGTATATAAGCAACTGATGGATTGACGTCACCTTTAATACTATAAATACGAGAGAAGGCAAAAAGGTTGATCGCGTAAAGTTGATCACACGTACTGTAATTGAGCAATTAGGGATTTTTCACTTCTATCGGGTGAAAATTTGATCAAAGTTAATTTAAATTATAGCATATCAAAAGTATTTTATAATAAATTTGCGTTATTAATGTTAACTGTTTCTTCTGCAACATGAAACACTGCGTATTAACGCTTGACAATTTCGCTGGCTCTGACATGCATATATCGTTTTTGTGGTGCTGACGCGTGGAGCTTTTGCTGCTCCAAAGGAGAATTCCAGCTCCTTGTTCATGTCAGTAAAGTATATAAAATGCTTGTTTAATATGATAACTAATGGTACTTTAGACTTCACACTCATTTGTCAGAGTTGACCTCACTTCAGACCTGACCCTCAGTTCTTAGAGTTGACCTCACTTCAGACCTGACCTTCAGTTCTTAGAGTTGACCTCACTTCAGACCTGACCTTCAGTTCTTAGAGTTGACCTCACTTCAGACCTGACCTTCAGTTCTTAGAGTTGACCTCACTTCAGACCTGACCTTCAGTTCTTAGAGTTGACCTCACTTCAGACCTGACCTTCAGTTCTTAGAGTTGACCTCACTTCAGACCTGACCTTCAGTTCTTAGAGTTGACCTCACTTCAGACCTGACCTTCAGTTCTTAGAGTTGACCNGTTCTCAGAGTTGACCTCACTTCAGACCTGACCCTCAGTTCTCAGAGTTGACCTCACTTCAGACCTGACCCTCAGTTCTCAGAGTTGACCTCACTCCACTGGATTTCAATTTTCACGACATCGGATATCGTAATTTTATTCGTCAGTCGAGCCAGTGAGAACTTTAGAGCGTTCTGTAATTTTGTGAATTTTCCCATTTTTTAGTTGTTCACACTATAGACTTATTTTGTTACGTATTGCAATGTACTTAATCCGTTGCATGATCTCTAATTCTGTTCCTGAATCAATTTTCACAAATTGGTTGGTAATCCAAGAAACACCGCATCAGTCATTCACACTTTGAATCACTAACTAAAACATCGCTTAAAGATTCCTCGCTACAGACAACACAAAAAAACAATGTCAAGCTGCTATGCACCTATAATTTATTTAATATGATTGACTATAGAACGACGACAGGTGTAAAAACATAATCGTGTTAAGAGAGAAAGCGTGTTAAGACTCGTCACGCTCACCATGCGTCCCATTTCTTGTCACTAGACAAATAAAATATTCATGCCAATACTTAGCCCATGTGTCGCACCTTGAGAATTTGTGCAATTGTTACGCATGGAAAATTTATGCGTGTTGTTAAATTAAAACATTTTAATGTCACATGCCAAATATGAGTGGCTATTCAATGGACTTGGATTGGCCAACGGTATCCAATACATCTGATTTAAAACAAAAGCGACAAAAGCCGTCCTCGTAGTGTTAGATTTTACAGGTGAAAATCAAATGATCTGAACGAAGAGTTACTTAAACGAAGATTATGAATGTGTAATTTAGCAATAAAAAGTAGAAAGTAAAGCTTCGATCTCTGTTGTTACATCGAACGTGCATTCATAAAATAGATTTATTCACTACAAGAATTCAAATAACATGAAATTCTGTATGTATGTCGCTTTCTTATGCCTTGCCCAACAGCAAGTATAATGATGCACTGAAAAAATGGGATAACGAAATTATTAACATCTTAAAAAATCTCCCAACCATTCGGGAAAGATTTTCACTTCCTTATTCGTGGACAAGAAAGTCCACCAAGGAAGCAATCTTCACGACAATCACAGGCTGTTGATGAGATTGAACGTAACAATCTATATTGCAGGGGCAATATATCCACAGCCCATGTCCTGGTCAACTATCATGTACATCTTCTTCGCTGTAACATATTTATAAGCTTGGTACAATTTTTTATATCAATATTGCGTGGCTGAAGGCTGTGAACGCCTATTGAGTTCTCGTTATCGCCACTGTGGGCGAATTTATCAGCTTGATGATGTTATTCATAACCTGAATTTGAAAGAAGGACCGATCAAAGATTGCATTAAAGTGTGGAGTAGCAAAATGAGGAAATTGTAGGTGAGAGGAATCCATCCTCGGTAGAAAGACTTTTCATAAATAAGTGATGAAAGTAAGTGAAGATGAATGTGTTTTCTTTCCCTTTTTTGCTGTTTATTGTTCTTTAATGAGCAACACAAAATTCTACTTGTTCGAGCGGAAGATAAAGAGAGAGCATTTTTATGTACAAGAAGCAAATCAGGCTAAGACAACCGACAATCGTTCAGTGGCTGCAAATACATGGAACATTTTTTTTAACAGTAAAATATAATGCAAATAATTTGGCACAGCGTAAGCAAAAAATCAGAAACTCTACAACAATATATCTGTATTTATGTATATGCATGAGTATCTTGTCACTTTTCAGGTGTATCGTATAAAATTCATTTCTCCAACTTTTCATCTTGTATAGTTTGATATCTCAGTTATTTTCTCGTGACATGTTATTACTCACAGAACCATGTTTTTCTCGTGACATGTTATTAATGTAAACATGATTTTCACGTGACATGTTACCACCGTAACCATGTTTTTCTCGTGACATGTTATTCAAGTAAACATGATTTTCACGTGACATGTTGTGACGAACTAATCTTAAATCCCAGAATAGGCAATTAATCGCGTCACCTCATAAGTTCGAATGGTCTAATTGTCACGTCCACCAATGACCGGAAATTAAATGCAACTTCCCTATTGATTTTATCAGCAAAGCTTGGACTGAGCTGATAGTTACTCGAACAAACGTTTTAAGTTTATTAAAGATAATCGGCAAATTAATATAAACAAATAACACTTAATGATTTTTACAGAGGTGCGGCATATGAAACGAACTAACAAATTGAATGCGGAGGAATCTAAGTGCAAGGAGAGCAAAATGCGAGGAGAGAGCTTACGCATGGAGATCTGCGAAAATGCACGATCCTACAACAGAAAACAGAAAGTAAATATCTACGAATGACAAGTCGTATATACACAAAAAATCACGATATTCCATTAAGTATTCCAAGCTAAATTTCACCACCATAGCACGCAACTCACCCTGGCGTCTGAGTCAAAATCCTATAAGAGAGGAACCAGGACGCAAGTCGGGATCGCCATAGTATCTGACGGCTATACTGAACCTAACACCGACGTCAGAGTCGGTCCTACTTAAACTTCATAGTCTGACATACAGTAGTGGGAAATTTGCAGCAACACTTCATTACACATGTTATTCATGTAACCATGTTTTTCACGTGACATGATATTAATGCAAACATGATTTTCACGTGACATGTTACCACCGTAACCATGTTTTTCTCGTGACATGTTATTCAAATAAACATGATTTTCACGTGACATGTTACCCACGTCACCATCTTTTTCTCGTGACATGTTATTAATGTAACCATGTTTTTCACGTTACATATTACCAACGTAACAATGATTTTCTCGTGACATGTTATTCATGTAAACATGTTTTTCACGTGACATGTTATTAATGTAAACATGTTTTTCACGTGACATGTTATTAATGTAGCCATGTTTTTCTCGTGACATGTTATTAATGTAAACATGTTTTTCTCGTAACGCTTTGTGTCAGCGCGCGGCCGCTATCGCCCGACAGCTCCGTTCGTCATCGCCTTAGTCACACACGCATGACGCAGTCACATTCACCCACCTCTTGTCACTGTCACACACGCATGACGCAGTCACATTCACCCACCTCTTGTCACTGTCACCAGTCACATTAACCCACTTCTTGTCACTGTCACACACGCATGACGCAGTCACATTCACCCACCTCTTGTCACTGTCACACACGCATGACGCAGTCACATTCACCCACCTCTTGTCACTGTCACACACGCATGACGCAGTCACATTAACCCACCTCTTGTCACTGTCACACACGCATGATGCAGTCACATTAACCCACTTCTTGTCACTGTCACACACGCATGACGCAGTCACATTCACACACCTCTTGTCACTGTCACACACGCATGACGCAGTCACATTCGCCCACCTCTTGTCACTGTCACGCATGCATGACGCAGTCACATTCACCCACCTCTTGTCACTGTCACGCACGCATGACGCAGTCACATTCACCCACCTCTTGTCACTGTCACACACGCATGACGCTGTCACATTCACCGACCTCTTGTCACTGTCACGCATGCATGACGCAGTCACATTCACCCACCTCTTGTCACTGTCACGGCCGCTGTTTAAGCCCGTGTCTGCTGGTGAATATTCACGTGCGGGCACCAAGCGATGGCAAAAAATCTACAATAAATTTTGGTGTAAAGCTGTGTACATTTGAGTGTAAATACAATACATTTTGGTGTTAAGCTGTGTACATTTGAGTGTAAATACAAGCTGTGTACATTTGTGTGTAAATACAATACATTTGAGGGTGTAAAGATTGTACATTTGAGTGTAAATACAATACATTTTGGTGTTAAGCTGTGTACATTTGAGTGTAAATACAATACATTTTGGTGTTAAGCTGTGTACATTTGTGTGTAAATACAATACATTTGAGGGTGTAAAGATTGTACATTTGAGTGTAAATACAATACATTTTGGTGTAAAGCTGTGTACATTTGTGTGTAAATACAATACAGAGCAAAGCTGTGTTTGTAAGCCTCAGGCTCGGCGAAAACACTGCCCATGGACGAGTAAGATTATTTTTTAGGATTTATAAGGCGATTTATCGTATAATCTATTTTTAGGATTATTGAACACTCTTTTCAATAATGTTTCTATCTCGGCTGAGTTTCAAAATTTATTGTTTTTATTATTTTAGGTCATGCTATAGTTATACTCCCATGTAATTGACGTTTGTAGGTTATTATTTTTGCTACCTAACTGATAAATATTAATTATTATATTATATTTAATCATAATAAGGTTAATGTTTTAAACATTTTGGTGGACACCGCATGAGACGCGAAATTATCCTGTAGCTTATTTGTGCAAGAAATTTGAATGATGGATGACACTTAAAAAAAAAATAAAATCATCAAAAACAATTCTCAAAAGTTTTATCATTTCAATATATCAAATTAAGTTTAACTACAGACAAAAATGTACTAAAATCCATTAGACCATTGACAAAAAATTATTAATATAGTTTAGTGAGTAATGACATAAATTAATTAAATGTAATAAAATGTATACAGAATTTACTAAGTACAGAATTTACTAAGTGCAATTGAATGCTGTCCAAAATCAATGTATTGGCTCTCAACCGTTGGCAGCCACGTCATATATATAGTTTCATATATCAATAAAAAACATAATTGATATACACCAATAATTTGTATAAATATGGTAATTATCATTTAACGATGAAATAAAATGAGCTCAACATCAGTCGATCATTGACAAAAATATACTAAATTATAAGACATCATTTGCAGAAATGTATTTAACATTCATTATTTATTTACAAGACTGGACCAAAGCCCAGCTCAGAACCTCAGCTCAAATTCAATAGACTTGCCAGGGGCTTCCGGAACATCAGTTAACTTTGCGGACTGGACCAGAAGGACACATTTTGACCGACACGACCAAAAAACGACGGACTGGACTAAAACAATCTTTTTGATCTTCTAATGGCCAATTACCCTTAGAAATTAAGGGTAATTGATGAAGAATATGTAGTAATATAACTAACAATAACAATAACTTACTGACATGTATGCATGCATATCAGTAAGAACGCCTAAATGACGAAACAGATGTGACTATTATTATTTATTATTATATTATTATTAAATCCTATGCGGCAGACTCTTACTTATGAAATAAATTTATGAAGAGACTGATATTAATACCCGAAGTTCAAATAACGTTATTGATATATTCTGCTAAATGAATCAACGATATGGAAGTTCGATACACTGATATAAAAGTTTTTGATGGGTTGTGCTAGAATTAAAAATATTTGAATCAATACTTTTGCATATTAAAATTTAATGCGCAACAATCTTGTTTTTTAGTATAAATACAAACTTTAGAAGCTGCAAATGAACTTACGAAAAATTATGCGACGCCAGAAACACCGGAAACATTTCTTTCTCCATTTAATGTGTAAAATGCTAAAACATGTTTTAAAAATTCCATGCCCCTGATATCAATTTCAGTCAATATTTATTTCCAATAACAAGAGTAATAAAAAATTCCATGCAACTCGTTATTGTACAAATTAAAGCAAGAAATTAAAGCAAATGAAATTCTACAATTATGCAACTTCCACATTCATGTTATCTTCACAAGCAGAGCGTCCGCCTCGAAAGCGCGACGCTTTATGCTTGCCACGAACACTTTTCAATTAAGTACACTTCAGCGTATATAATACATTGCCGTGTGAGTAACAATTATTCATCCGCGATTTGCACTTTCAATATGAAAAATCCCGGAAGTATATACAGTGTATTTCTTAGAATAGCCACTTTTTATTGTCCAGCAAACAAAGAGATGTATACATCATGTGTCGCATCCACTGCGTGTAGTTCTTACCTACACACCTCACATGATCGTGTCCGGGAGTAGCACTACATACATATACAGTGTATTTATATGGTACTACTCACGAACACGCTGTATATATATATACACCGTCTGTCAACTCACACGTAGCATGCACTGACGTATTTCTTACCTACACACCTCCGATGCCCGTGTCCAGGAGTAGCACTATACATACAGTGTATATATAGTGCTACTCCCGGACACACTGTATATATACAGCGTGTGTCAACTCACACGTAACATCCACCGGCAATTCATCAGTTTGAGAAGTCGAATATTAGCGCGGGATAAATTGACGCGTAGCTTCCTCTGCATGCCACTTTAATGATGAGGAATTGTTCTATTATGCGCTGTGTAATTTGAAGTGCTTTGCATAGCCACAAGCTCTGCGCTGCGCTTCTATACGGCGAGCAAAACTCAGCGCATATTTTTCGAAGGATTATCAGCGGCCGGCCATTCGTCGACTGATTTCAAGCTTCTAATTAAATGTGTATTATCGAAGTTTACAATCATAACTTTTTTTTAATATTACTGCAGCAGTAATTTTCGTCATCTTTCCATCTCCCACTCATATCTTAGATCAAGACAATAATTAACAAATTCTAATCTGTTAAAGAGAAGCCTGATTTATAATTTATAAATAGCAGAGGTGGATGAATGTAGACCTCTTATATTGAGGCCATGATTGAGATGAGCCTGCAAGTGCAACTTAATTAATGTATCAGAAATTTCGGTAACGGGATTAACAAATTTGTGATGATGGCTCAATTTATTAGAGAATATTCCCATGATGAAGTCAATATTCTAATTTTTTAGAAGCTTGTTACAAGCTGGGGCAAAGGTGATGGAATTTATTTCAATCTAATTCGTCAATCTAGAAATGAAAATAGAATACGTCAATCTACCAATGAAAATATAATACCAGAGAATAATTCTTACAATTTTCCAATTCCTTGTATAGGAGAATAGAAAACCATATGAAAATAACGCAGACATCGTTCGCTAGAAAAACTGTCATTTTAAGTCAGACGTAAGGTTAAAAAGTGATTATAAAATCATTATCGTCAGTTTATTGCTTATTCTCACAGATTTCCCACCTAAAAATTTCGATGTAATGAATGAAGTTGAGTTTGATTAAAATATGGTTCATCGAACAATGTTGGCGGAATTTTAAGTAACATGAAAATTGACTACCACAAGATATTGCGTAATGAAGGACAGTTGCTCCATTAATTGTTATATGACATAACCTCGGATAGTTTCAAAACACCCTTTTTTAAGGAATGAATCTTATTCGTGGGTTTCCGTTGAAAAATAATTTTGATAGCTATTTTAATATATTCGTGAAAACCTTTATATTTATCTAGAAAAAATACACTGAGCGACCTACTCCTTCATCCTCGATGTGTAGGCAAGACAAAAACTGTAAGATCCTCGTAGCTACAGTCAGAACAATTACTGGATCATTGTGTCTAAATACTGACACACTTTCTTATCCACATCCCGAACAGAGAGTGTATATACGCTCGCAGTGTATACGCAGAGAGTGTATACGCATGATATACGCGTATACGCTTAACAGTATACGCTCATTGCCGGGCCAAACTGGGTCAGGATGACCTACACATGAGCAAAAGTGCATCACCATTCGGACAAAGTCTCACACACATCTCTGAGTGCTGGGAAGCAGACCACACAGCCTCTGCATATGCGTCGCTAATGGCCTGGCATAGCACAGCTTCCAGCTCGGCAGGTTAATAAAGCAGTGGCAATACAACGCCTAAAGTCACTCATTAGTCACTGAAGTCGTAAACTGCGTGCAGCGAAACGCTGCCGCCACCGCAAGCGTACGTGGGGCTCCGTTTGAGACGTCTTCAAAGGGAATTATCGGCGGCTCATATGCGGCTTATCGGCGGCTTATCGGCGGCTTATCGGTGGCTACTGAGCAGTAAGATGAAGCCTTTGACTTTGTTTTCAGGCCGTATTGTTGCGGGACTGATTTTGCTGCCATATACTGGTCAATGTTCTCCTAGGTGTGTGTCTTTGAGTGGCTTCAGAATTAATTTATCGACTTGAAATTTATAAAGATATTATGAATAAGACCATGGAAAATTTCCATCGTAATCTCTGACATTTATTTTCATTTTAATAATCTAAGGTTACAAATTTTCTCTAAATTATGCGTCACGACTAATAGAAACGTAAACAAAGCTTCAATAAAGCTCAAGGATAAAAATCTGCCTCACCCTTACTCTGGAACTGTAAAAAATCCTTGGCTATACCTCAACATTTTTTTTTTCCAAGCGCGTGAAAGTGAAAAAAATAATAAATCAGTCCGTATGTAATAATAATTCTGATTTCTATAAGAAGATAATTAGAGTTTAAATCTCCTCACCATTATGTATGATAATAAATATAACCAAATTTCTAGAAATGAACGTAGGTGTCCTTTAATAATAAAAATCGACTTTGCCATTAAACCACATAAAAATTTCTGCAATTTGATGCTCTACAAATTGATCAAATGATGCACACATAACATTTTAGCTGTTCATCACAACTATTATTCATTTTTTATCATTAACCTAATTGCCCAGAGATTAAACCTTTTTGATAAAATATGCACGCAACTATCAAAGTTATTCTGCAAGAAATCTTGGGAGAATCGCTCGAGACGTAACACTTTAGAATAATTTGCTTCACAATGCCCAAAAAACACTTCATCTTACGTACTTATTATCAAATTTTCCTTGATATTCTCGTGTGCTGATGAGAATATAGCGGAAAATGTCTGTCAAAAGTTCTTTTCTATTTGGGTGTCAATTTGAACATGGAAGATTTCAAATCTGAAATACTTGAAATTGAAACGATTTTATAGCCATGATGAAATCGGGAGTGAAGTCATAAACGCGCTGAAATGTGTTCATTTGCGGAAAGCCTAAATAATCGAACTATCCTACTCTTATTATTTCTATTAATTCCAAACGAACGAGAAGAACTGTTTTAACTTTCATGATGTGCCTTGAGCTATATTTTTCAACAAAAAGCGTTCAAAAATTTTAGCTTTCAATGTTCGACAAAGCTTCCAAGTTTATCATAAGGCACAATAAGTTCTCCCTGAGCGAGACTCCAGTTTCTCATGTAGTCTATACAATAAAAAATCAAGTGATTCCTGAACGCTGGCAGCGCCTCACATGCATCAAACTTTCATCGCTTCAAGAAAAGTCGCAAAAAGTGCCATTAGCAGCGAGCAAAAATAGCTGAGTAATGGATAGTTGACAATTCAGCGAGCATAAAATTGCCTCTGTAATGGCCAGGAAGATTCTTCCATGCCACGGCCGTATTCAGACAACACATTTATATCCCGTGAAAATAATTTCAGCGCAATGAGCGTGAACTTAAAAATATCATCCAGGATTAAGCCTTCAATCAAGCCGACCGTTTGCTGCGGCTCGACCAAAAATTTTGGCGCAATTTCAGGTGAGGTTTTTTTTCGATTGAACTTCCTGATTGAAGTGCGGGAGCGATGTTCTGTCCCATGATGTTTCTGTAATGAACTCAAGCGGTCAGAAGCAATATGCATGAGCAGAATAATATTTTTTTTGCTCCAGCGAGCGCCTGTTTTCTTTGTTGTAAGTGAGCGACGATGTCCACAATTATTTCGGAATACTACAGCGAGTGGACAAAGATTGGCCGTCTATGATTCGCTCTTGGCTTAAATATAATAACATACGCAAAAAATCTAATCATATTTGCATGGATTACTCCACGCACGCAGCTCTTCAATTGAGCTATTAGGCAACTCGATAGGATTACTTCTCGGGGCTGTAGTCAACCGAGCAGGACACTATACGTAGGTGCAGAAAATTGCATGGATGTCTGTTAACTAGTGACAATTTCATGCGAATCTAGATTGGATGAAGTGAGGGATATCGGTGGCCACCGATGGCCGACGATAATCCGGCGAATCCTTTCACACATGCTTGGATTTTTTGTCACCGACAGCGGCAAGTCGGACATGATTGGAAAAAAGCAGACATCCAAGCCATATGCTGTCGTGTTGATTGTACGGCTCTGTGTGCTGCTACAGCATCTGCTGTAAAATGTCATTTCACGAGTATTATATAATAATATAATCGTCCTCTCAATTTATTATACCTCTTCATAAATTTTCGTTAGCACTTTTTTAGTTCACCGAAGACAGCTTTTCAACTTTTTGCTCATCCACAATGAATGATCATTGTGAAAATTATGAGGTGCGGTGAGATGGTTTACGAACACTTATTTCCATTAAGGCAAAAATTGTTAAGACAAAATTGTCGATGTAGAATTACACACTGCAAATTATTATTAATTATCATAATCAATTATCATAACAGTGCATTGCATACCTAAAATATACTAAACATCATTGATTGACTGTATAATATTGATCAGGTGAATAATTCCTTCAGATTGAAATGTGCAATAAAAATTCGACGAGACAGTTGCTTTTTTTACATTCATAAGAGTGAATGAAAAAATTATCAACATCAAAACTTTTCAATTTTTCAAAACTCAATAATAAATTTATCTATGTAATTTATTCTTACCAATAAATATACTGAACGTAGACAACTCCTACTCTCTCATTATAACATTCCTTTCGTTTAAAATTTGTTTGATTTAATTGTATAGAAACACATAAAAAAATCGTCGAGTTCGATGAAATGCACACTGAACTTCCATCGCCAATATATAATTTTGAATATTTATTACTCTCTCAGACTTCTTTTTTCTCTTTAAGATCATAAGTCACCATTAATTATGGTTCATCATTTTGCTTCAGGTATACTTGGAAAACATTCTTTATAAACTAATTGAATTGTCTGATTTTCCTGCAATTTTTTTTTTTACATTTCTCCATTTGAACTTTTGAACATGTTTGGACATCCACTTGAACATTTTATCTACTTGAACTCAAGAAGTTCTCCAAAAATTGTACAATTTTTTTACAGTTTGATCATCTATCTTCATATCCGTGGGACAGTGAAATGCATCGTAACAATCCCGCAGACTTTCCTCTCATGATCTGGTTTTATTTTCTAACAGTTATGCATGTATTAATTACCATTCATTTTACTTCCTTAATCTTGTAGAATAATGTTATGTTTTATGATATCTAACATAGAGCCTTGAAAGCTAATGAATAAATAATTGTATGTATTACCGTTTAGTGTGTATACAATTGTGACTAATCTTCACTTCATTCACAAACTCATTCAGAAATAAGAAGTTTAAACATGTTTAAAATGTCCAGCAATGCAGCAGTTTTTCATGCAACCCTTTAATTGTACATGTAGCGGCAGCCATCTAGCACTTGCATTCATCAATCTAATGCATTCATGTAGAACTTACATCCATATAGTGGATAAATCCCTGAAGCATATTCATCCACCACGCACTTACATCTATCTAGTGGATAAATCCCTCAAGCATGTGCATCCATCTAACACATGCATCCATCTATCAATTGCTCCTTCTAACCACTACATCCATCTATCAAATCTTTTTTCTAACCATTACATCCATCTATCAAATGCTTCTTCTAAAACTTACATCAACCTATTGATTACATTCGTCCAGAAATTGCATCCATCTATCATTTGCATTCATATAGCACTTGCATTCATCCAGCACTTGCATCCAGCAAGTGCTGGATGTGGATGATTAGTTCCAGCATCAGCATCCACATCCAGGAAGTGCTGTATCATCCAGTGCTATTCATCATCCAGCAAGTGCTGGATGATGAATAGTTTCATGTGGATGCTTGTACCAAACTATTTCCCTCAGGAGGCTCCCAATGCAGATACCGTCATCGAGCTGCTGCTGTTAGTACAGCAGGTTTGCAGAAGCGCTCAAAGTTTTACAAACTCCTCAGAAATTCCAGGAATCGTTCTCTCATTATTCAATAATATCTATTTTCATTTATTCTTCAATTAACTTCTACAAATTTATTTTCTTTTATTTGATGGGAATTAGTAATTTTAGTATTATTAATGAGAAGCAATGTAATGAATAATAAAAAATATAACATGAACGTCCCATGCTGTAAATGTGCTTTTATATCGAATTAAATCCTCCATATTAGTCATTATATCTATATGTCTAAACACATATAGATATAATGCTTAAACTTTTGATCGCCCTGATAGAAGATTCCACTTCGTCTTATAGATGCAATGCCCGGTGAAACTCAACCTTTTTTCGAACCTAAAAAATTATTTAAATAAAACTTGCTATGTTTTAAAAATTTTTTTCGTTTTGCTTTGCAAATATAGACGATACACAGCCTACGATATCATCTCCGTAATTCTCTACAGCGCATGGCAATATTTAATTAGAAGTTTGCAATATTAAGTAGAAGTTGACAATATTTAATTAGAAGTTGGAATAATTTAATTAAAAGTTGGCAATATTTAATTATAAGTTGGCAATATTTAATTAGAAGTTGACAATATTTAATTAGAAGTTGGCAATATTTAATTAGAAGTTGACAATATTTAATTAGAAGTTGACAATGTTTAATTAGAAGTTGGCAATATTTAATTAGAACTTGGCAATATTTAATTAGAACTTGGCAATATTTAATTAAAAGTTGGCATTATTTAATTAGAAATTTACTATATTGAATTAGAAGTTAACAATATTTAATTAGAAGTTTACAATATTTAATTAGAAATTGATAATATTTAATTGGAAGTTGACGATATTTAATTAGAAGTTGACAATATTTAATTAGAAGTTGACAATATTTAATTAGAATTTGGCAATATCTAATTAAAAGTTTGCAATATTTAATTGGAAGTTGGCAATATTTAATTAGAAATTGACAATATTTAATTAGAAGTTGCTAGCACAGGTTTGTCTCCCTGAAGCCCTCTTCTTCTTAACATCTTAGGCTCGCCTCTGTAATTATCTGAATAGCCATGTTGATGGCGGGGTCAGATTCCATCACGTAGGTAATTATCTGGCGATTATGTAGGTAACCAGCTGATGTGTGCACCAGGGAACCTCTGAGGAAAAACATATCAGGAGTATAGGAGTCCAATCGTCGGCCGCTGATGAGAAGGCATTATTTTCTATTTGTTGGCTAATAATACGCATAATATTATTTGTATGAGGTTGAAAATAATATTGTTTTATTATAATGTTATGACTTGTCTGTTATTATATTGTATTTGTTTGCTAGTCTGCGCTTCAAGCATTTCGCAGTGACTTTTACGTTTTATATTGAGAAACATTAACTTTTTATTGTTTCTAAATATGCTAAATATTCCTTTGAAATCATGATTCTAACGGCCCGCGATGACGTGTCGGAAATCATTGCAGATACTTTTCAATCCATATATATTCTGAAAAATATACATATATTCATAACATTGAGCCACATTTTGTTGATAAACTTTATAAGAAGTCATTCTTGAATCAAAATCAAGACAAAATGATTTCGCAAATATTTTTCAAATAAATATCTTATTTTAGAGATGCTCAGTCTCCAAAAGCCTTAAATAATCTTAGAGAAGGAGAAATTTTCAAATAAAGGAGACAACAAATCCTCAAAGTGTCCTCGATTTTTGTTGGCGTAAATGTCTCGGGAAATGTTCAGTTGTTGTCCTTGTCGTAAAGCAAACGACATCCTCCAATCAACGGGGTATTTGAGAGACGTTCATTTCCAGTCAATCTTAAAGCCCTTATCCAATACAAAAACTACACTGGAATTCGAAGTTCATCAGTTCCTGAAAAAAACGTCAACTTTTGAAACGATTGACTTGAAAATCAAAAAGCTTTATAGTGCTTAAAATAGAGGATTTATTTGAAAATCTTGTATTTCCTTCAGGGGGAATTTAAACGAGACGTAACTTTCTGGCGTTGTTTTGAAGCTTTGAATTTGGAGCACCTATACAAGTTGTTTCAGTAGTTGAAATGCATTCACTTTTTTAGAAATGTATGAGCACAATAACAACTGAACTCACATTATTTCAGATGATTGTTCTGTATGATAGCAGTTACAGGAGCATCATTTCTACAATCAGCTCATTATTTCATGTTTATATGAGAACGGACTTGTGATAATTTGACTGCTATGCGTTTGTTCTTATCCAAGTTTCCTCTACTTTCTGAATACAATTTCTAAACTTCTTACGTAAACCAATTGCGTTTGTTTTGATGTAGATATACTTTTACCGCTTGTATGTAACTTCAAAAAGCAGTTTATTTGTGTCCGGGAAGGTATTTTTCTCACAGTCAAAAACCCAAAGTTGAGACGTACAGCTATGAACACTTGCACTAAAGCTCGCATAAATTATGCTTAATGCACAAGAGCTCGGTCGCTCCTAATCTGAAGGTGAGATCTGTTGAAAGCTATTTGTCGCATTTCACATTCATGTTCAGCTCAAGGGTTTGGACTGGCATGGCTGAGAGTGACTGGGCAACAACTGCTAACTCAATATAACCAACAGGCTCTCTCTCTGTAATCCATTAAGGCTGATCGATATCAACTCAAAATAGTCTGCGACGATTCGACACGCTTTTCTCCAGCGCCTTTGACGTCCATTCAGGTTGCATGGGCGATATCCCTGCCCTCAAGACGCGCGCAACTTCTTCCATAGTCTCAAAATACGAGCCGAAACTTCGTTAGAATGTCAAAACCCAGTACCAAAATATTGTAAAATTTTGCTCAGTTAACGCAACTGCATTGCTAATGAACCACAAAACATTAGCCAGGAGGGAAAGAATTCTTAGCGAATCATGCGAGTCTGGGCGCAGTTGGCGTTACTCTTGCCGACGTCGCGGTTGGGCGCTCAGTTGCGCATGCGTTCTTTCTTTTGTCCACGTGATGGGTGTTGTGATAGGTTAGATTGAATGTGTGACCCCAGACGCGAGTGGTTAACTTCTTGAACGCTGCGACCGACACTGATAAAATACGTATTGAACGCCTTTGAAATTAAATTCTGATATCTCTTTCGCGCATGGTTTCGCTTGCGATAACATTGTTATGTAAATGAGCTTCAGGGCTCTATGGCAGTGAACGATATTCGTAATGTCATAACAGCGATTCTTGCCTTGATAACACAAGCCATGCATTTCTAATTTCCCATCCACTTGAATACGGTCGTTTAATTAAACACTGCAAATTTGGCTTTTTACAGATCCCTGCATGTGGAAGAAGGAATGACAAAAAATGCAGCAAAAAGTAGAAATGCTTCATCAAAATATAAACCATTTGTTTACATCCTTCCAATGACTATTCTTTCTGAATGTTCTGGTCTACCATATTGAAAAGAAAATTACTAAATTTTTGCTCGCCGACTTTCACATGGCCACCGAAAAGTCGGCTGAGATTTCTTTGAAGGTAATTACTTCACCCCAAAGCTGCACTATCGAATAACTCAAAGTAAAAAAATCTAGTAATAAATCTAAAAATATGTGCGTTCATGAGAGTGGGAAAGATTTTTCTCATCTCGAACGGATCTTGCGTGACCCGAGTTGGACTTGAAAGAGTTTGATCTCTCAAGATAAATGCATTGTTGTAGGCTACCGTTCTAATTCGGACTGGAATAAAAGTATGTTTATTTTTAAGTTTATTATAATTTGCTAAAACACATTCAATAAATAAAGCTTCTATAAAGCAACGGACAACTGAGGAATTATATGATTTTTCTCCTTTAAATTTTTATGAATATATTATTTTCGCTGGAACACATGAAGAAATCGAGAAAATAATTTTCTTTTCACAGATCAATTTTGAAAATTAAAATGTACCTAATATTTTATCTCATGAATGTTTATCATCAAATCATAACAGAAAATACCCACGCATAATGCCTCTGTACTTACTCTACTACAATATTTTGAAACATGCAACCTAATATTATTTTTCATCGAATTGTTTCACCAACCAGATCGTATATTTATCAGCACATTACTCCTTGACTTTGCCAGTCTAACAGACCAGAAAAAAATACAAGAACTAAGTTTTAATTTAACAGCCAATTGGAAGCTTCAAATAAGTGTCATTTAAGTGGATAATTTTCAAATCCAGCAGATTAGCTCTACTGATCCCATTTCTAAAATAACAATAGATAATAAAGATAATAAAATTCTGGATGTGAGACTCTTCCAGTGAGCGAACCAAGTTGTACTGAGCGTGAGACCGGCAGAAAACTTTCGGGATCAATAACAGGATCTGTACAACGTGGCGTGTCACTGTCACACGTACACTCTACACTCTGTACAACGTGGCGTGTCACTCAGTCACACGTACACTCTACACTCTGTACAACGTGGCGTGTCACTGTCACACGTACACTCTACACTCTATACAACGTGGCGTGTCACTCAGTTACATGTACACTCTACAATCTCTACAAGACGGCTTGTTACTCAGTGTGATACTAAGCACTCTACACTCTGTAAATGTGGTGTATCACTCATTCACACGCTTGCATTTTACACTCTATACAACACTGAGTGTCAATCAACTCTCAAGCATATTCTACACTCAAAATAACCGGTGTGTCACACAAACATCCGTACACTCTATCCACCATGGTGTGTCAATTAGGTCTCACACTCACTCTACACTCTAGAATGTGTACCCAGTATAACAGGGTGTGTGAAAAAACCTTCAATCAATACAGAGATCACGACTGTGTGGCGGTGTGATTTACCGCGCATTATGTCGCTCACTCCAATGGAGCTGTCGCCACATAATGAAAGCGTGTGGCTTAGCGCTCATGAGTGGCGACAAAACAAGTCGGGGTTATGGCTGCCACAATTGTGGCAGAGCATCACTTAATCACATCACACTCAATATTGTGGCAGTGCATCACTTAATCACATCACACTCAATATTGTGGCAGTGCATCACTTAATCACATCAAGTCAGGGTACGCTGATGGTCAGACGTGGGTCAGGGTACACTGATGGTCAGACGTGGGTCAGGGTACGCTGATGGTCAGACGTGGGTCAGGGTACAGTGATGGTCAGACGTGGGTCAGGGTACGCTGATAGTCAGACGTGGGTCAGGGTACGGTAATGGTCAGACGTGGGTCAGGGTACGATGTAATTGATTACTCGATGATCATATTTCACTTTATTATAAACATATGACAGAATCCAATCAATTATCGAACCTGTGAATTCAATAATTGCACTTTTACTGTCGTAATTAAAAAAATATATCGTTATAATTCTTTTGCTCTAAATAAATTAACAGTTAATGTTGAATAAGTAGAGAATTTTACTATTATTTTTCAATATTCAACTATCAAATTGGTTGAAGAATAAATTCTTGGGAGCAAGTAAAATGTTTTTTGACTACGATCATCACACTCAATCTAAAAATATATTAAACGCGCTCATGAAAAACCATTCGAAAATTTACAAACCAAAGCGAAGTATAAAATATAAAAATTTCGTCACTCAGTTATATTTATTTTTCCAAATAAACATTGATAAATAAAACAATTATGTATTAAGTAATGATGTGAAGAATAATCTTTTTAATCTACCAAATTGCCAAGATTATATGTGGACAGAGAACTGATTTTTTGATCACGGCGTCTATCGATCGCAATGCACACACATGTTTTCACCCTCGTGCTGCTCGCATGCAAGAAAAGGACCACAATTAGGCGCTATTGATACGCACGATGTTTGCTTATGCGCGACCGAAGTGCGCGACTATCAAGATTACATCAACAAATGCGCGCAAAACGCGCCGTGACCGCAGTCTCAATTGGGGCGCGTAATCCGAGCCTCACAGGCGCTTCTGAGAGTCACGCCAGCCGCTGCTACTGCAGACCGTGGCCGCGCTGCCGGCTTGGCCAAACATTTCTCAAATTTTGACTATTTTTCAGACGAATTTTTTAATTTATGAAATATGTTTCCTGTGGCTGAATGGCCGTCGTAGTTAAAATAGCGTTTATTGACAAGGACGATTTGTTTTAAATCTGACTGCCTGCTGTCACTCAATACTTTCGTATGATTACGCAACGAATTATTATAGGAATTATGAAAATATGTATGCGAAAATGGTTAAAAATTTTCATCCGTTAACATTATTGCAATAAAAATACATGCAGCAACCTATATTCTTAAGACTTTCAATTGCGACTGGCAATTTTTGTCAGTCATTCATATTGAATGCAGCGTTCTTAAATGTTCAACAATACAAAATTCTACTTTTCTTCTAAGTGTCAAGATACTTCTTTCATTGAAATCACACAAGGCGACAATTTGATCTTCAACCAATAAGTAAATAATGCATCCTTTTTAGGGTAAAATAATATTAACTCTAATGAAAGTTCCCTCACATCATTCAATCATTTCCCGTGAGAACTCACGGGCGTATTATCGTCGGCCAAATCACGGCCGACGATCCGCCAGCCAAACATGTGAAGTGATCGCCACGAGTATAGAATGGCATAGTCTGGCACACGTGTTGGTTGCCACAGCCTCCCTGGCGTGACTAAAACCCATACAAGCGCCGTAATTCCCGTCTAAGTTTTTATTATGGACTCAATGTGGTACAATTATTGCCATAAGATCAGAGGGCGGAACTCCATAGAAGTGCCACAACGCATTCAGATGAAGGCAGAGCTTCATTATTTATGCTTTGGCACTGATTTTATTGCCGACCACAAATGGGGTCGAGATTCAAGGGTGACTTGGGAATGAATTTTGTCGGAATGTTCGACGTTTCACGATTACCTCGAAGTCAAATCTCGCTGGAAGATGAGAATGCAAATTTCACATTTTGATATTCCATTCTATGATTAGATATCTCGGCATGAAGTCTGACTATCCATTAGAAAATGTAGTAGTTTCATTGAATTGCATTCTATTCATATTTCGATTGTGCTATTATTTCACAGTCTATTTTCTTTCGATGGCGACAACTTTCAACAAACGGCATGCCAACAATATTTAAGTTGAAATAATAGTACATTAGTCGTTCGTTCTTCACGCTGAAAATTCACATGCAAGATAAAATTCCATCAAATGTTATCGGATTCAACCACACTTATGAATTAAAACTATTTAACAGATTATTCCTTATAACTTTGTAAAGGGCAAGAGTTTAGTTTAATAAATCATTTATATATTTTTTTTGTAGCGCCGGAAGTTTCTGACTGAAAACGACCGATTTCAGCAAATGCGAATTGTGCCTTCCAATTAAATGTAGGCACAATTATAAAGTTTAATGTAAAATTAATATACAAAAGTTCGACCGAAAAAATTTCCAGCCAAAAAATTTGGAAACTTAATAAATAAAATTGATACCGAGGCTGAATTAATTAGGAGTCATAAAAAATTGCATATGAATTCAAAAAAGACTCGCTGTACAACTTCTTTATTTGATAGAAGTTCCTTGCTTAAACATCATCCAGTATTAGATATCATATGACATCTGTGCACGTAATATCAATTAATAATATACGAAAATTTTTGAACAGAAACATGATAATGTAATATGAAGCAAATGAAGATTGATATGATATTATAAATGCATCTGATATTAATTTAATCAAATAAAAGATCCAAATTTTTCTCATACATGAGGCATTCGAGAAAATACTAAAAAACGGGAGAAGCAACACGCTTACCATAAATAATAGTAACATATGCTGTACATCAATAAAATAATAATACAAGCAAAAGCTCTCACCATCGAACAAACATTTATAGTGTTCATCTTGTAATATAAGAAGCGTTGCCACAATTACCTACGATGTTAACGCTTCATCACTAATGGCAATAGAAGCGTCGTTTGCCACTATTACCTACCAGCTACCATGTTAACACTTCATCACTAACGGCAATAGAAGCATCGTTTGCCACCATCACCTACCAGCTACCATGTTGCACTTCATCACTAATGGCAATAGAGGCGTCGTTTACCACCATTACCTACGATGTCAACACTCCATCACTAATGGCAATAGAAGCGTCGTTTGCCAGCATTACCTACGATGTCAACGCTCCATCAGTAATGGCAATAGAAGCGTCGTTTGCCAGCATTACCTACGATGTTAACGCTTCATCACTAATGGCAATGGAAGCGTTTCTTTCCTACATTACCTACGATGTTTCATCACCACTGGCAAATGGAAGCAACATTACTTACGCTCAACTTAGCGCTTTTATAGCTACTTCAGAAAAGACCGCAACTCGACCCTGACACAGAGAACGACTGTCGTGGCTTTGTATCTTTTGTTCATTAGCGCTTACTTTGCTATGCGGTGCCTTCGCTCAAACGAACACAGCATGAGAAAAATAGGCTTTCAGTTGCCTGTTCTCTGCTGGCAGTTAGAAATACACGGACGGCTTCTGACGTTATTCGTCATCGTTTTGGCGGGCCTGACCAACGCTCTCAGATCTTTCGTGAACTTGAATTCAAGTCATCCTAAATATCCATTTAGATATGATTGACTGCTTTATAGTGGATAGAATGTTCATCATAAATCATGCGGTGTCGACGGAACTTCAAACAAATTAAATGATCATTATTAGGGGTTATAAAAATGAGGTTTGTATTTGAATAGTTGTTAGTAACCCTCCATGTCATTCCTATAATCGAATATGTCAAACTCAGACATTCAAGTGATTTTAATACTCAATTGAATAGTAATTAAGAATTCAAAATAACAATATTACATTGATTCTTGATAAAAGTATCATCGATGGACATAAATTCCGTTCTGAATTACATTAATATAAATTCTGCATGCAGCGAGAGTCCGCAAGTCGAAACCACAAACTCGCCCCGGTCGCCCGTTGTCTAGAATTCATTTCTCCTATCACGTCGCGCTCAACGTCAAACCCTAAAAAAATTACCTGGAGTGCCATTGAATTTCTCTAAAGCTTTATAGTGATTTATAGGACCAATATTTGCCCGTCAGAGTCAGGGCTTCCACAACAAATTCCAATATTTGGCCCTGATATTTGGTGGTCAGTATTCCGGCAGCGTGCCGGTGCTTTTGGAGCTTTTTGCTGGCCGGTGTCGCAGCAAATGGATATGACAATCATTGAGAGCTGCCGAGCGTAGCGCGCTCTATGGCAAGCGAGGGGAGACGAAAGAGGGAGAGGGAGCCTCGAATGCCCTCTTAAAAGTAATGGTTGAGTCTGAGATGGCAAGGAATCAACTATTAGTGGCCGGCTGTAATTCATCCAAAAATTTTTTTATGTATAAAGACTCCAACGTACACTGGGAACAGATTATTTTCTTGATTTTAATGTGTCAAAAGTTATGAGCAAGGCAATGTTAGCCTGCGGATAAATTAGCGTTGAAATTTTACTGCGATTCACATAGACGCAACACAAATTCTCTCCACAACACCCTTTATACAATATTCTATGAATAGTGAAAGAATAAAAAATACATATGTTCCAGAAGCATAAATATTTTTTAACTTTTAAGCAAAAATGTTCAAAAGTTCATGAGAAATTATCAATTAAAGGACCGGGCAATCTGTATCGGCCTTATTCTTTACAGCGCTAAATCGAGACTCTAAATATTATAATGTCGGTAAATGTGATAGAGGGTGTGAATTTTTATACCTGAAGTTCTGCTAATATGCTGTTTGTCCGGTCCACAATCCTAATTACAAATACTACAAATTTTAATTTTTTTAACTATTTCCACATTTTAAACTCAAAGCTTCACTTTAGTTTAGTATTTGGTGAGCGATGGTCCCTTAACATTTGTTTCCGGGCTACTGGATGATATTGCGCATGATATTAAACTCTTTGGATAAATATTTAAACACAAGAATTATGTTTAAAGCTATAATTACATGTGAAGATATGTCACAGTTATTGGACTAAGTTGATGAACAAATATAATTAACTTGACAGACAAGGAACACAATTTTGACAGCTGAAATTCGGCAGATTAAGAAACGTAAGAAAGTTTAATCATTACAGTATGAAGACAGGTTGCATATTTAAGTACAACCAAGCGACCGTGATACAGAACTAGCCTCTGCCCTCGATTATTACAATGCTACATCAGAATAAAGGTATTTACATTTCTTATATTTTGTCAAGTTTGGAAAAGTGCGCCGGCTTAAATTGAAACACAGAGTTTCACACGCAGCCTATTATAGTTGGCCACCTTCATCATTTTCCCTTATGTAATACGTTACGAAAATATAAGTTTCCCCTAAAAGCGTCTTCAATCGCCTCTACCTTTCAACCCTTCGCGAAATTTTTGGCATAGTTGTTTTGGTGTTCTTGAAGCTTTTGTAAGGCGCGAAGGCTACACCAAATGTCTTACTTTACAAGCGCAAAAAATACAATGCTTTGCTTTCGAATGACTTTTGTGACTCCCATGTCTCTTTCTCTCCAGACGCAGGTTTTCGCTCATGGGCTTCAATTCTTCAAATTTTTCTCTTGCAAAAACGCGTCTTTGTGCAGAATTTCCCGCCGTACACAAAGACGTTGACTCCTGAGGCATTGCTGGGCTCAAAAGAAGCCCCATGCTTACTGGAACCTGACCGTAGCATGGACGACGAATTGAGTTTTTCTTGCTTATACGATTGAATTTTTCTGAAAATTTAATGTATAAAAAATCGAGGAAAATGTGGAGTTATTGAAACCTGGAGTTATTGAAACACAAACAAACTGAAACGAATAAAGGAATGAATGAGGGAAAATTTTTCTAAATATTCTCTAGAGCAATTAACCCACACAGAATGGTTATTTATAAATATCTGAAGCCGAAAAAATCACCTACAAATATTCTCAACACGATCTCACGGCCACGATCCATAGTTTCAGTTTATTTAAATGAGCATTAGTAATGCAATAATCGGAAATAATCCAGGAAGGATTTAAATAAACGGATATGCAATAGTCTCCATGACCAACTAAAATATGAAGCTCAACATTTTACTTCAACTTAAAAAGCTCTCAGATTGAGCAAGATTGATTTCATCTACTAAAAAATACAGATATATAGAAACTGCACGGTCGATTTTTACTCACAATGACTTAATTTGTGATGAATGTCTGCCAAGGAGAAACTTGAATAATCCTGAACATGAGACAAGCTGCAAGTATCACAGCAGTCACTAATTCGCTCAACCAACATCACTGCTCTCTGAATGACATCGCCACTATGCCGCCGCTCTTCTAAACAAACCTGGAAGCTGAGCCTTTTACTACCCATGTGTAAAAAATCCGCTGCCTTCTTTACAATGTTATTCTTACCATAAAAGACAAGCCTTACTATCCCGGATTAAAAAGAAGCTCTGTATGATGAAGCATCCTCAAGCTTGCACCTGACCTGAATGCACATAAGTATCTCAATAAAGCCATTCTACTTACGTGGGTTGAGGTCCAACCCGAGCGGCAACCACAGGCACATCAGAGCGCTCAGTAAACACGACGAAGCGCAATCTCCACGGAGACAAAATTTCATTGTTGCTTCAACGAAATTAAAAGACAAGGCGCGATGGCACGAGCGTGTGTTGCCTCAGAGCCTTCTGCTGACTTTATATGATACGAAAAGACAACATTTGCTTCTCTCTGTTGACCGACCAATCTCGAATGATGAGAAATGCAAGCCTCAGTACATGTGTGACTGCACAAGAAGACCGAATACTACTGGATATTCACAGACGAGTATTCGGCGGCCGAAGATAACAATGCTGGAAATAAAGTTCTAATTGTGATAATCGGCTGTTGGAAAAAATCCTACTATATATCAAGTGCTAATTATGAAAAGCGGCCACCGAAATACACTATGTATTATCAATGGCAAATTATGAAAATCGGCAAACGAGAAAATAATAC
The DNA here is from genome assembly GCF_000764305.2 of Hyalella azteca. NCBI lineage: Eukaryota > Metazoa > Arthropoda > Malacostraca > Amphipoda > Hyalellidae > Hyalella > Hyalella azteca. The sequence goes on from NW_025936959.1 coordinate 877,057, forward strand.
TTTATTGCTCACAACAACAATCAGCAACTGAAAAAGTCTCAATTCAATTACTTTGAAATCTTAAAGTGGTAATTAACACCGTTTTTCATTTGCGGTTACGAAACCACAGTTTGAAAGTACGGAATTAGTTTCTGCTTCACCATTGGCTCAACATTTGCGCGTCTCGACCGTAAACTTTCCCCTTGCCATTACCATAGTTTGCTTGAAAAATTTAGTAGTAATCTTCAGACGTTGCATTCTTGTGGACTGGCTACACTGCAAAACCGCTGAATACGAGTCATTTTTTTTCATTTATACTTCAGGAAAATGACTTTATGTTCAATCTTATCTCTGGTAAGAGATTTGCTTGATTAAGTTCGAAATAAATCTTGCACCAGAGCTCATGAAAAGACATACCCCCAGCAGCACCAATAAGTTTAGAAAATTTTGGCCTTGTTATCAGATTAAATGTTAACACCCAATTGCCTCTGGCAGCAGAAACATGCCGAGATAGCCCAGACGTAGGCTCAGACATGCAAGTCTCTATAAGCAGTAACATGTCCAGAAGTAGGCTCAGACATACAAGTCTCTATAAGCAGTAACATGTCCAGAAGCAGGCTCAGACATGCAAGTCTCTATAAGCAGTAACATGCCCAGAAGTCGGCTCAGACATGCAAGTCTCCGGCAACAGAACTATACCCCGGCACCCGAGAACAAGACTTACACAACTAATATCTAGACACCAGGAATTGACACGACCAACCCAGAAATAATCTTATGCAACCCAGACCATCAGGAAAAATAAGTCGAGACGTCGAGTCTCGACGCCCTCGCCCAGCGAACGGCTGTCTCGCGACGGGAGGTAGACAGGCCATCTCTCCAATTCACACCTCGAGCGTCTCTCCAGATTACTAGACCAAATCAATTACCATAGCCAAAGAGCCGTGTAGACTCCAGTTGATATTGGCCCAATACTCGAAATTGGATGCGTTGTCATACTCCCTCTAGAAAGATCGACTTCAATGGCTATCAAGTCTCTAGCTGAATACCTATCGTTTGGCGTCGCTCATAGCAGAGAACTCCATCTTTAGAACTTTTAACTTAATAGTTAATCAACGTTTCAAGAAGGTAACATAATCTAAGATTACAAAATACGTACATTATGACAGCCTTCATTATTGTAACTTTTATTAATTTTGAACCAAAATTATTTCGCATTTGGTGCGACATATTTTCATATGTTTTTTTTATCCTAAACCTAGCTTTAACTTATGATCTATCCTAAAATCGTAGCAGATTAAATCAAAGTAGGATTTTTTAACCATTCCTTGTTGCAAGCAAACAATTTTTTTCCATCGCCCAAATAAATCATTGAATCAATTGAAATTGTTTCCAAAACTCACTGAGTGCAGAAACAAAACAAAGCAATCAAAAACAGTGCTGTTTTTTTATAAAATACGGTTGTCAACGGTGTAAAAAAGCAATCTGGAAAATAAATTGTTCAAATCCTTCAATAAACTTTTCTTTAGATCCTGTAAATTGAAGGCTTGGTTCAAAACGTAACATTTTACTTATTATATCAAAGATATTTAATGAGCAAGTTCAAAACCTTCAGCCCATTCAGTTGACAACGAAATTCTTCTTGTAGATATGAGCCGAATTCTATTAACCCATTTACGACCGCTGAACTTCATAGTCAGTCTCTCTTGATTGTCATACCAACTGATACCCCAGCACGTCGTTATGCTTATCTTAGAACTCGCAATACGGTAATGATTTAAGAAAATATCCACACTATTATTAATACAAATTACATAAAAATATTAATTAGAATACTAACAATATTATTATTAATTATTAATTACCATATTTATAGACAACTTCTGATTGTCGGCAGTCCCTAACTCGTCCCAGAGCTTCACTCTCCATGGCGCTAATAGATGCTCCGGCGCACCATCACTCATTGCCTTGAGTTCACTCACTAAGTTGCGCGGTTGGAGAACAATTTGAGGCACGAAGCCTCCGTTGGCAACAGTGAAGACTTTGAAGCTGTCTCATCAGCATAAAGATAGAAAGCAACCGCTGTGAAGTAACGCGTTTTAGCCCAACAAGAGGGCGCCGCGTGCTTGCTATCGCAGCCAGAGGTGTGAAGGGACTCATTTGCGTGCCTGTGAAGAACACCGACACATTGCCACATGCGAATTGATGGCCTGCGCAATGAGAGAGAACTATTCCTCTCCATCCCTTCTCCGCCTACCTAACCCTTAAGTGCTCCTCTCCATTACCTTTCTACTCTCCGCCTTCTCTATTCCTTTAACCTTTCCCTATCCCTCTATACCTGTTCTTCTCCATTTCTTTAACCCTACCCTATCCCTCTATGCCCTTTCTTTCTCATTTTTTCCAATTATAGGAAAAATCATTTCAAAAAGGCCCTGATCGACTTACTTCAAAGAAGGAATATTTTCCTCAATCGTACCGAGTAGCCGGCCGTACCGTGTAGCCGGCAAATTTCACGATTGAGATTTTTAGATCATTAAGATTTTAAACAATTTATTGAGTAAACATTAAAATCTTATCATCTTAAAATCTTGTTTTTATTTTTTCCTCTGTTTTATTTATTTTCTATTCTTATTATCAAGAATTTATGTTTAATTTATGTCATTTATTGAAATTCGACCCAAGATTCAACACCTCACCAATGCCTCAGTACAATCTACATACAATCTGGACCCAATCGTTATCAAGATTTTACAAAATGGTACATGCAGACAAATCCTATTGAATAAATTTCAATGGGTTTTTAAGAAATTTGGAAAAGCGTTTAATATTTTTCAATTAATCTATTTCGGCTGTCAAATTTAAGCCACAGTAAAACCAGATTGTAAACAAAATGTAGTCTTGGCGACACGAAAATGTATCAAGACTATAAACAGTTACGTAAGACTACACTACAGTTGCGCATTCCAGTCGGTATATTTAGCATGTCTTAATACCCATAACTTATAATGACTAACAACGTTGACTGGGCATGCTGTATGTCTTTATGTCTATAACCTATGTAGACATACGAGAAAGACGGAGTATGTCGTATATATTTGTACCTAATTCATTTAAAGACTGAAGAAAAAAACGGAGTAGGCTGTATTTTTTTGGACGTAACTCCTATAACGTCTTACTAGAAAGAAAAAAGCTACGACTAAGTCACCGATATAATTCACAGCAGCTTACATGCACCCACCTTGCCCATCACAAACACAATTAAATCTGAAGTGAATACTATAGGCAAGGGTGATTACTAAGCGCGGTAAAAGATCAATTATGAAGGCGTATATGTATATTCAAGCCCATGTTGTTAATGACGCTAATTTATAACAATTTGTAGAGGCGAGATTTATTTAAATAGCTTCAAGGGCGGGAGGGCGATGTCTGTTCTCTTTGTTTGATGTAAAGCCTTAAAACAGCTCAGGGATCTACAGGATGCAAGGGTCATGCATCCTTACGAGCACTACAGTCCAGTGCAAAAGCTCCATCATGACCGCTAGTTCTTCCATCATACAAATAACAGCAACATAGATCGTCAAACTCATTTTATGAGGCTTTTTTCAATATTCAATTCTTTTCGGGTATAAATGAAACCTCTTAGGGATGTTTTTAAATATGAGAATGAGTGCGATGTTAATTTATTTCTAATTCGACCATGATTTAATATTTCATTTTCAATTCATCTTGAATGTAACCTAAGATAGAATGCTTTGGGAAGCCCTTACCTATTGAATTTTTCACAACCATTCTTCATTTCACGTACTAACAAGCGGCGGCCTACCATCGGCCACCGAAAACTCGCCTGTGATTTTGTGTTTTGACTTCCTTGTACAGCTCCGGATTGTCGACAACAGCAACATCTTTCGAAGGCAACCACCATAATGACTTGAACGATAACATCTAATCTCTGTAGAAGCCGTGACGAATCATACAAGGCTCGAACTATGCTTTACAAGATTGCAATGGACGGTGACCGGCAAGAAGGGCTACGGAGTCTTGGCAATCATCGAACTCGACTTTATGCAAGGTTCCCATGAAGGCGACCTGTTGATACCTTCAGCCGCTCTCAGCCGCTGGCCCTGAATACGATTTGAATCTTAAACGCCCTTGCTTTGTCGAGACAAGTTTGATTTTTGCATTGTACTTTTGAATTGATATGTTTTTTGAGACCTTCTAACCACAGCTAAGTGCATTAGAAGCTATGCCTATAGTTCATTAAAGAGCTCTCGATGTTCACGAAATAAATGAACTGTTATTTTCTTTTCACTACAAGTGCGCAGTCTTGCTAAATAAATCCTATGTTTATTTTTGAGCGAAATTTCCTGCAGAAGAACCACTTAAGTTCTTTTTTTACCAGCACTATAAAAAAATAATTAAATTTTCCATACATAAATAGGCGATAGTATTATAATTTGGAAGCCTTTTATGCATATTTTCGAGTCCAGTTCTCCATCATTGCAAATTTCTTGCAAGATATATTTATCCTTAATTTGATTGCAGTATAAACACCATCGTTAATCAAAATGAATAACTAGAGGACAATTGTTATCGGTTTCGTGAATACATATGGATGTCCATTGTACCCACGCACTATACGACCCTTTGTTCCATATCTGTGACCATGACCATGTACTATAGATATACCGACGCCGGCATTTCTGCATTTGTTATAAGAGAAAACCGCTTGCTTTAACAGATCTACATTGTAGCACTGTTCGCTCGCTTCTGTGCCGCACAGCTCAGGTAAATACATATTTCGAGTAGGGGCTTTTGATTTCATTCGTGAAGTAGGAGAAAATATTTAGAAAAGTTTTATTTAGTAAGATGTAGTGATTATTAGATCCTTTTCCCCCAAATTGAACACAAGATATGAAATATTATGCCGTGTAGCCTTTTTCTGCACAATTGTATATAAAAATACAATCTGAAAATAGCCAATATTTTCAAATATCTTAAGTTTATAAACTTTCGTCATTTTTCCAGGATTTAGAGTAACCTTTGGGATTATATACTACAAATTATCAAAAAAAAACTAGCAAAACATTTAAACTAATTTAAGTATACGCTTGCTGTAGATGTGATGTGTAGGGATCAAAAGGTGTTGTGAAAACTTTCTTTCCGGTTGAAACTTCCAAAAGCTCATCCGCGGGCGTCGAGAATTGCATGAAGCACACGTTCAAACTCACCTATGGGTGTCAAAAATTCTGCTTTGGGTGTAGCACACGTTTAGGTTAACACTTTCGCTTAAACTCACCTATGGGTGTCAAGAATTCTGTTTTGAATGAAACACATTCTAATGTTAACACTCCCGCCCAAAATCATCTATAAGTGTCAATAATTCTACCAATAGGTTGAAGCACACATTCATGTTAACACTGCCGCTCAAAGTCTTTTATGAATGTCGAGGTTGAGATTTTGAGGTTGAGATTGGAATCTCGCGTCACGTTGAGCCCCGTATACGCTGAACCTCCCTCTCGAGTTAGCTGGATTGCATCTGCAAGCAGTCGAGGTTTCGTGTGACATTTCTGAACATGACAAATGTTTGTCCAGATCTTAGGGTGACAAGGACTTCTACGTGACTCTTGATTTATTATATTCACTGTTAACAGTGAGATCTGCTTCGTGCATAAAATATCTGTTACAAAATGAAGTGAAGCGCTGATTTTTTCTGATATAAATTATTAAATAATCCACACCCTCCACCTCAATAATTTTAAATCATTTCCTTTATTCGCAACATAATAAATTTTGAACATTAAAGATTACGAAGAAGCTACAGCGCGTCGTTCATAATCGTGTGGACGTGTAAAATAAGTCTATTATCATCAAGTAATAATATCAATAAGTCTGTTGAATTAAAATATCACATCAACTTCATTTCGTTGCTAAATAAAATTGATTTAGTGCAATTAATATCGTTCACGGCATAAAAGAAATAAAATAATTTTATTTGCTCAATAGCTGATCTCGGTTGTATGGAAATAACCATTCAAGTTGCTTGTTTTGTAACAGCGATGCGATATAGAAAGAATATGTCAGCCATTAATGCCACTCACAACACTGAAGCGGCAATGTCTCCAAACTAGCCGGAGAATATGTGACCCGTCAAATCAAAATTATTAATTTTTTTAAATAATATTGCTTCATCCACAAGTATAGGTACGTCAATAAAAGGGTCTTGATTTAGGTAAGTATATAATCATATAAATCCGTGAATTGAATTGCAATTCAATCATAATTAATGTGCTTGACGCTAAACAAAAATTGACTTCATTTTATTCTCAATTATAATTAGGTGCTGCTGGAGAACCAATCGTTTCTCACTGCATATTTAATCTTTTATTACGCGATTAATATTACAACTCAGGTAAGAATATCATTATGAATAAGCTGATATATTAATCGGCATGGTCAGCGGAGGGTCAAAACGCGCGCCAATGTTAACACGATGCATTGTGGGCGCAGCTTTTTGAGCAATATTCATGAGGGCATCCGTCGTGTTTGTTCCAAGGTGTGAAAACTCGTGTCAAGCCAATCAGGTTCAGAGACCGGCACAGAGACGCAAGCCTCTGTACGCCGAGACTCGACGTCTCGCGTCCTAAAACCGTCCCTTGGTCATAGATAATTAAGGGCTACGACGTTCCTAACCGGAGATGGTCCAACCGCCGCGAAAATCTGCCGAAAACGACTCTTTGGTACTCTAGAATAAGGATTAAGGGACTGTAAAGGGTCCTTGAATACCAAAGAACTCTTGAGAGGCCTTCTTCGTGGGCTACAGATAATAATTAGGGTTGTAAGGTGACCGAGGATAGTCGGCTCGTTTCAGCTCACCCGCGTATAAATCTTTTTCCAATTGACTATCTTAAAGGTTCAAGACAAGGCAATATGCGTCGGCATCGTCTAGAAACCTACTTAAGTATACGTGCGGCAACCATACAGGTTTTGGACGATCAATTTAACTGTCTGATTAATACCACAACCCTGGTACGTATAACACGTAGACAGGAGAACAATTTCTCGCATCGGTAGTGCCGAAGGCTAAGAAGTGTGAGCAATCAGGGTTCTCATACATCACGCAGTCAGCTTACTGTAGCTTTTTATTTATTGCTGCTATTTTACATTACATATATATTGGTTATTGTAATGACAGGCTTCAGTAGATCATATGAATGGAGATAATATGTAAGCATTTCCAGTTTTAATTCGTCAATTACTTCAGGAAATTATAATTTTTACAGTTAATAATCTAGTAATTATCGTTATTTTCAGGAGTCGATTATTAGGACTAACTGGACTTTTGTTCAAACATTTTGTGAATGAAGTATTCTTCAAAGTTAATAAAATAATATACGTTTAAAAATTACTTTTTAAAGAGAACACTTCCAAAGAATCCAGTATCTCCAATCTTACAGATGTACAATGAATTTCTCATTTACTTTTCGAATATTAAAAAAATTAAATTTTCAATTTGTTTAATATATAAATTTTTTTAATATATACATTTTTTCAAAATTATGTATTCAATTAATTGATTCATGCATTGCCTCTGACCTCTGATTTCACACAAGTGTGCAAAATTTCAGATCAATTAGACAGGTAAAAGTGTGTCAAATATCAGTTATAAGATTTGTACCTGACAAAATTATTTTTTCAATTTTTTAAATATTGAAAAAACAAATTTTTACTTTTTAAAATAATTTATTTTGACATTTGATTCATGCATTGTCTCCAATTTTACACAAGTGTGCAAAATTTCAGATCGATAGGACAAGTAAAAGGGAATTAAATTTCGATTACAAGATTTGTAGCAGACAGACAGACAGACAAACAAACAACAAGAAGTGAAGTTAAAGAGAAGTGTTGTAAAATAGATTTAATTTTTGTATTTGTTTAAAAGATGGAGTTGAATATAATGAGAAACTCGACCGGATGATTAGAAAATATAAAATATGATAACATTGATTTTGAATCGAGCTCAAGACAAAGGTGAATTTAGTTCAAGCGAACAGTGAAGCTAGACGTACTGATAATAAAGATCAATAGAAACAATAATATGCGTTTTAAAATTACTTTTTAAAGACAACACTTCTGAACAATCCACTGTCTTGGATGTTACACATGTACAATGAATTTCTAATTTTATTTTCAAATATTGAGAAAAATAATTTTTCAAAATTTTTCTTAAGATATCAAAATTTTGTAAATTTTCAAAATTATTTATCCAGTCAATTGATTCATGCATTGTCTCTGACTTTATGCAATTGTGCAAAAATTTCAGATCAATTGGATAGGTCAAATTGTGTCATATATGGATTATAAGATTTGTAGCAGACGAAATTATTTTTTAATTTTTTTAATAATGAAAAAAAAATTATAAAATTATTTGTTCTGTCAATCGATTCATGCATTGTCTCCAACTTTACGCAAGTGTGCCAAATTTCAAATTGATTGGACAGGTAGAAGTGGGTTAAATATCGATTATAAGATTTGTAGCAGACAGACAGACAGACAGACAAACAAACAAGAAGTGAAGTTAAAGAGAAGTGTTGTAAAAACATACGATCAGCAGCGAGGACAGCTTACGTGGAATGGTGAAGGTTATCGCTGAACTTATATTCTGTTTTTCTAGATTTTGAGATACTCGTAAAAACGATTGAAATACAACAACAAAACCAAAATTTGACAATTTTTCTCAACTCCAACAAAGAAATTCATTTTGAATCAACGAACTACTTCAAAACAATTTCATGGCAATGTTCCTTATGATGTTATAGCGCAGCAATAATTATAAAATATAAGAATTATCTATGTAAATTTAATGAATTAAATATGATATTTTAGTCTGTATTAGCGATGAAAACTTTGTGCGACAATATCTACGTTAACAGAGTTTTTACATGTTACGGTCTATATTAGTTACGTTAAACCAACAATATCGGAGACGTCATTTTTAATTCATTGCAATTTTTACCAAGTTGTCTTTTCACACGAAAATTCTACTGCATCGGATTTGTTTCTTTAACGATCATGATGCCATTTAACAGGTATTTACCCGGCAATCTTGTGGTTACTGCGTTGAATTTGTTCCATTTAATTATTGTCCACGACACCTTTTATCAGGGTGTTACACAAGGAATCGGGATATTACGCGGCGTCTCTTCGCAGGGACATCGCAGAGAAATTGCATTGATATTCCTTGTAAAGAGGACGTATCCTATAGGATATCGCGTGGCATCCCTGAGGAGATGCAGTGCATATTATTCACTCCGCGCAGACAACATCGAATCACCAACGCAAACACAACATCCTGGCATGAACATCACCAGCACAAACACAACATCCTGGTATGAACATCACCAACACAAACACAACATCCTAGCATGAACATCACCAACACAAACACAACATCCTAGCATGAACATCACCAACGCAAACACAACATCCAGGCATGAACATCACCAACACAAACACAACATCCTGGCATGGACATCACCAACACAAACACAACATCCTGGCATGAACATCACCAACGCAAACACAACATCCTGGCATGAACATCACCAACGCAAACACAACATCCTACAACATCCTGGCATGAACATCACCAGCACAAACACAACATCCTGGCATGAACATCACCAACACAAACACAACATCCTGGCATGAACATCACCAACACAAACACAACATCCTGGCATGAACATCACCAACACAAACACAACATCCTGGCATGTACATCACCAACACAAACACAACATCCTGGCATGTACATCACCAACACAAACACAACATCCTGGCTACAACATCATCAATCTTGCTATACGATTCACTCATTATTAGCCTTATCTCATCAACTCTTTCCTTTCTTAGCCTTATCTCGTCAACTCTTTCCTTTCTTATCCTTATCTCATCAGCTCTCTCATTTCTTAGCCTTATCTCATCAACTCTCTCATTTCTTAGCCATATCTCATCAGCTCTCTCATTTCTTAGCCTTATCTCGTCAATTCTTTCCTTTCTTTGCGTTATCTCGTCAACTCTTTGCTTTCCTAGCCTTATCTTGTACGATTCTCTCGCTCCAAGCCATATCTCGTAAACTCTTTCCTTAGTTGTCCTAATCTTATTTCGATTCTCATGCACTAAAACTTATTTCGGTATCTCTTCCTGTAAAGGGTTTTCTCATGTGCGCTTAATATGAAATATTAGATTCGTCCTGTTCTCGAGCACGCCAGTTTACTAGAGCGTTGCGATTGGCATAAGCAATCATTATACGATGAAAGCTTTTACCAGTTTGACTAACCGAGCTTACCTCAATAATTTGGTAAGTAGCCGCTATACCCGAGGCTGTTGTACCTCACTTTTTTGTATAATTATTGTGTATATATTATGTTTTATATTTCGTTTAGTTTTAATAAATGTTTCGATTTCGCCAGAAATCGTCGACAAACTACGCGTGTCAAATTATTCTACCCCAAGAAGATTCTCGATACGAGGTTCTTCACACTTCCCTTTCTTGTTACGATTCACTTCCTATTTAGACAATAACTGATTTGCTTGTAATTGGGCTTCATGTTGCAATAAGGAAATCGAATGAACAGATTATGATGGCATGGATAATTTACTCTGACATAAAGATGTAAGCATCCACTCAATTGCATTTCAATTTGTAAAAAATCGTATCATTGTTTTTTCTCTGCCGACACGCGCGGCGTCCTATGTACAGCGTAAATTATATCGCTGTTTTTTGAACATGTTTACGATGGGAAACCCAAAGCTCCCGACATGTTCAATATAGATTCCATCATCCGCTGCTGATCCCAGAAGGCTCGAGGACGCCGTATGTTAAACGCCATTGGCGGTAGGTTGTTTGTGGCCTATTCTTGTAATAACATACATGCCCATAAATTACATTCCGATTCTTGTATTTGAATTACAATCCTATTCTAGCAATAAACTGTATGTTTATATGCTTATTCTAGTAATAAACGACATGCTTATTCCATTAATAAACTACATTCATATTTTAGTAATAAACCATATGCTAATTCTAGTAATAAACTACATGCTTATTCTAGTAATAAACTACATGCTTATTCTAGTAATATACAACAGCCACTAGTAGGAGATTATTTGGAATCATGGTGCGTGCTGCTGGCATATTCAACTCGCTAAAAGGTAGAAGAATCAAGACGTGTGTGTAACTTGTAGAAGAATCATCAATGGCATCATGAATTCTTCTATCATTGAGTCTAGGATCAACTAGTCAAGTATCATCAAGTTTAGTACCACAGTCCAGACCATCACCGAGTCTAGTATCACCGAGTCTAGTATCACCGAGTCTAGTATCACCGAGTCTAGTATCACCGAGTCTAGTATCACCGAGTCTAATATCACCGAGTCATGTATAAATATGCCGGGAGGAAATAATAATCCAGCTAAAAAATTATTCTTGACCATTTGCTTGCTGTTCCTTATCCAGAATTCGAATAACTGTGATCTTTATTTAAAGGGCCAGCTCATGATGAGACTTTCTGGTGTAACGGTGAAAGTATTCGAGAGACTCGTGCCATGCGTACGTTGCATAAAGGCATCATCCCGCTGTGTTAGTAGAACCTTTAGAGGCTTACTGCCTACAGAGCTCGAGCCAGCCGTTGGGTTCCATGTTTGAGCTTCGAAGACGCGCCAAACGCGTTCCGAACGTGTTTGCAAATCACCCTAACACGTTTCTAACGTGTTGGCAAACCCCGGATACAAGCTTAATATGTGTTGGTGAACGACTCTAACATGCATAAAAGTGTCAAGACATGAAGTACGTACAGGAAACGTGATTCTCACTGACCTGTTCGTACCGTATGGACTCACTAGTCTGACTTCGTTTACATGGGAATGACGTTTTCTCATGATTTGTTAGCGACTTTCTTCTACGGCCGAGGCATGGGAACCATCTTTTCTACCACGCCCTTATTTTCAGGAGACAATTATTTTCAACGATAACACAGAGCAAAAAAATTTTTTCTGCTGCTGAACGCATTATATTCAATTTAATATAAAACCTTGGCGATATAAACAATTATTTTTCCAATTTTCTGAAAGGATTGAGATGCTCTTTCCATTCAACAATAGTTTCTTTGTGTTGACAATGATTAAGGTAATATATTACTTCTATTCGTTTTCAAGTACTTCAATCCTGCCTAGTTTTTTGAAAAGATTTTCAACAAAACAGTAGAGTAAATATTAATTAATATAATGTAGGCTAAACCTCACAATTTTTATGAATTACGTGTCTTCTAAGGACAATATTAATATTAATAACTACACGCATTTATCACTTGAAAACATATATATGCAATTTGCTGTAAATTCACAAGAACTAAATCTGCAATTAAGATATGGTGAATTTAATTTTCATTTTCTATCGAACTATCGAAGATCATATCTTCATCGAAGATGAAATATTCGTCGAATTTAAATGTATGGAGAATTTTCTTAACGTTTCATTTCTGTTCTGCCTTACACTCATGCCTATTAAAGAACCTACGCATAATGCTCTTCACGCGCAACCAATTATAGCGTGCATTTGCACGCGTCAAGTGCCAATAGCTATCGGCGCGCGCCGTATCCAATGTCCAAATTATGCCCAGCTCATCACTTAATCCAATAATTATAGGCCTCAGGTGTCCTCATCAGCATTTGTCTATTAGTTAAGCCGCAGAAAATCTTTACAAAGCATCGGGTGAGGCATCTTGGTGACAGCCAGACGATGGATCTGGTGTCGCCGCAACGCAATGCTTCATAAAAGCCGCATTCTTGCTTTAAGTGAATACTTTTTTTTGTCTCTTAATGGACTCATAGAATTTCACCGAGTGGAGCTTTAGCGCGTGTCTAAACGTCTAGTAAGGGCGAATTGACTCGTAAATAGAATATCAATAGACGCCATTATAGCTCTCGACATGGCCTTCCAATGCAGCAATATCAGGCAATTTTACAGACATGAATCAGACGTGTCAGATAATGTCGCTAATGTGAGACTTCAACTGATGTATTAATTCAATTTAAAGCATCTACAATAACTGAACAATAAATGCCATTAATTTTGATCATACCTCACATGGTAGTATTTCCAAACTTTTATTTAAAACGAATTAAACAATAAATAAATCTGATCAAACCCTTTCAATTTACTGTGCCGGTTAGTGATTCTGATTATGGCGAATTTAATTATGATTATAATTATCATATCATTTCATATTATTATTGAATAATATTATCAGTCATGGAATTCACGTTTGGCATTTCCTTCACGCCACCCACACACGACACACACACGTCATGCCACACACGTCACGCCACACACACGTCACGCCACACACACACGTCATGCCACACACACGTCATGCCGCACACACGTCACGCCACACACACACGTCATGCCACACACACGTCA